>NC_133929.1:15731059-16073567 GCF_964199755.1 Larus michahellis | reverse complement strand
GTGCAGAACTCATGAAGGTCAACAAGGCCAAGTGCAAGGTCCTTCTCCTGAGTCATGGCAATCCCAGGCACAAATACAGGCTGCGCAGAGAATGGCTTGAGAGCAGCCCTGAGGAGAAGGACTTGGGGGTGCTGGTGGATGAGAAGCTCAACATGAGCAGGCAATGCACACTTGCAGCCCAGAAAGCCAACTGCATCCTGGGCTGCATCGGGAGAAGCGTGGCCAGCAGGTCGAGGGAGGTGACTCTGCCCCTCTGCTCTGCTCTGGTGAGACCCCACCTGGAGTACTGTGTCCAGCTCTGGAGTCCTCAGCACAAGAAGGACATGGACCTGTTGGAACGGGTCCAGCGGAGGACCACGAAGGTGATGAGAGGCCTGTAGCACCTCTCCTATGAAGACAGGCTGAGAGAGTTGGGGTTGTTCAGCCTGGAGAAGAGAAGGCTCTGGGGAGACCTTATAGCAGCCTTCCAGTACCTGAAGGGGGCCTACAGGAAGGACGGGGAAGGACTCTTTATCAGGGAGTGTAATGATAGGACACGGGGTAACGGCCTCAAACTGGAATAGGGTAGATTTAGACTGGATATTAGGAAGAAATTCTTTATGGTAAGGGTGGTGAGGCACTGGAACAGGTTGCCCAGGGAAGTTGTGGATGCCCCATCCCTGGAGGTGTTCAAGGCCAGGCTGGATGAGGCTTTGAGCAGCCTGGTCTAGTGGGAGGTGTCCCTGCCCATGGCAGGGGGTTTGGAACTAGATGATCTTTAAGGTCCCTTCCAACCCGAACCATTCTGTGATTCTTTGAAAACTAGTCGTGAAAGTACGCCGTGTAGATGCCCACGTACCCATGAGTCGAGCCACTGAGGAACCTCAAAACAATCAGCAAGTGGACCAGGTTGCTAAGATTTTCCAGACAGATTTGGACTGGGAGCATAAAAGTGAACTGTTTTTAGCTCAGTGGGCCCATGACACTTCAGGTCATCAAGGAAGGGATGCAACGTATAAATGGGCCCGTGACCGAGGGGTGGATTTAACCATGGATGCTATTGTGCAGGTTATCCACGACTGTGAAACATGTGCCAAAATCAAGCAAGCTAAAGGGTTAAAACCTTTGTGGTATGGGGAACAATGGCTGAAATAGATGTATGGGGAGGCTTGACAAATTGACTACATCACACTCCCTCAAACCCGCTAGGGTAAGCGCTATGTACTCACAATAGTGGAAGGAAGCACCGGATGGTTGGAAACCTATGCTGTACCCCATGCCACTGCCCAGAATACCATCCAGGGCCTTGAAAGGCAAGTCTTGTGGCGATGTGGTACTCCAGGAAGAATTGAGTCAGACGATGGGACTCATTTCAAAAACAATCTTGTAAGTAATTGGGCCAAAGAACATGGCATTGAGTGGGTCTATCCTATCCCCTATCATGCACCAGCTTCTGGGAAAACTGAGCGATACAATGGATTGTTAATAACCACCCTGAAAGCAATGGGTGGTGAAATGTTTAATAATTGGGACAAGCATTTAGCACAAGCTACCTGGTTAGTTAACACCAGGGGCTCCATCAATTGAGCTGGTCCTGCTCAATCAGACCTTTTACATACAGTAGAAGGGGATAAAGTCCCTGTGGTGCATGACAGGAATATGCTGGGGAAAACCATTTGGGTTTTTCCTGCCTCAGGCAAAGGCAAACCCATTCATGGGATTGTTTTTGCTCAAGGATGTGGATGTACTTGGTGGGTGATGCTGGAGAATGGAGAAGTTCAATGTGTATCCCAAGGAAATTTTACCCTGGGTGAGAATACTTAATTCTGAGTTGTATGATATTAATTGTTATATGATACTAACAGTGTTCATTATGTGGTTGTCAGGATAACATAGTGGTGATGAAACCTGAACCAGCTTCATCAAGTGGCATCCAGCAAAGCTCTTCGAGATGGACATACTACCCATGGGCATGGACCACAATGGATTTCATTCATTCCTGAGAATTTCTTTCATCTTTCCTATACCGAGAATCTGCTATGAGAGATGAAGTCCTACAGTTATGAACTAATGGGTTTAGTGGACTTCATAACTGAAGTAACCTGCATGTATCTATTTCTATATATATATGTATATATAGATTTGATGGATAAAAGTATTAGTGATCTGAGCATGATGCAAATGGTACGGAATTAAGGGGTGGAATGTCCTGGTTTGAGGTATAACAGAACCAACTTTCTGTTCAGTAATTTTACTTCTTAGCTAGGCCTCTTCTAACTCTCTGAAATTAACAGCATATTGTGCAAAAAACTGTTCGTTCTCAAAGTGATAAGACCTATGTTTACAGTTTGTGCCAAGGAATGGCATGCAGAGAGACTCTTGCTTATACTTATTGCTATAACAACCAAGGTCAGCTAATTTAGTTATTTGCCCCGTTGGAGGGTCGGAAACGGAAAAGTGTAGAGGGGTCCCACCTGCAGGGAGGAGCAGACAGGACAGGTGACCCCAAACTGACCAACAGGGGTATTCCATCCCATCTGCCCCATGCTCAGTATAAAAGCTGAGGGATCATAGGGTCAGGGTCTCTCTTTCTTCAATGGCTGGCATCTGAGGAGGACCCTGTCTGTTCATCTGCCTTTGATCCCGATCCGTGGGTTCCTGACTCTATCTCTGGAATCCAGTTCCCACCCATTGCTGAGTCCGGTCTGGGACTTCCCCAGTGCCTGCTGGTGACGTCATCCTGGGAGCTTGATGCGGTTTTCTATATAATGTATCTATTTCATTATTTTCCTTTTTATTTTATTATTAATATTTCATTGAAGTAGTTTAGTTCCTTTCAAACTTATAAATCTCTTTATCTCTGCTCCTCCTCTCCGTGTATGAGAGGTTGGGGGGGAGCATCTCACAGAATCACAGAGCGGCAGGGGTTGGAAGGGACCTCTGGAGATCATCTAGTCCAACCCCCCTGCCAGAGCCGTCTAAGTATAGACATAGTATGGACAGTCTAAGTATAGAATTACAGAGGACTTTTTTCTTAAAGCAATGTGCATGTGGTGCCCCAGCCTAATGTTGGGGACCTTGATACTGAGGAAGGCAGCTGTGTAGACCAATAAAATCACCCATGTTAAGGGATGGGCTAATCAGTAACAATTCTTCACGTAATCAGTACATGCTTGTCCCATGCAAGTGGTGTTGATGTATGGTCAGCAATGTGTGTTCATCTTCATTGTTTTAAGCCAATGTCCCATGCTAGGTCAACAACCCCTTGGGTTACAGTACTTTTCTGTTGTTTGAGAGTCTGTCTTTGCAATCTGCTGATGTTGGCTTTTAAGAGTTATTCCTTCCTTGGGAAAAAGCAAACCTATTTGTAGGATTGCTTTTGCTCAAGGACCTGGGTGTACTTGGTGGGTAATGCGGAAGGATGGGAAAGTCCGATGTGTACCTCAAAGAGATTTAATCCTGGGTGAAAATAACCCATGACTTGAGTTGTATGATGCCATTTCTGTATGATGCCCATGTTATATGATGCTGTCACCACTGCTGTGGCTGCCATATGTCAAAGGTAGTACAGCAAGAGTCACCTGAACCAATGAAGAATGAATCTCTGCAGCTAGTTCAAACCACAGAAATCCACATATAACCAGGCCCTGGAGAGCACCATCGACCAGGAGCATTGCAACAAGGTTGTGTGAACAGGGAGCAGTGGCTGAGAGGAGCAGTGCCGCAGTTTGCACAGCAGTTCACGCAGAAGGGCGCATAAGGGCAGCACACTCTACCATTTGTCAGGATGCTGCCTACTCTGCTCACCTGCAGGCTTAGGCCGCAGCCCCAATGGTCACCCTAGCTAGCTGGTGGCTGTGCAAGCCTACCCAGCAACTTGAGGTCTCCAGGGCATTAGAAGGGCTTATTAGGCAGTGCTTTGAGATTGTCAGAAGTGTGGTGGTAAAGACCAGGTGAGGGCTGTGCTCTGCAGCAGACAGGAATTGGCTACCTAGCCAGGCTAGCCTGGGAAGAGTAGAGGTGGCCACCCAGACGGAGCTTCCTATCAGGGAAGCTGCTGTCCAGGTAGAGGGCTGTAAAGTCTGTACCCCACACTCCTGTGTGGAGGAGGGTGGAAGCTCCACCTGTGCAAGGTGTGCTCTGGTGGAGTCACTCAGGCAGCAGGTGGAGGAGCTGCAGGTGGAAGTAAGCAGACTATGCTGTATTAGGGAGGGGGAACAAGAAATAGACAGAGTATTATTTGAGATTTTGCAAGAAGAAATATTAGGGTCCTGTGGCACTGACTTCCAAGGACTATCAGACAAAGAGTGTCAACAGCAAACAGACAGCACCTTGGAGAAGGAGGTGCCATGGTCTCTGGTGACCTGTGGGAACAGGATATCACTTCACTCCTCTTCCTCATACGTACCAACCAGCAACAGATATGAAGCCTTGTCAGTGGACAAAACCAACAAGCAAGATTCACAGGGAGAAACCGCACCAGCAGCACATACTAAAAGCTGCAAAAGGAAGTGGTGAGGGCTAGTAGTGGGTGACACTCTACTGAGAGGCACCGAGGCACTCATCTGTCGACCTGATATACAGTCAAGGGAAGTTTGATGCTTGCCAGGAGCCAAGATCTGGGATGTCACAGAGAAACTGCCACAACTGGTAAAAAGCACAGACTACTATCCCCTGCTTCTTTTCCACGTGGGCACTAAAGACATGGTAAAGCAAAACCTGGGCAAGACCAAGCAGGACTTCAGAGCCCTGGGGGCTCAAGTGAAAGGGCCAAGTGATCTTCTCCTCTGTCCTGCCAGTCACGGCTGGGGCCCAGGCAGAAGTCACAGAAGACGATGCATCATGCAGATCACCATCTGGCTTCGTGGCTGGTGTCGTCACCAAGGCTTTGGCTTCTATGATCACAGGACATTCTTCAATGAATACAGCCTATTGGAGGGAGATGGGATCCACCTATCTAGAAGAGACAGGAGAATCTTTGCTAGCAGTTTGGATGACTTAGTGAATTGTGATTTACAGTAGCAAACTTGGGGGGATAGGGTCCACAGCTGTAACACCTTGTCCTGGTTCCGGTGGGGATATGTTTTATTCTCCCTGGTATTCCATGCCATGTGAGCCGTGCCCATCCTGAGCTGCCGGGGAAGGGAGCAGGAAGTCGCCCCTTGGAGCGGGCTGGGGCATCCCGGGTCCGATCGGGGAGCAGTGGGGAGTGGCGGTTCCGTAATCGTGTTTGTATATTCCGCTGTCCGTGTTATTGTTGTTGTTTTCTTGTTCCCTTTGCTGTTCTGTTAAACTGCCTTTATCTCAGCCCAAGAGTTTTGCCTTTTTTTCTTCGGATTCTTCCTGTATTGGGAAGGCCCGAGCGAGCGGTACGTGGTTCCTTGTTGCCGTCTGAGGCTAAACCACGACAGTCCTTTTTAGCACCCAATGTGGGGCTCGAAGGGTTGAGATAACGACAGAATCCAACTAGAGCTGGGAAAAACGAATTTGTTGTATGCATTTATTTTATTAGGCAAATAGGCACTGGTCACCATGTTGCTTGGTTTGTTCTCATGGCTGTGTTATGTGAATTCCTATATGGCTTAGG
The DNA here is from genome assembly GCF_964199755.1 of Larus michahellis. Lineage (NCBI taxonomy): Eukaryota > Metazoa > Chordata > Aves > Charadriiformes > Laridae > Larus > Larus michahellis. The sequence continues at coordinate 16,068,001 of NC_133929.1, read as the reverse complement.
TACTCCCTGTAATGCTGTTTATCACCTCTGAGGATTATCATTTTACTGTCCTGTGCGACATCGGCTTATGATATGATAACATCACTTATTAGACAGTTACTTTGGGGTGTTTATCTGGTATTGCTGTCCTGTCCGTACCTTGGGCACCGTCTCTCAGAATTTATTAATAATCGCACCCAGTCTGTGGGGGAAACAGGGGGAGACACTTTCCCCAGCTCTTTTGCCTCCCTTTTCCCCTTCGGGTCAGGTATGACAGCTTTTGAGAATTTTGAATATCCTTGGGATACTCAAACCAACCTGGTCCTATTGTTATGTCTGCTGAATGTGTTCCACGTCCTGTTTAGGGTTAAACAGCTATTTAAGACTACCACCCAGAGATCTGCCCCGAGGCTGGATAGTCATGGGTGGCACGGCATGTGGGAGAACATGGGCAGGTACCTAGAGAACTTCTCACCTCCAATGGTCTGGGACTTCACCCCTGAACAATTACAGGACCCTGACAGAGTAGTAGAATCTCTGAAGGGAAAATGCTGTGGCTATTCTAGAGAGGCACAACTCACCGCACTCTGCTGGGCCCTGGCCAGTATCTACCAGGCACTGCTCAGAATTATGCAGCACCCTCAGGGGAAAGAGATGGAAACCAGACCGGCAGCCACTGCAGCTACTCCAACCCCTGTGGCAGACACTGCCGCTGAACCAGGGAACCAACCCGTGCCAGTATCAGTTGCCCACATTGTTGCGTGAAAAGGGGCCATGCGGTTTTGGCAGAAGATAAACCCCCTTGCGTTCTAACACTCCTCACCGAGGTGGGAGGCTAGGTGCGGCTAGGTTTAAATTCTGAGTGATGCCCAATTCAGCACTATCAGTCCAGTCACGTTTAATATGTATTAAACTATTACGATTTGGATACACTAATAGTGGACTGCACATTCATGAGGAGAAATAACTGGACTCCAGATAATCCAATGTGAATCAACAGAAGCCGTTTATTAAGCACAGATCATCCTCTTTTATACCCTGCATTGTAGCTGTACATGCAAATCGCTTATTTCTGATTAGCTAGTTACACTGTCCACGCGCTGTCCATGCAGTTTGTTCACACATCAGATTGGTTACAAGAATTCGCATCGTAAATTACTTAGTCATTAGCACAACATGTTTTCTGCCTTCTCAGTCGCGTTTTTCCCATGTATTAATTCTGTCTTCTACCACCTATTTTGCTCTTAATTTAATCTCTCATAGTAGGGAGGCTGGCTCACATGACCATTTTCTCTCAGATACATTCCTACATCTTCAGTCTAGTCATGCTCATGAACTAGCACGGCCTCTCTCGAGTCTTTGGTCGCGTTCAGTGAGAAAGCAAAACAACTAGCTACTTAAAAAAGTGCAGTTTATTTAAACAACAGATATTCAGGTTCTTTAGGATTGCCGGTGATAAATACACTGTCTGCAAAGCACGTGCAAATGAAAGTATTGTTACATATACAAAACGCGCGACAAAATTATAAACAATTTATTGGCTATAAATGTAGGGTAGAGAGTCTCTAGAGAAATTTCTAAGTCCCCGAGAAAGCACTCGGTGTGATCGAAGTCTTACCCAAAGGCGTCCCTATGGCGGGGGGGAAGAAAGGCTCAGCCTGTCGACTGATCCCGGAAATCGGCGATGGAGTTCTTCGCGATGGTGTCTTCCCTGGCATCCCCTCTCTCTTGGGCTATTTTTATACTATTTTTTTATCTTCAAAGTGGAGTTTGAGTGACTTTAGTCATACGTACTTTTATTATGATTAATGTATTCAAGGAGGAGTGTTCGTACCTCGGGGGCGGATAGTCTCCGGGATGGAGGTGTGTTTTGGTACATTGTAGTGAGCAAAGTTTGCACAAAGGACAGCATTTCATCAATATTTGACGAAATGTTGGCTCGGGTAGCGTGTAGGCAGCTTATATGTTCCGTAGTACCATCTCATCCCCATATCTGCTATTCGTCACAAGGGAAGGCCACGGAACAAGCGTGTTCCGTTCCATCCCTCATGTAGTTTCGCAAACAACCTTGTACAGGGAATCACAGATGTTGCATTCTTCGCGTGCCAGCTGCAGCTGTATTCTACCTCAGAAGCCTCTTGATTTTATGACTTTCCTTAATGTGTGAACAATGCTGTATTTTTGTATTCTTGGCCAATTTAGTAATTATTCCACATAATCCACCCCGTGACTACAGTCACTCAAGCTCCACGATACTCAATACTGATGGGGAATATCACATGTCCTCTTTTGGCGAGGGATATCAAGTGCAAATACATCTTGTGGGGTGATTAAGCGAGTTAAACTTTTCATCATAATCCAAAGTCTAACATACAAAACAATTGTCAAAGCAAAGCACAATACAGTGAGTACTAGTAAAACAACAACAGGATGGAGCATCTTGTTAAAAAGTCCTGTAGCTGTTGGTGACCATCCAAAAAGAGTGTCCCATCATTCATGTCCCCCATCTCTCTTGACTGTTTCCAGTACATGGTGTATTTCTTCAACATCATAATGGACAGTAATCAGAGTTCTTTGTCCATTTTCTTGGGCCTCTTTCAACAGTCGCTTCAAGTCTTCGTGTTGTAGCAACTTCTTCACTAGTGAGAGATTCATTCCGATAGGGGTAGGCAGCAAATCTCGAATCAATGTGTAATTAGATTGTAGCAATTGAAAAGACGTAACAGGAGCTGAATAACTGAAGTCACATCCGATAATGTTAGTAAAGTTACAAACACAAAGATTTGAGTTATTACTTATATCTACTGCTATGTCATCTACGAATACAAAAGTACAGGGGGACCTCATGCAAACGCACCCTTTCCCAATATATACAAGCACAGTTTATGGGGTTTCATCGGGATGTATCTCAAAGTGACAAACATTCTGGTTGGTGTCAAGACAAATGTCTTGTGCTTTGAGGGTATTACTCTCACAAATGAATCCTTGTTGATCTCGTGAAATGCATGCGTCAACATCAACAGTTTGCCATTTATTCTCATTTTGTTGTGCCCACACTCTATGCTCTACTGGATGGAGTATGGCTCCATGGTGATTCAACCCCAGCGCAATGATTGGGTATATGGTGTATACTGAGGCATCGCGTATTGTTAAGACAAAAGCTGTGGCTTTGCTCTCAGTGGGATCATAGGTGAAATTAACCAGATACCACCAGGATTGAAATTTTTTCTCAAACTCAATTGCATTATCCCATATTACTTTTTGAATTTCGGTGGGCAAGGTGCCTTCTTCACCTTCCCTTATGATTGCGGCTGTCATAGATTGCATCCACAGTTGGGCTTGGATACAACTAAGGGCCAAGGAAACATTGTTTTGGGTTGTACCAAGTGCATCTGTGATCAGCTGATGGTCTTTTTCACCTGTTTCTTCCCACTGAGGCAATATATTCGATAAAAGCCATTGGTGGTTTCCCAATGCTGATAGAGAGGACTGTAGAGGATGTTTTAATTTGTCTAGATCACTAGTGGTTGTGACTAGTTTGTTGGCAAGTATCTCAGCATCTATACTATTTAAGACTCCCAGGCCTGTTCCTAAGATACCAGTCACATCCCTCTTCAGTCGTTGTGAAGTGGCAAGAGTTCGTCTGCATAACCATGCTGACCATCCTGCATAAGATGTACTCAGGAATGGTAAGCAGGTGGGTTTGATCGCAGAGATATTAATCTGCATTGACAATTCTACTCGTTTGAGGGAATATGTGGGATTAAACAGTATCTGTTGTTGACCTGTGTGTTTAATGGCATAAGGGCCAATGTTGAAGGTGTAAGGAGTTAGACTAATGGGTGGCTGAGTAGGTACACCCTTGAAAGTTTGTGGAGGTGTAGGTTTTGGATTCATTTCAGCAAGTTCAGATGTATTTGAGTCAATCATTGTTGAGGAATGGCTATATGAGAACGGGCGCGGCGCCATGCAGGATTGTCAGAAGTAAGCTATGCCTGCCTGCATGGCGAATTCCGAGTCACGCTGATAAGAAAGATGCTGAAGGCCGTGCTGACCTTGCTTAAGTCAGATAAACAACTTTGAGAAAGTAGACTGTGAGAGAACAGGAACAAACCTGGACCCAAGAAACCGCATGTAGGAGGAGTATGAATAATGTAATCTTTAGTGCACAGCCAATAGTTGTAAGACAAATAGGCATATTTAAGTATAAGAGTATAAAAGTCTGATGAAGCTGTAATAAAGCTGAAGCTTGCTTTATCACTCATATTGAGTCGACTGCTTGTTTCCCTCGCTCGTTGCAAGTGGCGCCCGAACAGGGACCCCACTCCTTGTTCTCCACCGGACAGCGAGCTCGGAGAAGCACTGGTAGCAGCGACCAGGGAGCAGAAGATCAGTGACAAGACGTGTCTGATCCATGCTTGGACCCAGGATAATAAAGAAGGGGTTTGCCGTCCGAGTGAAGGCTACCAAAGGGAAAGGCTGCAAGTGACCGGATAATTAAGAAGGTCTACACAACGCGCGATGGATAGAGAGGTAGCTTTCAAAATTTTAAAACGCTTTTTAGAAAAGCGGGGAGTAAGCCCTTTAGGCGCAGCTATGGAAACAGAAGCTGCGGTCACGCTACTCGCTGGGAACCTCTCTAAGAGAGGGATTGAAACACCAGCGAAACTGTTGCTCAAACTGATTAAATTGGGCAGGAGATGGGGCAACAAGTAACAAAAGAAGAAGGGGCTATATTAAGACTTCTCCTGCATGTCCTCTTTAAGAGAGGGGTGAAATACGATGAGCGTATGCTCCGAAGGTTGTTAACCTGGTGCAGAGAGAACGGATTCGCACCAGAGCCCCAGACAGCTTTTAAACCAGAAATATGGGAGGCTGTTGGGGAAAAACTGTGGGAAGTGATAAGTAAAGGAGACAAAGAGGCATCACCGTTAGTGATGACATGGTGGTTGGTGTTATCGACCTTACAAGATATGAAGGCAGAGCGAGCCATGGCAGACGGGGCTTTTGCAGCATTACAACCCACGGGAGGGGGATCGAACAGGCCAGGTCCGAAGGTCTGGGATGATCCCCTGCTGAGCCCCTCTGCTCCACCTGAGGCCGAGGGAGGAGGCAGAATGTCAGCAGAGACGGACAGAGCCGGAGCTGTTTGCTCCTGCCATTGCCCACCTCACCCCCTCCCCTCCCCAGTCGTCTCCCTGAGATAGAAGTGCTGGTTTTTGTATGTCTGCTGTGTAAGTGTGTGTGGGCGCCAGCTTATACCTGCTGATCAGCATGTGTGCTACTGTTTCATTTTTGGTGTGCAGTGTCATTAGACGACTCCACTTGAGCAGGTGTTCTGCCCGGTGTGGTGCTGTTCTCGTATGCAACTAGGGCTGACACTCCATCAAGTGAAGAAGTTTGTATATACACAGTGTTTAGACGTAAGGCGAGCGCGTCCCAGGTAGATACACCAGGATGGGCTGTAGAACCGATGGAAGTCCTGAAATATTGGGGGAGTTTTCACGAGCCGACACGTTTACGGTCTTGGGAACGGCTCGCCCGTGCAGGGCATATCGCTGGTTGTTTGTTGTTTGCCTATAAGATCATGGTTGATTGGGAAAAGAAGTTGAGACAAAGTCTATAGGATGCTCTGTAGGAAAATGAGAAACTGAGCTCTTGTTGCAAAGGCAGACTTTTATGTCAGTTGTAAGTGATGGAAGAAAAAAAAAAAAAAGAAACCAAACAGGAACAATTAGAAGGGAAATGTGCCACGTTCGCACAAAAGTATGCCATAAGCATTACGAGAAAGCATCAGAAAAAGAGAAATAGGACACCTGATTCAAAGCAGTACCATAGAGATATGGTTTTGGTTTTTTCCTATATGTGTCTATGTTATTGCATGCCTTAGTAGATTGCTCTGTGTTATACCCTGCGAGACTAAAATGAACCCCAGCAGAAGCGGTCTCTTGAGCAAGGGGGTGGAATATGGGAAAGCAATGGAAGATCAGTGAGGAGGACTGTAAATACACTCAAGGGACTCGCACCTGGGTGCTGGAAAACACATATAACACAACAATTGTTATTCAGTCTTGGGTGCTGGCAAGAAAAACATTTGGATGACATAAGCCTGTAATGGACTCACAGACACCTTATCCAGCTGCTTGAGAATCTTGGCCTGTTGTGGAAGAAGATCAAAGCACAGCACCAGCACGACCAGGTTGTCCGCATGCGCTCTTGCTAACAAGGACTCTTTTGCTGCCAAGGATTCTTGATAACAAGGACTCTCTTGCTGCCAGGGATAAGTTTAACAATGCTACTAGTACCGCTATTTCTGAGTTATTGCTAGATGCAGATAGTATTCTGTCGTGGTTTAGCCTCAGACGGCAACAAAGAACCACGTGCCGCTCGCTCGCGCCTTCCTAACACAGGAAGAATCGTAAGAAAAGGCAAGACTCTTGGGTTGAGACAAAGGTAGTTTAACAGGACAGTAAAGGGAACAGGCAAACAACAACAACAACACGGATAGGGGAATATACAAACGCGATTACGGAACTGCCGCTCCCCGCCGCTCGCCGGCCAGACCGCCCAGCCCGCTTTTAAGCAGCAACTTCCTGCCCCCTCCCCCGGCAGCTCAGGGTGGGCATGGCTCACATGGCATGGAATACCAGGAAAAATTAACCCTATCCCCACCGGAACCAGGACATTATCCACCCCTTATTCCATACCATCTATGCCATGCCCAGCAGGTTCCAATGAATTGCCACCACTTTCCCCTGTTATATATATATATATATATATATATACACACACATATAATGCCCTTAGTTTATGGGCCATCCCTCCAAAGTGTCCGTTGAGTTCTTTTAATCCACGGCTTTGGGCTCCATCTGTTAGAACAGTCTCTCAGGGCAGGTGAGATGCTGTGTGCTGCTGGTCTGTTGCATGCTGTATTTTTCGGAGCTTGTGACTGGTGCACCTGGTGTGGCTCATGCATGCAGTCCGTGGGCTGAAGATGTAGATCTTGAGGAAACTGCTGGGCGCCAGCTGCTGAGATCAGTTCTTATCCCATCATCCCTGTGCCTTACTTGTAGTACAACTGATAGCAATTATAGCAATGAGGACATACAGTGACAGTGTTACTTAGCAATTAACAGCACACAATTTGATTCATTGGCTATTCTCACCCAAAATCAGATCCCCATGAGGTACACATCGGACTTCCCCATCCTTCCGCATCACCCACCAAGTGCACCCAGGTCCTTGGGCAAAAGCAATCCCACGGATGGGTTTGCCTTTGCCTGAGGCAGGACTAACCCAGACTGTCTTCCCTAGCATATTCTTCATGTGCACTACGGGGACTTTATCCCCTTCTACAGTACGTGGAAGTTTTGATTGACAGGGCGAGCCCGATTGTTAGATCCCCTGGTGTTAACTAGCCAGGTAGCTTTTGCTAAATGTGTATCCCAGTGTTTGAAAGTCCCACCACCCATTGCTCTCAGTGTAGTTTTTAACAGTCCATTGTATCGTTCTATCTTCCCAGAGGCTGGTGCGTGATAGGGGATGTGATACACCCACTCGATACCATGCTCTTTGGCCCAGGTGTCTATGAGGCTGTTTCGGAAATGAGTCCCGTTGTCCGACTCAATTCTCTCTGGGGTACCATGTCGCCACAGGACTTGCTTTTCAAGGCCCAGGATAGTGTTCCGGGCAGTGGCATGGGGCACAGGGTATGTTTCCAGCCATCCAGTGGTTGCTTCCACCATTGTGAGCACATAGCGCTTGCCTTGACGGGTTTGTGGCAGTGTGATATAATCAATCTGCCAGGCCTCCCCATATTTGTATTTCAGCCATCGCCCTCCATACCAAAGAGGCTTTAACCTCTTGGCTTGTTTGATCGCAGCGCATGTCTCACATTCATGGATGACCTGTGCAATAGTGTCCATGGTCAAGTCCACCCCTCGGTCACGAGCCCATCTATATGTCGCATCTCTCCCTTGATGGCCTGAGGTGTCATGGGCCCACCGAGCTACGAATAGTTCACCCTTATGTTGCCAGTCCAGATCCACCTGAGCCACTTCAATCCTAGCGGCTCGATCCACCTGCTGGTTGTTCTGATGTTCCTCCGTGGCCCGATTCTTCGGTACGTGGGCATCTACATGGCGTACTTTCACAACCAGATTCTCTATCCGGGCAGCAATATATTGCCATAGGTCAGCAGCCCAGATGGGTTTGCCTCTGCGCTGCCAGTTGCCCTGCTTCCACTGCTGTAACCACCCCCACAGAGCATTTGCCACCATCCATGAGTCAGTGTAGAGATAAAGTACTGGCCATTTTTCTCACTCAGCAATGTCCAAAGACAGCTGAATAGCCTTCACCTCTGCAAACTGGCTCGATTCACCCTGTCCCTCACTGGCTTCTGCAACTCGTCGTGTAGGACTCCACACAGCAGCCTTCCACTTTCGATGCTTTCCCACAATACGGCAGGACCCATCAGTGAACAGGGCATATTTCTTCTCATTTTCTGGCAGTTTATTATATGGTGGGGCCTCTTCTGCACGCGTCACCTCCTCCTCTGGTGACATTCCGAAATCCTTGCCTTCTGGCCAGTCCATGATCCCTTCCAGAATTCCTGGGCGACTGGGGTTTCCCATTCGAGTTCGCTGCGTGATCAGTGCAATCCACTTACTCCATGTAGCATCGGTTGCATGATGTGTGGTGGGGACCCTTTCTTTGAACATCCAGCCCAGCACCGGCAGTCGAGGTGCTAAGAGGAGCTGTGCTTCTGTACCAACTACTTCCGAAGCAGCTCGAACCCCTTCATATGCTGCCAATATCTCTTTTTCTGTTGGAGTGTAGTGGGCTTCGGATCCTCTGTATCCACGACTCCAAAACCCTAGGGGTCGACCTCGAGTCTCCCCTGGTGCTTTCTGCCAGAGGCTCCAGGTAGGGCCGTTCTCCCCGGCTGCGGTGTAAAGCACATTTTTAACATCTTGTCCTGCCCGGACTGGCCCCAGGGCCACTGCATGGACTATTTCCTGTTTGATTTCTTCAAAAGCTTGTCGTTGCTCAGGACCCCATTTAAAATCATTCTTCTTCCAGGTTACTTGATACAGAGGGCTCACAATTAGACTGTAATCTGGGATATGCATTCTCCAAAAACCCACAATACCTAAGAAAGCCTGTGTTTCCTTTTTACTAGTTGGTGGAGACATAGCTGCTATTTTGTTGATCACATCCATTGGGATCTGACGGCGTCCATCTTGCCATTTTATTCCCAAAAAACTGGATCTCCTGCGCAGCTCCCTTGACCTTACTTCGCTTTATAGCAAAACCAGCTTTTAGAAGGATTTGGACTATTTTACTCCCTTTCTCAAAAACTTCTTCTGCTGTGTTTCCCCATACAATGATGTCATCAATGTACTGCAGATGTTCTGGAGCTTCACCCTGTTCCAGTGCAGTCTGGACCAGTCCATGGCAAATGGTGGGGCTGTGTCTCCACCCCTGGGGCAGTCGATTCCAGGTGTATTGGACGCCCCTCCAAGCGAAAGCAAACTGTGGCCTGCACTCTGCTGCCAAAGGGACTGAGAAGAATGCATTCGCTATATCAATCGTGGCATACCACTTGGCTGCCTTGGACTCCAGTTCGTACTGGAGTTCTAGCATGTCTGGCACGGCAGCACTCAGCGGTGGCGTGACTTCATTCAGACCACGATAGTCTACAGTTAGCCTCCACTCTCCATTAGATTTTCGCACCGGCCATATGGGACTGTTAAAGGGTGAGCGAGTCTTGCTGATCACTCCTTGAACCTCTAGTTGACGAATCAGCTCATGGATGGGAATCAGAGTGTCTCGGTTAGTGCGATACTGCCGCCGATGCACCGTTGTGGTAGCAATCGGCACCTGTTGTTCTTTGACCCTCAACAACCCCACAACAGAAGGGTCCTCTGAGAGACCAGGCAAGGCAGACAACTGTTTAACTTCCTCTGTCTCCAAAGCAGCTATGCCAAAGGCCCACTGGTACCCTTTTGGGTCCTTAAAATACCCTCTCCTGAGGTAATCTATGCCAAGGATGCATGGAGCCTCTGGGCCAGTCACAATGGGATGCTTTTGCCACTCATTCCCAGATAGGCTCACTTCTGCCTCCAGTACAGTCAACTCTTGGGATCCCCCTGTCACCCCAGAAATACAAATGGGTTCTGTCCCTCTATAGCTTGATGGTATTAAAGTACACTGCGCACCCGTGTCCACTAGAGCCTTATACTCCTGTGGGTCTGATGTGCCAGGCCATCGAATCCACACCGTCCAATAAACCCGGTTGTCCCTTTCCTCCACCTGGCCGGAGGCAGGGCCCCTCTAATCCTGGTCATAGTATCTGTTACTCACTTCTTGCAGAAATGACTTGGAAGTTCCTTCAAGAGGATCAGAAGCAAGATCAGGCCTTCTGCTCTGTCTGGGGAACGGCCCACTGGAAACTGGGGCGGCACTTTTCCTGGAGGGATCCCCTTTTATGGTTGTCCTTCCTTGCAACTCCTGTACCCGTGTCCGCAGGATCGAAGTAGGTTGTCCATCCCACTTCCTCATGTCCTCTCCGTGGTCCCGCAGGTAGAACCACAGGGTGCCTCGTGGTGTGTACCCTCTGTACTCTCTCTCTTGAGTGGGGAAATGCCTGCTTCTAATAGCTGAGATGCTGGCCCGTGCAGGTGGGGAGTAGGACATATTCTCTTCAAGTTGCTGGACCTTCCCGACAGTTTCTCCACAGCTGAGACAAGGGGGGAAGAGAGACTTTCTTCATATCGTCGGAGCCGGCCAGCTACCTCATCCACCGTTGGTCCCTCTTCACCTTTCCATTCCATTACTGCCAGGGAGTTGGCATATGACGATGGTGCGCTCCGTACAAACTTCCGCCACATGGGCCTTGTGCATTGGACCTCATCAGGGTCTGTGGGTAAGTCTGCATTGTCCAAGTCATAATAAATCATCTCCCACACGGCTAATTCTCTCAGGTACTGGATACCTCTTTCCATGGTAGTCCACTTGCTTGGCTGACATACAACATCCTCACTGAAGGGGTACCTCTCCCTCACGCCTAACAGGAGTCGTTTCCAGAGGCTGAGGGCTTGGGTCTTTTTCCCAATCGCCTTGTCAATGCCGCCTTCCCTAGACAGGGATCCCAGCTGCCTGGCCTCCCTACCCTCTAATTCCAGGCTACTGGCCCCATTATCCCAGCACCGGAGCAGCCAGGTGACAATGTGCTCGCCTGAAAGTCGGCTGAAATCTTTTCGCATATCCCGCAGCTCACTCAATGATAGGGATCGAGTAATTATCTCTGGTTCTGCCTCTTCCTCCTGCTCTCGTGATGGCCCTGGTTCATCATCATCTCTTACTAAGCGAACTGATTTCTTTGTGTACTTCTTCTTCTGTATGGGGGCAACTGATACCGGCACGGGTTGGTTCCCTGGTTCAGTGGCAGTGGCTGCTGCGGGGGCTGGAGTAACTGCAGTGGCTACCACAGGGGTTGCAGTAGCCGCAGTGTCTGTCGCAAGGATTGCAGTAGCTACAGTGGCTGACGCAGGGGTTGCAGTAGCCGCAGTGTCTGTCGCAAGGATTGCAGTAGCTACAGTGGCTGATGCAGGGGTTGCAGTAGCCGCAGTGTCCGTCACAGGGGTTGCAGCAGCCGCAGGGGCTGCCGCAGGGGCTGCAGCAGCCGCAGGGGCTGCCGCAGGGGCTGCTGGTCTGGTTTCCATCTCTTCCCATTGAGGGTGCTGCATAATTCTGAGCAGTGCCTGGTAGATACTGGCCAGGGCCCAGCACAGCGCGGTGAGTTGTGCCTCTCTAGAATAGCCACAGCATTTTCCCTTCAAATATTCTACCACTTTATCAGGGTCCTGTAATTGTTCAGGGGTGAAGTCCCAGACCATTGGAGGTGAGTAGTTCTCTAGGTACCTGCCCATGCTCTCCCACATGCCATGCCACCCCTGACTATCCAGCCTCGGAGGAGATCTCCGGGTGGTAGTCTTAAATAGTCGCTTAACCCTAAACAAGACCTGGAACGCATTCAGGAGACATAGCACTAGGAACACGCTGGTTTGAGTATCCCAAGGATATTCAAAATTCTCAAAAGCTGTCATACCTGACCCGAAGGAGAAAAGGGAGGCAAAAGGGCTGGGGAAATTATTAACAAATTCTGAGAGATGGTGTCCAATGTACGGACAGGACAGCAAAACCACATAAACACCCCAAAATAGCCGTCTGAACAGTGATGTTATCATATCATAAACAGATAACGCACAGGACGGCAGAATGATAATCCTCATCCCTCTTCCAGACATGGTAAACAGCATCGCAGGGAGTACATAAGCCATATAGGAATTTATGTAACACAGCCATGAGAACAAACCAAGCAACATGATGACCAGTTATCTCAACCCTTCGAGCCCCACGTTGGGCGCCAAAAAGGACTGTCGTGGTTTAGCCTCAGACGGCAACAAAGAACCACGTGCCGCTCGCTCGCGCCTTCCTAACACAGGAAGAATCGTAAGAAAAGGCAAGACTCTTGGGTTGAGACAAAGGCAGTTTAACAGGACAGTAAAGGGAACAGGCAAACAACAACAACAACACGGATAGGGGAATATACAAACGCGATTACGGAACTGCCGCTCCCCACCGCTCGCGGGCCCGACCGCCCCAGCCCGCTTTTAAGCAGCAACTTCCTGCCCCCTCCCCCGGCAGCTCAGGGTGGGCGTGGCTCACATGGCATGGAATACCAGGAAAAATTAACCCTATCCCCACCGGAACCAGGACATATTCGATATGCGATGTTGCAAAAAAAAACTGCTACTGATTTTTTGCTTTCAGCTCACAGACATGGTTGTCAAGATTTTAAAGGACTGTATTGTATGAATCTATGTGACCACTCCAAATCCATCCATGCCCAGCTGCAGGAACTGCACCGACCGAACCGGCAACTTGTGGAGACCACTGGGTGAAATCTTTGCTGGATGGACTTGGGGGTGGGGTTGGTTGAAGCAAATTATACTCATCGCCTGTGTGGAAGGAATTTGTCTGTTATGTTGAGTATGCTGTTTGCCGTGTTTAATAAGCATTATACGATCAGTTGTAGATGCCACTTTGCATCGTACCCTTGTACGAGTTGTAGAATATGTTGCTCTAAAAACTATGTGTGTATCCATGAGAACCCGACCTTCACAGAAGAAGATAACAAGAAGGGATTACAACAATGTAGTCACGTATCAGGCAGCTGCTGTTAGCAAAGCTGGATCATGAGTTTGGTGAGACTCGCTGCATACGCTGGCCACGCGTGCAGTGACTCTGGCCTGTACTTTTCTACTCGATCCAGTGCAGGAGAGTCTGGTGGGACTCGCTGCGTGCACTGGCCCTGCGTGCAGCGACTCTAGCCTGTACTTCTCCAGTCAATCCAGTGCAGGATATAAGGAGGCTGTCTCGGGTCAGAGAGGGGGAGAGAGACATGAGCACACTTTGAAGGTACAGGGGATGCCCTGAAGCACTGTGTCTGCCCCCGCCCTCCCCATAAGTTTTATGTTCATTAACCCCAACAGCTCAGAAGGCATCACAGCATGTTGAAAGATAAGATATAGTCTACTACTGCTGCAAGACGCATTGAACACCTTCCTACAAGAATTTCAACTTTATGCCCTGATAGGACAGTGGGATGATGCACTCGCAAAGAGCCTGACTGCATTAGAGTGGGTATTTTTGCCACATACCTTTTCAAAACCAGTAACTATGATGACTGAAATGTTACCACGATTGTTTTTCCAGGGTCGCTTGTGCTGTCAGCAACCGCAAAGTATTTGAAATATTACAAAAGGATTTCTCGTGGGTAAATCCAAAGAAATTGGCTTTCTGGGCTAAATTTAGGAATCTGGGTATTTATTGCCTTAGCAGGGTTCTTTTTGATTCTGTTTTCAATTGTGTTTGTATATAACCTGCTAAGAGCGTCACAACGAGTAGAAACACAAGCCGTGGCGACCTTGTTAATAAATGGTCTGGTGTTAAACAAAAAAGGGGGAGATGTGGCAGATCTACGAGCAGAGGCCTGCATACAGCCAAAGACACAGTGAGCAGAGCACACAGAAAACACAGAGCCAAGAGAACAGTTCATACCTTCACTCCATCCTGTGACGACCATATAACATTTTCGAATCTCGGACAAAGAATAGGGCTAAGTATTCTTCCTTCGCTAGGAACAGCAACGGCATTAAATATGCTGAATAAGATAGGGTGTTGGGCAAGTAAACAGATAAACCTCACAACTGAAATCATATCTAGCTTGCTTACTGATGTTGACAGCATTCAGCATGCCACATTGAAAAATCGAGCAGCTATTGACTTTTTGCTGTTAGCTCAGGGTCATGGATGTGAAGATTTTGAAGGTATGTGTTGTATGAACCTTTCTGACCACTCATCATCCATTCATAAGCAGTTATGGGATCTGGAGGATAACATGTCCAAATTAAAAGTGGTCAAAAATGGTTTCGATGATTGGTTAAGCTCATGGGGTATAACGGGATGGTTATCAGACTTCCTAAAACAAGGGCTCATGCTATTCTTGGTTATATTATTATTGATTATGGTAGCCTCGTGTGTTCTCCGCAAAGTGACTGACATGATAGAAAATGCCATGCATAAGGTCTGGCTGGCTCAAGAAGAAAAAGGGGGTATTGTAGGAATGTGTCTGAGAGAAAATGGCCATGTGAGCCAGCCTCCCTACTATGAGAGATTAGATTAAGGGCAAAACAGGTGGTAGAAGATGGAATTAGTACATGGGAAAAACGGGGACTGAGAAGGTAGAAAACATGTTGTGCTAATGACTAAGCAATTTACTATGTGAATTCTTGTAACCAATCTGATCTGTGAATGAACTGCATGGACAGTGCGTGAACAGAGACTGTAAGCCAATCATATAGCTGCCGCTAGCGCGTGCTCTTATTGCCTGTCTCTATATACTCTGTGAAAACTGGAATAAAGGGAGAACGATCATACTCATATTGAGACTCCATCATTACTCCGGGTCCGTCTCCCACTCCAACAGGTTACCCAGGGTGAAATTGTCCTAGGTATTTTCCTGGTTCATTGGGAACTTTTGGAGTGATGATATCAGCAGATACACAGAAAGCTTTCATTTTAGGACAGCCATCTCCACTCCATCTGTTACTTAATTGATAGATGGCATTGTCCAATCGCAAATGCCAACCAGGTTCATGAGTTTTTGCAAAACGCTTAACCAATCCATTGGTGCGTTCAACAATGCCATTAGCCTGAGGATAATAGGGAGCATGAAATACCCATCGAATCCCTTCTTCTTTGGCTCAATCTTGTACCACCATAGCGGTAAAGTGTGAACCGTTATCACTTTGGATTTCCTCAGGAAGGGGAAGTGTGCTGAACCACCCTTTTAGGCCTTTCACTGTGTTGTCCCTGGTAGCTGCTTTGAAACTGCTGGCCATACTGAGGCTGGAGATAATCTGCACTCCTACCAGGATATATCTTTTTCCACCTGATGATCTCAAGGGCCCAATATAATCAATCTGCCATGAATGCCACAACGTTTTCTTGTCCCGAATGTGTAAGGGAGGTGCCTTACTAGGATGATCTTTACTGAGTCATAGGCGACATTGTGAACAGGCGGTTACTACTTGTTCGCACAGTTTAGCTGATACAGGCCACCCCCGGGCTAGACCTTCCTGATACAGGTCAGCATGGCCTGTGTGGCCACGTTTAACATGTAACCATTCGAGTAAGCGTTCCCATTCCCGACCATCATCTACAATGTCAATTTGCTGCAGCCGCGTGAGGCTATCTACCTGTTGGTTGAATTGAGCAGTGATTGAGTTTGAACGATCATGGCCTTTTACCCAGCCAATGTGCAATGTTCTCTGTCCTCCTATTTCTAACAGTTGCTTCCAACTGTCCGTCTCCCAAATTGGGACTCTATTCACCTGCCAATCATTGGCTGCCCAGTGGCCTATCCATTCAGTGGCTCCTTTAAAAACAGCATATGAGTCAGTGTAAATGGAGGTGGCCCCATGTTGTGCAGCTAGTAGGACAGCTCTGAGTTCCCCTACTTGTGCACTACCCTCCCCTGTTTCAATCGCTCTTTCTCCCATTGCTACTTCCAGTGCTACGGCTTTATATTTCCACTTATTGTTCTCACGGTGAGATGACGCATCAGTAAACCACACTCCTGTAAGATCACTGCCTTCTTTCAGAGGAGGTGCTTCTTGGATCGGAGATGGTCTGTTTGGTGGGGATTGGAACAATAGGGCACCATCTATATCCTTCTGGAGCTTGGATACTTTAACACTACCTTCAGAGATTGGCATGATTTCATTAATGCTTTCTAGATAAGCATACCACTTTCGAACTGTAGGTTTCTGGGCAATGCCGGCTGGTGGTGCTGTCCCTTTACGGACCACAACTAGGAGACGAAAAGGGCCCCGAACAATCACGCTCTGTTCTCTCCTTATCTGCTCTGCTCATTGCAATGCTCGCACCAGGGACAGTAAACCCTTCTCAAGGTCTGAATATCTGCTCTCAGTATCATTAAAGGAGTGAGAGCTAAATTCTAATGGTCTCTCCGGTCCTGCTGGTCCTTTCTGCCATAAGTTACAATGAGAACCATGTTCACTGAACCCCCATTCCACATGGACAGGGTCAGTTGGATGTATAGGACCAAGCTGTTGGAATAACCTTAGCTCCTTTATTAGCAATTCCAGTGCATTAGTATGTTGTTCAGTCCACTCCCAGGATTTACCCTTTTTGAGCAAACAATAAAGGGGGCGAGCAATGATGGAAAAGCCAGGGATGTGTTTACGCCAATAACTTAAAGTTCCCAGAACTTGCTGTAACTCCTTCGTGCTGGAAGGATTCTGTCCATGTTCTATTTTTTTCAGGGTATCCTGAGGGACAGAAGCAGCTCCCTTAATCCACCAGACCCCCAGGAATTTAACTTCCTGTGCGGGTCCCTGACATTTTGAGTCTGGAATTTCCAATCCTAAATCCAATAATGTTTTTCGGATGTTTTGCATCATGTCTTGTACACGTTCTTGGCTCTCTCCCCCTATTAGGATGTCATCAATATATTGGTATACTGTACATCCCTGTGAAACAGGAATCTCTGATAGCACTTTAGCTAAGGCATTATGAGCAATGGTGGGGGAATGTTTGTATCCTTGTGGAAGTCGGTTAAAAGTATATTGGACTCCTTTCCACGTGAATGCAAACTGCGCTTTGTCCTGCTCAAGGAGGGGAATCATAAAAACCATGTCTTTAACATCTAAGGCAGCCATCCAAGGATGGGCAGCTCCTTGTATCATTGTCACAATTTCAGCGATATTCGGAACCGCAGCGGTCAGGGGTGCAGTGTTGGCGTTTAACTTTCGGTAATCTACTGTGAAACGCCATTGCCCGGTTGGTTTCTTTACCGGCCACACCGGTGAATTATAAGGCGAGTGACTCCTCTTAATGATGTCTCTTTTTTCTAAATCTGATACCACCCCATCTGTTCCTGCAAGCGCAGCTGCAGGCTGTGGGTACTGTCAGACGTTGGTAATTTTAGAGGGAGGCAAAGGTATGGAAGTTTCTAATAGACTCAATTTCACTGTGTCTAATCCTTTTTTGCGTCCTGCAAAACTCCACACAGTTCCATCTGGGAATTTCCACATTCACCGACGCAGCACGTCAAATCCTAGGAGGTTAGTACACGAGGCACCCACTAACACTTCTGCCCTAGTCATTCGCTGCTCTCCCGGCAACCAGAGGTTAATTTTTGCAACGGGGCATGTTTTTACCACACCATCAATTCCTGTGAAGTTGACTCTGCGTCTGGTGGGATTTATACCTAGAAGTTGTGCTGTTTCGTTAGTGATTGCAGACGTTTGGGCTCCAGTATCAATAATAAAGTTTACTGACATCTTCCGGGGTCCGACAGGAATGATAATAACGAGTTCGGAGTCTTTATGAGAGAGCCATTGAATTGCTAGTGCCTACCGGACAGGGTGGTTCACTGCCCTCCCCGGGGATAGGAGTTTTTTGGCTGGGGCTCTGACAAATCAATCAAATTACGCTCCAGGCATGATTTTCTCACAGCTTGGGGATTCTCTGGTTAGACTTTTCTCCCCAGCCGCATTATTCTTTCTAGTTAGAGATTGGACCAGCGTATGGAGATCTCCTGTAGGGACACCGTGCAAGAATTGTCGGGGCACCCCTAATTGTAGGGCTTTATGCCACAACTCATTTCGGTCCTTATCAGGCTTAAACCTTCCCTCCGATTTAGGGGTTTGAGTGTGAGTTCGGACTTGGTGAACCTTTCGGGGGTGTTCGGAGGATTTTTCACTAGTTGGGCTGGCCCAGACCATTCGGCGCCCGTATTGGTCTATTTCCTGTACATATTCATTCCAGGTAGGCATGTAGTGACGACGGCCCCGCCCACGAGCACCCGGAGCATCTCGTATGTGATCTTGAGTGCTAACAGTGAACGGCTTCAGGCAATTGGGAAGACCACAGATGAGAAGGGCTAATCGATCGGGGTCGATAGGGGCTGACATTGGGGATTTCCGAAATTCCTCTCTGTCATACATGGCTTGCAGACAAGCTGCTTTCCGTACAGCCGCAAACAGATCAGAGTAGCCTGTAGCTATAATTTCTAATGGCTCTCCCCTCTCTCGCAGATCCATACCCCCTGTCCAATAGGCTGCTCGAGCAGTTAGGGAATAATTATGATCCCCAGGCATAGTGGTTAAAAACACTCCTGGTCCCCAAGAGTCTCCTGCTTCTTCCTCAATCAACATAATTCTGTCTCCCCCTTCAGAGGAAACTCGCCACACGTACTCAACAGCTGACTCTTCTGGACGCCTCGAATATTTCTCCCTTATTTTTATTAACTCAGTTGGTGTCCATGGAACGGTACGCACAGTGGTGTGAATTTCATCATCATCATCAACCGCGGTTTCAGTTTTAACCAGAGGACGTAAAGGAAAAACTTGGGATTTCAAAGTAAAAGTCCTTTCCTCCTCATCTTCTTCCTCATCCTCACTATTAGACCAGAAATCTCCGGTCTGGGTTCCGGAATTTGGATAACACATTAATTTACGAATTTGTTGGACTTGGGTCAGGGGCTGCATTTTATCTAAGAGCCCAGTCACCCTTTCCAATAAGTTGGAGATTCTCACTCCCAAGTTGGAGATTTTCACTCCCAAGTGGAGCATTAGTTTCCTAAACAGGAAGGGGGCATTGACAAGGCTATTGGGAAGACCACCCAAGCCCTCAGCCTCTGGAAATGACTCCTGTCAGGCGTGAGGGAGAGGTACCCCTTCAGTGAAGATGTTGTATGTCAACCAAGCAAGTGGACTACCATGGAAAGAGGTATCCAGTACCTGAGAGAATTAGCCATGTGCGAGATGATTTATTATGTCTTGGACAATGCAGACTTACCCACAGACCCTGATGAGGTCCAATGCACAAGGCCCATGTGGCAGAAGTTTGTATGGAGCGCACCATCGTCATATGCCAACTCACTGGCAGTAATGGAATGGAAAGGTGAAGAGGGACCAACGGTGGATGAGGTGGCTGGCCGGCTCCGGCAATATGAAGGAAGTCTCTCTTCCCCCCTTGTCTCAGCTGTGGAGAAACTGTCCCAGAAGGTCCAGCAACTTGAAGAGAATGTGTCCTACTCCCCACCTGTACGGGCCAGCATCTCAGCTATTAGGAGCAGGCATTTCCCCACTCAAGAGAGAGACTACACAGAGGGTACACACCACGAGGCACCCTGTGGTTCTACCTGCGTGACCATGGGGAGGACATGAGGAAGTGGGATGGACAACCTACTTGTATCCTGAAGACACGGGTACAGGAGTTGCAAGGAAGAACAACCACAAAAGGGGATCCCTCCAGGAAAAGTGCCGCCCCAGTTTCCAGTGGGCCGTTCCCCAGACAGAGCAGAAGGCCTGATCTTGCTTCTGATCCTCCTGAAGGAATTTCCAAGTCGTTTCTGCAAGAAGTGAGTAACGGATACTATGACCAGGATTAGAGGGGCCCTGCCTCCGGCCAGGTGGAGGAAAGGGACAACCGGGTTTATTGGACGGTGTGGATTCGATGGCCTGGCACATCAGACCCACAGGAGTATAAGGCTCTAGTGGACACGGGTGCACAGTGTACCCTAATACCATCAAGCTATAGAGGGACAGAACCCATCTGTATTTCTGGGGTGACAGGGGGATCCCAAGAGTTGATTATACTGGAGGCTGAAGTGAGCCTAACTGGGAATGAGTGGCAAAAGTATCCCATTGTGACTGGCCCAGAGGCTCCATGCATCCTTGGCATAGACTACCTCAGGAGAGGGTATTTTAAGGACCCAGAAGGGCACCGGTGGGCCTTTGGCATAGCTGCCTTGGAGACGGAGGAAGTTAAACAGTTGTCTGCCTTGCCTGGTCTCTCGGAGGACCCTTCTGTTGTGGGGTTGTTGAGGGTCGAAGAACAACAGGTGCCTATTGCTTACACAACGGTGCATCAGCAGCAATATTGCACTAACCAAGACTCTCTGATTCCCATCCATAAGCTGATTCGTCAACTAAAGGTTCAAGGAGTGATCAGCAAGACTCACCCTTTAACAGTCCCATATGGCCAATACGAAAATCTAATGGAGAGTGGAGGCTAACCGTAGACTATCGTGGCCTGAGTGAAGTCACGCCTCTGCTGAGTGCTGCTGTGCCAGACATGCTAGAACTGCAGTATGAACTGGAGTCCAAGGCAGCCAAGTGGTATGCCACAATTGATATAGCTAATGCATTCTTCTCAATCCCTTTGGCAGCAGAGTGCAGGCCACAGTTTGCTTTCACTTGGAGGGGCATCCAGTACACCTGGAATCGACTGCCCCAGGGGTGGAAACACAGCCCCACCATTTGCCATGGACTGATCCAGACTGCACTGGAACAGGGTGAAGCTCCAGAACATCTGCAATACATTGATGACATCATCGTATGGGGAAACACAGCAGAAGAAGTTTTTGAGAAAGGGAGTAAAATAGTCCAAATCCTTCTGAAAGCTGGTTTTGCCATAAAACAAAGCAAGGTCAAGGGACCTGTGCAGGAGATCCAGTTTTTAGGAATAAAATGGCAAGATGGATGCCATAAGATCCCAATGGATGTAATCAACAAAATAGCAGCTATGTCTCCATGGACTAGTAAAAAGGAAACACAAGCTTTCTTAGGCATTGTGGGTTTTTGGAGGATGCATATCCCAGATTACAGTCTAATTGTGAGCCCTCTGTATCAAGTAACCTGGAAGAAGAATGATTTTAAATGGGGTCCTGAGCAACGACAAGCTTTTGAACAAATCAAACAGGAAATAGTCCATGCAGTGGCCCTGGGGCCAGTCCGGGCAGGACAAGATGTTAAAAATGTGCTTTACACCGCAGCCGGGGAGAATGGCCCTACCTGGAGCCTCTGGCAGAAAGCACCAGGGGAGACTCGAGGTCGACCCCTAGGGTTTTGGAGTCGGGGATACAGGGGATCCGAAGCTCGCTATACTCCAACAGAAAAAGAGATATTGGCAGCATATGAAGGTGTTCGAGCTGCTTCGGAAGTGGTTGGCACAGAAGCACAGCTCCTCTTAGCACCTCGACTGCCGGTGCTGGGCTGGATGTTCAAAGAAAGGGTTCCCACCACACATCATGCAACTGATGCCACATGGAGTAAGTGGATTGCACTGATCACACAGTGAACTCGAATGGGAAACCCCAGTCGCCCAGGAATTCTGGAAGTGATCATGGACTGGCCAGAAGGCAAGGATTTCGGAATATCGCCAGAGGAGGATGTGTCGCGTGCGGAAGAGGCCCCACCATATAATAAACTGACAGAAAATGAGGAGAAATATGCCCTGTTCACTGATGGGTCCTGCCGGATTGTGGGAAAGCATCGAAAGTGGAAGGCTGCTGTGTGGAGTCCTACACGACAAGTTGCAGAAGCCAGTGAATCGAGCCAGTTTGCAGAGGTGAAAGCCATTCAGCTGGCTTTGGACATTGCTGAGCGAGAAAAATGGACAGTACTCTATCTCTATACTGACTCATGGATGGTGGCAAATGCTCTGTGGGGGTGGCTACAGCAGTGGAAGCAGGGCAACTGGCAGCGCAGAGGCAAACCCATCTGGGGTGCTGAACTGTGGCAAGATATTGCTGCCCGGATAGAGAACCTGGTTGTGAAAGTACGCCATGTAGATGCCCACGTACCGAGGAATAGGGCCACGGAGGAACATCAGAACAACCAGCAGGTGGATCGGGCTGCTAGGATTGAAGTGGGTCAGGTGGATCTGGACTGGCAACATAAGGGTGAACTATTCACAGCTCAATGGGCCCGTGACACCTCAGGCCATCAAGGAAGAGATGCGACATATAGATGGGCTCGTGACCGAGGGGTGGACTTGACCATGGACACTATTGCACAGGTCATCCATGAATGTGAGACATGCGCTGCAATGAAACAATCCGAGCAGTTAAAGCCTCTTTGGTATGGAGGACGATGGCTGAAATATAAATATGGGGAGGCCTGGCAGATTGATTATATCACACTGCCACAAACCCATCCAGGCAAGCGCTATGTGCTCACAATGGTGGAAGCAACCACTGGATGGCTGGAAACATGCCCTGTGCCCCATGCCACCTCCTGGAACACTATCCTGGGCCTTGAAAAGCAAGTCCTCTGGAGACATGGCACCCCAGAGAGAATTGAGTCGGACAACGGGACTCATTTCTGAAACAGCCTCATAGACACCTGGGCCAAAGAGCATGGTATTGAGAGGGTATACCACATCCCCTATCCCACACCGGCCTCTGGGAAGATAGAACGATACAATGGATTGTTAAAAACTACACTGAGAGCAATGGGTGGTGGGACTTTAAAACATTGGGATGCACATTTAGCAAAAGCTACCTGGCTAGTTAACACCAGGGGATCTACGAATTGAGCTGGCCCTGCCCAATCAAAATTTCCACGTACTGTAGAAGGGGATAAAGTCCCCATAGTGCACATGAAGGATATGCTAGGGAAGACAGTCTGGGTTAGTCCTGCCTCAGGCAAAGGCAAACCCATCTGTGGGATTGCTTTTGCCCAAGGACCTGGGTGCACTTGGTGGGTGATGCGGAAGGATGGGGAAGTCCGATGTGTACCTCATGGGGATCTGATTTTGGGTGAGAATAGCCAATGAATCAAATTGTGTGTTGTTGATTGCTGAGTAACACTGTATGTCCTCGTTACTATAACTGCTATCAGTTGTACTATGAGTAAGGCACAGGGGTGATGGGATCAGAACTGACCTCAGCAGCTGGCGCCCAGCAACTTCCTCAAGATCTGCATCTTCAGCCCACGGACTGTGTGCATGAGCCACACCGGGTGCACCAGTCACAACCTCTGAAAATACAGCATGGAACAGGCCAGCAGCACACAGCATCTCACCTGCCCTGAGAGACTGTTCTAACAGATGGAGCCCAGAGCCATGGATTAAAAGCACTCAACGGACACTTTGGAGGGATGGCCCATAAACTAAGGGCATTATATCTGCATGAATATATATGTATATGTATACATGACAGGGGAAAGTGGTGGCAATTCATTGGAACCTGTAAGATCTGGGCATGGCATAGATGGTATGGAATAAGGGGTGGATAATGTCCTGGTTCCGGCAGGGATAGGCTTAATTCTCCCTGGTATTCCATGCCGTGTTGAGGAGAAATAACTGGACTCCAGACGATCCAATGTGAATCAACAGAAGCCATTTATTAAGCACAGATCATCATCTTTTATACCCTGTGTTGTAGCCGTACATGCCACTTGCTTATTTCTGATTAGCTAGTTACACTGTCCACACGCTGTGCATGCAGTTCGTTCACACATCAGATTGGTTACAAGAATTCACATAGTAAATTGCTTAGTCATTAGCACAACATGTTTTCTACCTTCTCAGTTCCCGTTTTTCCCATGTACTAATTCCATCTTCTACCACCTGTTTTGCCCTTAATCTAATCTCTCATAGTAGGGAGGCTGGCTCACATGGCCATTTTCTCTCAGACACATTCCTACAATACCCCCTTTTTCTTCTTGAGCCAGCCAGACCTTATGCATGGCATTTTCTATCATGTCAGTCACTTTGCGGAGAACACACGAGGCTACCATAATCAATAATAATATAACCAACAGTAGCATGAGCCCTTGTTTTAGTAAGTCTGATAACCATCCCGTTATACCCCATGAGCTTAACCAATCATCGAAACCGTTTTTAACCGCTTTTAATTTGGACATGTTATCCTTCAGATCCCGTAACTGCTTATGAATGGATGATGAGTGGTCAGAAAGGTTCATACAACACATACCTTCAAAATCTTCACATCCATGACCCTGAGCCAACAGCAAAAATCAATCATCACCCCTGTGGTGTCTCCACAAAAGTTCACTAGGGTCGTGTTAAATGTTGGGTAAACTGAATTGAATCCTGCTGTATTAAAAGAAGCCAAAATACCAAGGGTTCTCAATTTTGTGCTCAGCTGCAACTTCCAATCACAAGGATAAGCCCGACACTAATTCCCAGTGGCATCTTCAAATATCAGTACCCTTGCCCTTCTTTCTGTGCTGTAGATGACCGAACCTGTTGCTACAGTGACATACTACCTGTTCCCACTAGTCCTCCGGAACCGACCAAACCTCTGGCAGTAGCACTGTGTAACAGCACTGTATGCCACACTCTGACCAATCCTTGTGAATGGTAGACTTCCCTAATCTCCTGTTGCTTAACCAGCTTGTGTTGAGGTGAATCTGACTCTATATGTACTCTATTGCAATAGCTAAATGAATTAAACCCGTCACCTTACTTAATTCCTTATTAAAACACAGCACACCGGAATTAAAATACTAGAATTAAAATACACAGCACACTGGATTTAAAACACACAACACACCGGATTTAATACACACAGCACACCGGAATTAAAATACACAGCACACCGGAATTAAAATACACAGCACACCCTGTCACCTTACTTTACTTAACTCCTTATTAAAACACACAGCACACCGGAATTAAAATTTAAAACACACAGCATACCCTATCACTTTACCTAATTCCTTATTAAAACACACAGCACACTAGAATTAAAATACACAGCACACCGGATTAAAAACACACAGCATACCCCGTCACTTTACCTAATTCCTTATAAAAACACACAGCACACTAGAATTAAAACACACAGCACACCGGGCCGCAGCACGTGGTCTTTCAAACCACCACCGGCCTCAACGATCCTCACAAGGCACAAGGATCTATGGGTCACAGTTCCACACCTAGGGCACTGCACTTCTTCAGCCCTCATCGTCGTTGTTGGTATTGTGGGGTAACTCATTCGAATCCATCTGCTCAAACCAGGGCTTTATCCACTTGGCTGGTACCCATCTGGTTCCGGCATCTGTAACGACACAGGCATATCCTCGATCCCAGGTTAATAATCTACACGGTCCTTCCCACTTCCCCGTCACACTGTTTTTAACTGCTACCATGCCATTTTCCTGCCTAAAATCTCCCAGGTCTCTCTGCAGGCCTGCGCCGTGCCGCACGATTGGAGGTACAAGGCAGTGTTGAGGAAGGCGTAGGAAGTTCAGGACGTAAACGGCTTTGTTCAGTCGATCTACTGGACTCAGCCCTTGCTCTCCCCCTTTTTGTTTTTGAAGCAAATTTTTTAAAGACTGGTTCATGCGTTCCACTATGGCTTGACCTGTCGGAGAATGTGGTGTGCCAGTCTCATGTGTAATGCCCCACAGCTGTAGAAATACCTCTGTTGAACGGGCTACATACCCTGGGCCATTATCAGTCTTTATCACACGCGGTACACCTAAGGCCGCAAGCGCGGATCGCAAATGCTTTTGTACATGTTTACTAGATTCACCAGTCTGCGCAGTTGCCCAAATTGCAGTTGAATAACAGTCTACACTCAGGTGTATAAATTTCAGTTTTCCAAATTCTGACGCATGGGTTACATCAGTCTGCCAGAACCCCAAAGGTCCATGCCCTCGGGGACTGACGCCTGGGTTGAAGTTAGGTATAAATGGTTGACAATCAGCACACGTTTGCATTATACCTCGGGCATCAGAGTCCGAGATCCCGAATTGTCTGCGCAGCATTCGTGCAGATTGATGGAAAAATGTATGAGACGCCCGTGCCTGTGCAAACTTATCTGGAGGTGGTGCGGCCCATGCAGGAGCCACAAGTTTATCAGCTCGTCTATTGCCCTCAGCTAAACCTTCTGGGAGCCCCAAATGGCTGCGAATATGGGTGACGAAATAAGGATCGTGCCGTTCATTGAATAGTAGCAACAATTCATGGAGCAGGGTGAACAGCTGCTCATCTCTGACCTCCTTCAGCAAAGCACGCTCCATTCGTTGAACGATTCCAACCACATATAAGGAGTCACATACGATATTAATGCCTCCTTTTGTCCACCTGCGAAACACTTCTAGTACAGCACATAATTCTAGCTTTTGTGTGGACCCTTTACAGTCCGTGATCACAATATCATGCCATTTATTGTCCATGTACCATGTTATTGCTGCTTTCTGTGTCTTCCCCCCGGCATCTGTAAAGATTGTCAGCCCTCGGACAGGTCGTTGAGACAAAGCGGGAATTTCCTCAATGTGTCCTACTTGTAACACACTAAAAAACTTGTGCGGAGGCAAATGTACCTTAACTGTCCCAGCATAGTTCAAAAGTGCAATCTGTAATGCCATAGAGTGTCGTAAGGCCCACTGCAAGTATTCAGCTACTAAAGGAATTACCACATATTCAGGTTCCTGACCGGATATCTCAACGATCCTCTGATGCCCCTTAATCACAAGTTGCGCCATTGCCTCTATCCTTGGGATAAGCGTACGTTTTGGTTGGAGAGATAAAAAAATCCACTCCAGAATTCGTAGCGGGTCCCTTTCCTGTACCCATTGCATTACTAAAGCGAAAGGATGTTCATCATGATTTATAATTAATAAACCTATCGAATGATCAGGGTCCCATCGATGCGCGTAGGCGTTGATGACCTTATCACTGACCATCTGCATCGCCTTCTGCGCGTCCAAAGATAACTGTCTAGGGGCATCAACGCCACCGCCTCCTCGCAACAAGCGCATGAGAGGTGCTAAGTCTTCATTCGTAAGGCCACACAATGTACGAACCCAGTTTAGATCTCCTAAGAGTTTTTGAACATCATTCAGCATCGAAATGTGTGTTCTAATCTCTAACTTCTGTGGCCTAACTGTAGTTTTAGATATTTCCCATCCTAAATCTTTCCAGGGTGGTTCTTTTTGAACTTTTTCTGGTGCAATTTGTAACCCTGCTTTCCCTAGTACCTGCTGCAGCTCCTCAATAGCCTTGTCACACTCTAATTGTTGTCCAGCTATCAAGATGTCATCCATATAATGATAAATTATCCACTCAGGGTGTTTTTTTTCGCACTGGTGCCAAAGCCCATGCTACGTACATCTGGCACAAGGCGGGTGAATTTTTCATTCCTTGTGGCAACACTACCCAATGATACCTGTACATAGGCCCGTTCTTATTTGTCGTTGGCACGGAAAAAGCAAATTTCGGATAGTCATCGGGGTGCAAGGATATTGTAAAAAAGCAGTCCTTCAGATCTATTATCAGAATCTCCCACCCTTTAGGGATCATGATAGGGGATGGCAAACCTGGCTGTAAAGCACCCATGTCCTCCATGGCCTCATTGATTTTTCGTAAATCGTGCAGTAACCGCCATTTGCCACTCTTTTTTGGGATGGTAAAAATAGGTGTATTCCAGGGGCTGGTTGTTGGTTCTATATGCCCCTTCTCTAACTGTTCCTGTACTAATTGGTTAATGTGGGCGATTTTTTCCGAATTGAGCGGCCATTGGTCCACCCACACCGGGTCATTCGTTTTCCACTTCAATTTCAAAATAGGTCGCCCTTCCCCAATGGCCGCCCCGGAAAATCCGTCCCCCCAGTCGTTAAATGAGTGCCCAGTTGACTTAAAGCATCCCGGCTGAGCAGGCATACCGGTGCTACTGTCACATACGGTCAAATTGAGCAAACTCCACCATTAGGCATTGAATGACCTCTTTGCTTATTTTTGTCGTCTGAGTTCCTCCGACCCCCATTATGGATATAGCTGGGTGTTCTAGGGGCCAAGAGGGTGGCCAACGCCCTTGACTGATAATAGTCACATCAGCGCCGGTGTCTACAAGCATATCAAGCACACATTTTTGACCCCCTGGTGCTCTTAGGGCAACTTGCTGCAAGGGCTTTGTTTTACTGATTTCAAGGGCTAAATATATATCTGCATTACCTGTTGAGCCAAAACCTTTATCCCCCCTTATCTGATTTCCGGACGTCGGAACGGCAGCCTTAAATGGCACTAGTTGTCCAATGCGAGTACCCGCTGGGATATGCACAGGTGGAGTGGGTGTCCATACCATCATTTTAATTGGACCCCTATAATCAGCATCTATTACCCCAGGTAACACAAACAAACCCCGTCTGGTAATGGAAGATCGTCCCAATAATAGTGCACTCAGTCCATACCCCAGTGGCCCTTTCATATCAGTAGGAATGCACTGCACTTGGGAGTCTGTAAGGGTAACCTCCTTTATTGTTGCCATGTCCACTCCAGCGCTTCCTGTGGTGGCAGAGGCTGCACTACCCAAGCACCCTGACCCTGAGGCCTGTTTTGTGTCATCGCGCTCGGGCCCCCCGCGCTCATCAGCCCGTTTCCCAATGGTATGCCATTCTTACGGAATTTTGAGCAGCATTCAGATGCTCTATGTCTAAATTTCTGACACCGATCACATGTGCCCGTAAATCCTCCCATTCCTCCGCTCCTAACAGGCATCATATCTGTCTCTCCCCTCTGCTTTCCTGCTCTACACTGTATCCTCAGTTGACCAACCTTCCCACACTTAAAGCATTTCGGTCCCAAATTACAATTATTAATCAAGGGCTTGACAGCTGCAGCAAAAGTGGAGGCCAAAAATCCTGCCTGTTCTTCAGGTGTTCCTACCCTAGAGCATGCCTCTATCATGTCGGTAATGGTGGCGTGTCGAGGCAAAGCTTGCAAAATACGCTTACAGGCTGAATTTGCGTTCTCTACGGCCAATGAATGAAAAACCGCCTCTTTGGCAGCCACTGGCAGTTCTCCCCGGTCTAACGCATTCCTTAGTCTATCAAGAAACTGCATATATCCCTTGCTGGGGCCCTGTTTTATCATCGTATATGGGGGAGTGACCTTGCCATCCTCTGGCAAGGTCCTCAGTGCTTCGTGCGCCAACTCTGCAGACTGTTGTAAGATAGCGACATCTAGCCATGCTTGTAGCTGAGCATCAGCGGAAGGACCTGTTCCTGATAACATCTCCATAGTCGCCAACCGTAACGGATCCCCCTCTGCTCTACTCAAATTCGCTACAACCGCGTGTTGTACACCATCCTCCCACCTTGATCTCCACATTAATTCTTGCATTGGTGTGAGGATAAGGGACATCAGCGTCCGGCTATCAAAAGGAGTCATAATATTAGTAGTGAAAATATTGTTAAGAAACGACTGAGTGTAGGGAGAATTAAGACCAAAGTCATGCACCGATTTTCTCACTTCCTTTATGATCAGCCAAGGAAGACCCTCCCATCTACTGGGATTCTTTCGACCTCCCGTAGTTCCCCCCAGTATCACCGGAAATGCTGTTGGTAACATTACACCCTATATCAAGGCATTTTGAATAATTCCTTTCCAATGCAATTGCGGATCTGGCGGCTCCCCTGAGCCCGTGGTCACACCCCCCAACTCTCCTCCCGCGTTCCCGTTACCGCCACCCCAATGCCCTCGCATATTCGGCAGCTCCCCCGAGCTTGCGGTTGCACCCCCCAACTCTCCTCCCACATTCCCGTTACCGCCACCCCAAGCCCCCCCGCTTTCACCCCTCAGTTGCCTCTCCATATTTCGTATCGCTTGCTCCTCCTCTAGTTTCCATCGATTCTGCCATTCTCTCTCTAGCTGTTCCAATTTTTGTTGCAGCATTTTTGCCTCCACACACGCGCCTTGCAGCAGTTCTTGTTCAGCAGGAGAGGGAGGTGACGGTGGAAGCGGTGGGTACAATGATGGATCAAAAGGTTGTCTGGGGCGCACATCAACATGTTGCCGTGGAGACTTAGGTGGACCTTCGTAAAGCCCAGTTCTAGGATTGTACCATTCTGGTGGAGGTGCCGTTGGTCTCACTTCCGAGGCTGGTGGTGCTGGACAGGGAACATCCTCCTCCATCGGTTCTTCTTTCTCTGGAACTTCCTCAGGTGGAGCAGAGGGGATCGGCAGGGGATCTTCCCAAACCTTCGGACCTGGTCTGTTCGATCCTCCCCCCGTGGGTTGTAATGCTGCAAAAGCCCCAGCCGTCGCAGCTTGCTCTGCTTCTATATCTTGTAAGGTCGAATACACCAACCGCCACGTTGTCGCTAACGGTGATGCCTCTTTGTCTCTGTTACTTATCACTTCCCACAGTTTTTCCCCAACAGCTTCCCATATTTCTGGTCTAAAAGCTGTCTGGGGCTCTGGTGCGAATCCGTTCCCTCTGCACCAGGTTAACAGCCTTCGGAGCATACGCTCATCGTATTTCACCCCTCTCTTAGAGAGGATATGCAGGAAAAGTTTTAACATAACCCCTTCTTCTTTTGTTACTTGCTGCCCCATCTCCTGCCCTGGCTGCTCACCTCTCTCTGGGTGTCCGTGGCCACGTCATCTGTTTCCTCTATTCCGGATTGCTGCCCAATCCGCCCGGTCTCAGTCCAGCTGAGCCGTCCTCCAGCCGGTGGATATCCTTCTGGGTCTTCCACCCCTCGCATTCTGCTGCTCAAGCCAAGCGCCGATCGGTATCACGTCGGGGTCACCATCTGAGGAGAAATAACTGGACTCCAGACGATCCAATGTGAATCAACAGAAGCCGTTTATTAAGCACAGATCATCATCTTTTATACCCTGTGTTGTAGCCGTACATGCCACTTGCTTATTTCTGATTAGCTAGTTACACTGTCCACGCGCTGTCCATGCAGTTCATTCACACATCAGATTGGTTACAAGAATTCACATAGTAAATTGCTTAGTCATTAGCACAACATGTTTTCTACCTTCTCAGTTCTCGTTTTTCCTATGTACTAATTCCATCTTCTACCACCTGTTTTGCCCTTAATCTAATCTCTCATAGTAGGGAGGCTGGCTCACGTGACCATTTTCTCTCAGACACATTCCTACACCGTGTGAGCCGTGCCCATCCTGAGCTGCTGGGGGAGGGGGCAGGAAGTCGCCCCTTGGACTGGGCTGGGGCATCCTGGTCTGGTCGGGGAGCGGCGGGGAGTGGCGGTTCCGTAATTGTGTTTGTAGATTCCTCTATCCGTGTTATTGTTGTTGTTATTTGTTCCCTTTGCTGTTCTGTTAAACTGCCTTTGTCTCAACCCAAGAGTTTTGCCTTTTTTTCTTCCGATTCTTCCCGTATTGGGAAGGCCCGAGTGAGCAGCACGTGGTTCTTTGTTGCCATCTCAGGCTAAACCATGACACACCTACATATTCATAAGCAACAGAGTGGATGAGCACACCTACCGGAGTAGTGAGGAAAGCTCCCCAACCCTCTCCAAATCAAGAATCCTAAGTCCAGCCACCTCAAGTGCGCATAGTCTGGGCAACAAACAGGAGGAACTGGAGCTCCATGCCCAGTCTGAGAGTTATGATGTCATAGAAACCACAGAAACTTGGTGCGAAAATTCACATGACTGGGAGACCACAATGTATGGTTACAAACTGTTTTGGAAAGATAGGAAGGGAAGGAGAGGAGGTAGAGTTGCACTTTATGTAAAAGAGAAATCCAAGTGTGAGCTATGGAGACCATGAAAGTTCTATCATCAAATGCCTTGGATCAAGATTAGAGGGGTCATCACCAAGGGAGATCTTATGTTAGATACCTGTTACCGACCTCCCAATCAGGGTGACGAGTCTGATGAAACCTTACTTCAGCTGCTCCAGGAAGTCTCGGGCCAACAGAACCTGGTCCTCATGGGTGACTTCAATTACCTGGACATTTGTTGGGAAAGCAACACAGTGGTGCACAAGTCATCCATCAGGTTGCCGGAGTGCATTGAGGACTGCTTCCTGCTACAGATGCTGGATATGCCGACTAGGAACATTGCTAGATTTACTGCTCATGAACTAAGAAGACTATCTTGAAAACATAACTACCAATGGCCTTGGATACAGCAACCACAACATTGTGGAGTTTATAAGATCCTGCCGAGCACACTGAAGACCAGTAGTAGAACAAAGATTCTGGATTTTAGAAGAGCCAATATCAATACTCTCAGAGCCCATCTGCAAGGGATTCCATGGGAAGCATCCAGGGAGGGCAAAGGAGCTTGCAAGTGCTGGGAGCTATTCAAGAACAGCCTCCTGGAAGCATAAGAACAGTCCATTCCCTACAAAGAGAAAGAAAGAAGGCAGAACAAGAGACCACTCTGGCTAAACAATGAGCTTTTGTGTGGGCTTAAAAGCAAAAAAGCAGTATACCGGCTTTGGAAAGGTGGCCAAATAGCCATCGAGGGCTACAAGACCTTTCTAGGGCATGCAGAGATGCTGTCAGGAAGGCTAAGGCTCAGCTAGAACTGAAATTGGCCAGAGCTGTCAAGAACAACAAGAAAGGGTTCTTCAGATACATGAGCAGTAAGCAGAAGCCCAGGGAAGACATAGGTCCATTGCTAAACAGGGTGGGGAAACTAGTTTCTAATAATGCTGACAAGGTAGAGGTTCTCAATACCTTCTTTGCCTCTGTCTTTACCTGTGTAGCTGGAACCCAGATCACAGGATCAATTAGCTACGACAATGCCTGTGCTGACCCACCAGTAGTGGAGGAAGGTCACTTCTGCCGCCTCTTGCAAGAGCTCAACCCGTATAAATATATGGGGCCAGATGGAATCCACCCCAGAGTGTAAAGAGAAGTGGCTGACACTGTTGCAAATATCACGCCCAGGCCTAGAAGAAGGGCCCAAAAGATGACCCAGGAAACTACAGGCCCATTAATTTTGCTTCAGTCCCTGGGAAAGTGATGGAATGAGTCTTCCTGGAAACTATTACTAACCAAATGAAGCAGGCGATTGCGAAAATCCAGCACAGATTTACCAAAAACAACTCATGCCTGACTAACCTGACCACCTTCTACAACAAAATAGCATCTTCTGTTGACATGGGGATAGCAGTAGATGTCGTTAACCTGGACTTCAGCAAAGTGTTCAACACTGTTTCCCACAGCCATCTCCTGGACAAACCGGCAGGTTGCAGACTGAATGGGTGGTCTGCAAGATGAGTAGGAAATAGGATAACAGGCCACCCTCAGAGGGTGGTGATCAGTGGTATTTACTTAGGCTGGCAGCCTGTAACAAGTGGGGTCCCCCAGGATTTGATACTGGGCCCCATGCTGTTCAACACAGAACCATAGAATAATAGAATCATAGAATGGTTTGTGTTGGAAGGGACCTTAAAGATCACCTTCTTCCAAACCCCCTGCCATGGGCAGGGACACCTCCCACTAGACCAGGTTGCTCAAAGCCTCATCCAGCCTGGCCTTGAACACTGCCAGGGAAGGGACATTCACAACTTCTCTGGGCTACCCGTTCCAGTGTCTCACCACCTCACAGTAAAGAATTTCTTCCTGATATCGATTCTAAATCTCCCCTCTTCCAGTTTAAAACCATTACCCCGTGTCCTATCACTACACTCCCTGATAAAGAATCCCTCTCCGTCTTTCCTGTAGGCCCCCTTTAAGTACTGGAAGGCTGCTATAAGGTCTCCCTGGAGCCTTCTCCAGGCTGAACGACCCCAACTCTCTCAGCCTGTCCTCATAGCAGAGGTGCTCCAGCCCTCTCATCATCTTTGTGGCCCTCTGCTGGACCCGTTCCAACAGGTCCATGTCATCCTTATGCTGAGGGCTCCAGAGCTGGACGCAGTACTCCAGGTGGGGTCTCACCAGAGCAGAGTAGAGGGGCAGAATCACCTCCCTTGACCTGATGGACACACTTCTTTTGATGCAGCCCAGGATGTGATTGGCTTTCTGGGCTGCGAGCGTGCATTGCCTGCTCATGTTGAGCTTCTCATCCACCAGCACCCCCAAGTCCTTCTCCTCAGGGCTGCTTTCTATCCATTCTCCGCCCAGCCTGTATTTGTGCTTGGGATTGCCCTGACCCAGGAGCAGGATTTTGCACTTGGCCTGGTTGAACTTCATGAGGTTTGCACAGGCCCACCTCTCAAGCCTGTCCAGGGCCTACTGGATGGCATCCCTTCCCTCCAGTGTGTCAACCGCATCACACTGTTTGGTGTCATCAACAAACTTGCTGAGGGTGCACACAATCACACAGAATCACAGAATGGTAGGGTTGGAAGGGACCTCTGGAGATCATCTAGTCCAACCCCCCTGCCAGAGCAGGGTCACCTTAGAGCAGGTTACACAGGAATGCGTCCAGGTGTGTTTTGAATGTCTCCAGAGAAGGAGACCACCACCTCTCTGGGCAGCCTGTTCCAGTGCTCTGCCACCCTCAAAGTAAAGACGTTCCTCCTCATGTTTAGGTGGAACTTCCTATGCTCAAGTTTGTGCCCATTACCCCTTGTCCTGTTGCTGGGCACCACTGAAAAGATCCTGGCCCCATCCTCCTGACACCCACCCTTTAAGTATTTACAAGTGGTGATAAGGTCCCCCCTCAGCCGTCTTTTTTCCAGACTGAAGAGACCCAAGTCCCTCAGCCTTTCTTCATAAGAGAGGTGCTCCAGTCCCCTAATCATCTTGGTAGCCCTTTGCTGCACCCTCTCCAGCAGTTCCCTGTCCTTCTTGAACCGGGGAGCCCAGAACTGGATACAGTACTACAGATGCGGCCTCACCAGGGCAGAGTAGAGGGGGAGGATGACCTCCCTCGGCCTGCTGGCCACCCTCCTCTTGATGCACCCCAGGATGCCCTTGGCCTTCTTGGCCACAAGGGCACATTGCTGGCTCATGGTCATCCTGTTGTCCACCAGGACTCCCAGGTCTCTCTAACACTAGCACACCATAAAAAATCACTCATAATCATCATAATCTTCATCTCCTTCTCTTCCAAATTTTCTTGGGCACAGTGACCATGAAATGGTAGAATTTTCAATTCTTGGTGAAGCAAGGCGGGGAGCCAGCAGAACTGACACCTTGGATTTCCGAAGGGCAGACTTTAGCCTGTTCAGGAGCATGGTCGAGAGTGTCCCTTGGGAGGCAGTTTTGAAGACCAAAGGTGCCCAGGAAGGCTGGTCATACTTCAAGCAGGTGCTCTTAGAAGCACAGGAGAAGGCCATCCCCATGTCTCGAAAAATGAGCCGATGGGGAAGAAGACCAGCCTGTCTAAATAGAGAGCTTTGGCTGGACCTCGGGGAAAAAAAGGAAAGCTTACATTCTCTGGAAAAGGGGGTTGGCAACTTATGAGGATTATCAAGATATAATGAAGCTGTGTAGGGGTAAAATTAGAAGGGCCAAAGCTCAATCAGAACTCAGCTTGGCCACTGCAGTTAAAGACAACAAGAAGAGTTTCTATCAGTATATCAATAGAAAAAGGAAGACTAGGGAAAATGTAGGCCCACTGATGAATGAGACGGGTGCCCTAGTGGTGGAAGACACAGAGAAGGCAGAGTTACTGAATGCCTTCTTTTCTTCAGTCTTCACTGCTAAAGCTGTCCCTCACGAATCCCAGGCCCTGGAGGCAAGGGGGAAGGTCTGGAGAGAGGAAGATTTTTCCTCAGTTGAGGAGGACCGGGTCAGAGACCACTTGGCCAAGCTGGACATTCACAAGTCCATGGGCCCTGACGAGGTGCACCCACGAGTGCTGAGAGAGCTGGCAGGTGTTATTGCTGGGCCACTCTCCATCATCTTTGAAAGGTCATGGGGAACAGGAGAGGTGCCTGAGGACTGGAGGAAGGCTGCCATCACTCCAATCTTCAAAAAAGGCAAGGAGGAGGAGCCAGGGAACTACAGGCCGGTTAGTCTCACCTCTGTCCCTGGGAAGGTAATGGAGCGACTCATTCTGGATGTCGTCTCCAAACACGTTGAGGAACAGGAAGTCATTGGAAGTGGTCAGCATGGATTTACCAAGGGTAAATCATGCCTGACCAATCTGATAGCTTTCTATGATGTTATAACTGGTTGGCTGGATGAGGGGAGAGCCGTAGATGTCATCTACCTTGACTTTAGCAAGGCTTTTGACACTGCCTCCCATAACATCCTCATTAGGAAGCTGAGGAAGTATGGGCTAGATGAGGTGACGGTGAGGTGGATTGAGAGCTGGCTGTGTGACAGAACTCAGAGGGTTGTGATCAGCGGCACAGAGTCTAGTTGGAGGCCTATAACCAGTGGTGTCCCCCAGGGGTCAATACTCGGTCCAATTTTGTTCAGTATATTCATTAATGACCTGGATGATGGGACAGAGTGTATCCTCAGCAAGTTTGCTGATGATACCAAACTGGGAGGGGTGGCTGACACTCCAGAGGGCCGTGCTGCCATCCAGCGTGACCTGGACAGGCTGGAGAGCTGGGCAGAGAAGAACCTAATGAGGTTCAACAAAAGCAAGTGCAAGGTCCTGCACCTGGGGAGGAAGAATGCTAAGCACCAGTATAGGTTAGGGGTGGACCTGCTGGGAAGTAGTTCTGAGGAGAAGGATCTGGGGGTCCTGGTAGACAGTAAATTATCCATGAGCCAACAATGTGCCCTTGTTGCCAAAAAGGCCAATGGAATCCTGGGCTGCATAGGGAAGAGTGTGGCCAGCAGGTCACAGGAGGTCATTTTCCCCCTCTACTCTGCACTGGTGAGGCCACAACTGGAGTACTGTGTCCAGCTCTGGGCTCCCCAGTTCAAGAGGGACAGGGAACTGCTGGAGCGAGTCCAGCATAGGGCAACTAAGATGATTGAGGGACTGGAGCATCTCCCTTATGAGGAAAGGCTGAGAGAGCTGGGACTCTTTAGCCTGGAGAAGAGAAGGCTGAGGGGAGACCTTATTATGGCATACAAGTATCTAAAGGGTGGGTTGAAGGAGGACGGAGCCAGACTCTTTTCAGTGGTTCCCAGTGACAGGACGAGGGGCAACGGGCACAAGTTAGAACACAGGAAGTTCCGTTCAAATACACGGAAAAACTTCTTTACGGTGAGGGTGACAGAGCACTGGAACAGGCTGCCCAGGGAGGTTGTGGAGTCCCCTTCTCTGGAGATTTTCAAGACCCGCTTGGATGCAGTCCTGAGTGATGTGCTCTAGGCAATCCTGCTCTAGCAGGGGAGTTGGACTAGATGATCTCTAGAGGTCCCTTCCAACTCTGAAGTTTCTGTGATTATGTGAGTGAGGGATCAGTTAGGTCAATTAGATATTCACAAGTCCATGGGCCCCAATGGGATGCACCCGAGAGTGTTGAGGGAGCTGGCAGAGGTCATTGCTGGGCCACTCTCCATCACCTTTAAAAGGTCCTGGAGAACAGGGGAGGTGCCTGAGGACTGGAGGAAAGCCAATGTCACTCCAGTCTTCAAAAAGGGCAAGAAGGAAGACCCAGGAAACTACAAGCCAGTCAGCCTCACCTGCATCCCTGGAAAGAGGATGGAACAGCTCGTTCTGGGCCTCATCTCAAGGCATGTGGAGGAAAAGAAAGCTATCAGAAGTACTCAACATGGATTCACCAAGGGGAAATCATGTCTGACTAATCTGATAGCCTTCTATGATGGCAGGACTGGATAGATAGATGAGGGGAGGGCAGTAGATGTGGTCTACCTTGACTTCAGCAAGGCTTTCAACATGGTCTCCCACAGCATCCTCATAGGGAAGCTTAGGAAGAGTGGGCTAGATGAATGGACAGTGGGGTGGATTGAAAACTGGTTGAAAGACAGAGCTCAGAGGGTCATGATTAGGGGCACAGAGTCTAGTTGGAGGTCAGTGACAAGTGGTGTTCCCCAGGGGTCAGTACTGGGTCCAGTGCTGTTCAATATATTCATCAATGACCTGGAGGAAGGGACAGAGTGCACCCTCAGCAAGATTGCTGATGACACAAAGCTGGGAGGGGTGGCTGACACACCGGAAGGCTGTGCTGCCATACAGAGAGACCTGGACAGGTTGGAGAGTTGGTCGGAGAGAAACCTTATGAAATTCAACAAGGGCAAGTGTAGGGTGCTGCACCTGGGGAGGAATAACCCCATGCACCAGTACAGGTTGGGGGCTGACCTGCTGGAGAGCAGCCCTGTGGAAAGAGACCTGGGAGTCCTGGTGGACAACAGGAAGACCATGAGGCAGCAATGTGCCCTCGTGGCCAAGAAGGCCAAGGGCATCCTGGGGTGCATCAAGAGGAGGGTGGCCAGCAGGTCGAGGGAGGTCATCCTCCCCCTCTACTCTGCCCTGGTGAGGCCACATCTGGAGTACTGTGTCCAGTTCTGGGCTCCCCAGTTCAAGAAGGACAGGGAACTGCTGGAAAGGGTACAGCAAAGGGCTACCAAGATGATTAGGGGACTGGAACACCTCTCTTATGAAGAAAGGCTGAGGGATTTGGGTCTCTTCAGTCTGGAAAAATAGACGGCTGAGGGGGGACCTTATCACCACTTATAAATACTTAAAGGGTGGGTGTCAGGAGGATGGGGCCAGGCTCTTTTCAGTGGTGCCCGGGGACAGCACGAGAGGTAATGGGCACAAACTTGAGCATAGGAAGTTCCACCTAAACATGAGGAGGAACGTCTTTACTTTGAGGGTGGCAGAGCACTGGAACAGGCTGCCCAGAGAGGTGGTGGAGTCTCCTTCTCTGGAGACATTCAAAACCCACCTGGACGCGTTCCTGTGTAACCTGCTCTAAGGTGACCCTGCTCTGGCAGGGGGGTTGGACTAGATGATCTCCAGAGGTCCCTTCCAATCCTATGATTCTATGATTCTACGCCATGCAGTGTCAAAGCTAGCAAGGCTGACCAGATCTGTGCTAGTTTTACACTGAGCCAAGCTTAGTGTCTCTACAGATTAACTTTGCAACAAATGCAATTTCAGTCAAATACCATCAGGTTCTGGTAACTGTAGTTCACAGCTGAAAGAGCCCATTAGCACACCGAGTCCCTTCCCTTGCAAGTACCAAACATCACCAGCCAAAACTCTTAATTGTGAATATTGATGTTGGTGGATGATTGAGGAAATAACATGCACGTAACATACAGACAAATTGTAACAATTCTTCTAACAAGCCTCCCTAGGCCAAGGTAAGAAGCAGGAAACAATGGGTTAACAAACAACAACTGCAGACAGATGCTGCCAGCTAGGTATAGGGGAGGTTTTGCATTCAGAGGTAAGAACCCTAGCAGCCCCTGCCACTGAAACTAAAGGAAAAGCAGGGAACTTCAGGCTTTTTCTGCAAACAGAAGGAAGTTTTTAAAAAACAATTACTCCCCAAAGGGGCAGTAAAGAAAAAGGCTCAGGTTTTTAAAAGCATCTGGTTATCTGGTAAGATTATCAAAAGCATTTCAGTCTTTAAACAGGTAATCACCTCTGGAAAAAAAACACAGAAACAAGCCTGTCCTAATAGCTTAATCATAGAATCATAGAATCGTTAGGGTTGGACGGGACCTTAAAGATCATCTAGTTCCAACCCCCCTGCCGTGGGCAAGGACGCACCCAAAGAGTGGTTGTCAATGGGTCCATGTCCAAGTGGAGGCCAGTGACGAGTGGAGTCCCTCAAGGATCAGTACTGGGACCAGTCTTGTTTAACTTCTTCGTCAGCGACATGGACAGTGGCATAGAGTGCACCCTCAGCAAGTTTGCCAACAACACCAAGCTGTGTGGGGTGGCTGACACGCTGGAGGGAAGGGATGCCATCCAGAGGGACCTTGGCAGGCTGGAGAGGTGGGCCCATGCCAACCTTATGAAGTTCAACAAGGCCAAGTGCAAGGTCCTCCATCTGGGTCGGGGCAATCCCAAGCACCGATATAGGCTGGGCAGCGACTGGCTTGAGAGCAGCCGTGAAGAAAAGGGCTTGGGGGTGCTGGTGGACGAGAAGCTCAACATGAGCTGTCAGTGTGCACTAGCAGCCCAGAAAGCCAATTGTATCCTGGGCCGCATCGGGAGGAGCGTGGCCAGCAGGTTGAGGGAGGTGATTCTCCCCCTCTACTCCACTCTCGTAAGACCCCATCTGGAGTACTGCATCCAATTCTGGAGTCCCTACTACAAGAGAGATATGGACGTGCTGGAACGTGTCCAGAGAAGGGCCACAAGGATGGATGATCAGAGGGCTGGAGCACCTCTCCTATGAGGACAGACTGAGAGAGTTGGGGTTGTTCAGTCTGGAGAAAAGAAGGCTCCGAGGAGACCTTATAGTGGCCTACCAGTATCTTAAGGGGGCCTACAAGAAAGCTGGTGAGGGACTTTTTAGGATGTCGGGTAATGGTAGGACTAGAGGGAATGGATTAAAACTAGAGATGGGTCGATTCAGACTGGACGTTAGGAAGCAGTTCTTCGCCATGAGGGTGGTGAGACACTGGAACAGGTTGCCCCGAGAGGTGGTGGAAGCCCCATCCCTGGAAGTTTTTAAGGCCGTCAAGCCAGTTCTTTATCCACTGAGTTGTCGGTCCATCAAAGCCATATTTTATCAGCTTGGAGACCAGGATGTCATGCGGGACAGTGTCAAAGGCTTTGCTCAGGTCCAGGTAAATGACATCAGTTGCTCTCCCCTTGTCTATTGATGCTGTGACCTTCTCATAGAAGGCCACCGGGTTTGTCAGGCATGATTTGCCCTTGGTGAAGCCGTGCTGATTGTACCCAATCACCTCTTTGTTATTCTTCTGCCTCAGCAGTGCCTCCAGGAGGATCTGCTCCATAATCTTACCAGGCACGGAGGTGAGACTGACTGGCCTATAGTTCCCTGGTTCCTCCTTCTTTCCCTTTTTGAAAATGGGGATTATGTTTCCCCTTTCCCAGTCAGTGGGGACCTCACCAGACTGCCAGGACTTTTGGAATATAATAGAGAGCGATTTAGCAACCTCATCCGCCAGTTCCTTCAGTACCCGTGGGTGTATCATTCCTTACTGCAGCAAAGAAAGTTCACTTCAACTTTGAAGGTGGAAGATCTGAACTTAAAAGGAAAATCTCAAAAAAAGAGCCTTCCCCCACGTCCCACGAGGTATGAAAGACAAAGGCACATAGAAAGAAGCAGCTTTACTCTGTCATTCCTACAGTTGTCCGTGTAACTAATAAGTAATTAAAACTCAAAGCAAACCTCACATTTTCAGGTAATTATTTGAATTGTGACAGTCTGGGCTCAAACTTTTCAGTAACAGTTATGAAGTATCCTGATGATATGCCTTTGATGAAAAAAGCAAAGAACTGAGGTACTGAATAACAGCAATTTAAAGTCCAGGTACAGCCAAGAATTAATTACTCATTTACCTCTGGTGAGTTTCTCTGTATTATGACAGCTAAAAGTGAGTGTTACAAGCAAAAAGCAGGTGCGGATCCCTCAGGGACGAGGCACAACACCCAGCAAGTGAAAACTTTGGCTTTATTGAAAGCATTGTGTTACCACGGTGGGAGTCCCAGGACACCGACACTAGTCAAAATGGGGAGCTGATGCACTGGAGCCCTGCTCAGGGGTGAAGCTCAAGGGAAAACACTGCATGGGAGGATAATAAAACTTGTGCTGATTAACATATCATACGTATGCAATAACTTGTTTTGCTCATTAGCAAACTCGCTGATGTAGAATCATAAATTGCCTAGGTTGGAAGGGACCTTTCAGATCATCTAGTCCAACCATCAACCTAACTCTGACAAAAACCATCAATAAACCATATCTCTAAGCACTATGTCTACCCATCTTTTAAATACCTCCAGGGATGGTGACTCTACTACTTCCCTGGTCAGCTTGTTCCAATGCTTGATAAACCTTTCGGTGAAGAAATTTTTCCTAATATCCAATCTAAACCTCCCCTGGTGCAACTTGAGGCCATTTCCTCTTGTCCTATCACCTGCTACTTGGGAGAAGAGACCGACCCCCACCTCTCTACAACCTCCTTCCAGGTAGTTGTAGAGAGCGATAATCATAGAATGTGTTGGGTTGGAAGGGACCTTTAAAGGTCATCTAGACCAACCCCCCTGCAGTAAGCAGGGACATCTTTCACTAGATCACATTGCTCAGAGCCTCATCAAGCCTGGCCTTGAACGTCTCCAGGGATGGGGCCTCCACCACCTCTCTGGGCAACCTGTGCCAGTGCCTCACCACCCTCGTTGTAAAGAACTTCTTCCTAATGTCTAATCTAAACCTACCCTGCTCTAGTTTAAAACCATTGCCCCTCGTTCTATCGCTACACGCCCTTGCAAACAGCCCCTCCCCAGCTTTCCTGTAGGCCCCCTTAAGATACTGGAAGGCTGCTATAAGGTCTCCCCGGATCCTTCTCTTCTCCAGGCTGAACAACCCCAGCTCTCTCAGCCTGTCTTCATAGGAGAGGTGCTCCAGCTCTCTCATCATCCTCGTGGGCCTCCTCTGGACCTGCTCCAACAGGTCCACATCCTTCTTGTGCTGAGGGCTCCAGAGCTGGACACAGTACTCCAGGTGGGGTCTCACAAGAGCAGAATAGAGGGGGAGAATCACCTCTCTCGATCTGCTGGCCACACTTCTTTTGATGCGGCCCAGGATGCGATTGGCCTTCTGGGCTGCAAGCGCACATTGTTGGCTCATGTCCAGCTTTTCATCCACCAGTACCCCCAAGTCCTTTTCCACAGGGCTGCTCTCTATCACATCATCCCCCAGCCTGTATTAATAATGAGGACCTTGCACTTGGCCTTGATAAGGTCTCCCCTCAGCCTCCTTTTCTCCAGGCTAAACAATCCCAGCTCCCTCAGCCGCTCCTCATAAGACCCCTCATCAGCTTCATTACCCTTGTAATGCAGGTGTCCAAATTCCGAGATCCACAGCTGGCTGCCACTTGGCACCTGTGCAAGGGTATGTGCAGACCAGGGGGGTGGGGGTAAACTATCCCAGGTTACCGTAACAAGATAAGATGTGCTTGGGACTACGTATTCAGATGGGGGAGGTAAGCCATCCTGGGTTACCACAACAAAGTCTTCTCGTGCCCTACAGGGAGATAGAAGGAACTCAAGAAAACAAGAAATTTTTCATAATAAAGAAATTGGTGATAAAATCATTACAATCTAAGTTTATTTTTATCCAAGAGAATTCAAACAGGAATTATCTTTCTCTCATGAATATTTCTGCTCACAGTCTTACTGCTTTCCTAACTCTTTCTGCTTGTATGGTTGAATGTACAGTCAAGAAACGGTAATAGGAAGGGGAGAAAATTATAGGTATGCAATATCAAGACAAGCAGCTACTGATACTGAATTATATTGCTGGATTAATAGATGCTCCTTATTAATATATATTATTAAGTTCCTTCAGAACTCTCAGTTTGTGACATAGTACCATTTTTTTGTACCATCACTGGCTTTTTGGTTCACAAAC
This sequence comes from Larus michahellis, assembly GCF_964199755.1. Taxonomy (NCBI): domain Eukaryota; kingdom Metazoa; phylum Chordata; class Aves; order Charadriiformes; family Laridae; genus Larus; species Larus michahellis. The sequence continues at coordinate 16,024,456 of NC_133929.1, read as the reverse complement.
CTATCTAGGACAGCATATACCATGTTAGGAAACATGGAAGTGTTACTTTGATGATAAAACCCTAAGTACATTATTAAAAACAACAAAATGTTACCAAAGTTAGTTTAATAGCAACAACAGAAACTTAGGATGGACAACAGTATTTCTCAAACTCAGCAGTAAAAGCTATGTATTATCTGAGGAATTGGAATAAACAATACTTCCTTTTCATGTTAATGTAATACTACCTAAAATTATAGTTAAAATTAACCTCAATAACTGCAGTTTACAATAGTTACAGCTGAAAGCCCATCAGGAAATATAGGCATTCTGTGAGAATTTCCATCTTTAAATATGTTTATGCATTGATGTCACATTAAAGACTATTCTACAGAAAGACAGGAAAACCTATTTAATATATTCTGTTTAAACATATTTTACAACAAATAATGGAAATACTAACCATGTGAGGGTCAATTCATGAAAAAAAGATTTTAGTCAATCTTAGAGCAAATAAGAAAATTCAAGGCGAGTTGTAGTGACTTATTCTAAGTGCCATTCCTTATAGATTCAATAAGGTCAGTACAGGAGTGCATCATTCTCTAAGTTACAGGTAGTGTTTTACATACTGTAGTAATGGCATACAAATTAAGTCAGTCAGAAGTGAGGTATCTTTCTAAAGTTTATTTGACGCTTTCCCATTCACCTTTTTGGAAGCATCAGAATTTAGTTTTACAGCTTTTACAGTTTTACAGCTCAAAGGGAACAAAGGACTCCCCAGTTACATGCTGCACACAGACATCTATAGAGAAATCATACTGTGCATTTTGATACCCCACTTAAAAAGTCTGTCACTATAAGAGAACTAGGAAAAAAAAAAAAAAGGTTTCTCCTTGTTCCCCTTCCCCTCAGCATTTTTTCCTCTCTCGAGGAATAGAGGGAATGGAAAAACACTGCCTTTGAATCACCAACTATCTTCAAGGTTTCTCCATCATTTTTCTTAAGTCTACTATCTTCACTACATCCTACAGGATCTGATCTAAAAATCAAATGCACTCAGTAGATTTGTGATGTCCTTACTCTTATGAAAAGAGCACTACTCAACAATGGTAAATATATCATAGAACCCACTCCTACTAAGACTGATAGTGTAAATACCTACAGTACACTCAAACCCTATTAGCTTGAGAGAGAATTCACATTTTGTAGTTTTTTTATTTTGAAAGGAAAACGTGGTGTTCAACTTCTTAAGCCTGGGAATCTTAGACATACATAAGTTTATGTGCACATACAAAATTCAATAAAAACTGTTCACTGCTGAAACAGTTCCCTACTTAAGCAGCTGCTGAAAAATGGTGTCACTAGCAATAAGTATAAGGCATTAAAAAAAAAAACAACCTCCAAAATCAGCTTCCACTTCTCATTGTGGAATCAAAAAACCTCCTGTTTTCTATTAACAGCAGAGGAAGCAAAAAAATTAACATACATATTTCCTCATGTAATCTATCATTCTTCATACACAGAAAAATCACACACGCTCATGAAACAAATTTGTAAACTCTAGCCAGGAGTCAATTTACATTTATTCTTTCAACCTTACAGCGAGAAGAAAAAAAAAAAAACCAAACCCATTCTGCTCTTTATTTTTTAACACAAGCTATTTTCAGCTTTCATTAGGCTGAGGGGCTAGAGGCATTAGGCAAGAGGGAAGGCTAGAGTTTTTCCATATTTTTTTGAAAGGGAAATTAGACATACAAAATCTTGTTTCTGCTCATTTAGAAGCCTTGTAAAAATTCTTGTAGCTGTGCAACTATTTCTGTATCCACAGTTTCCATAAGTGCATGAAAACCTTGTTCTCCCAGTAATTCCTGCTGTGCCTTCAGCTTCTCATAGATGAACTGCTGCAATGACACAGTGTGTACAGGGTCCTTTAGTGCAAGCTGTGGAAAACATATACGAGAAAAAAAATATATTAATGCACTAAAAATATACTCTGCGACTTACTCATCTCTTTTATAACCTCGGCCCAAGAAATAAATCTGCTTTTCTTTATACTTAATTGAGAAACGAGGAAAAGCTCCTGTAAAGCAAAGATCAAATTAATTATCATCAAACACAAATGTCAGTTAAAACTATTTGAAACAGTCTCAAATCATGGACCCAGTCTGCTGGGTCCATGCTGCTTATCCTTCTATAAGATAAAACAATTTCAAAGCTGCTTTGTTATTAACTGCTGAATGAGTTCCCCATAACTTCTAAGAAACACAGCAGATGTTACCACGATAAGCACTTTAGATATGGCATGAACTTTGGTCAGTTAGATTTTATTAGTAAGGAAACAAAACAAAAATAATTGAACTGGTTTAGATTTATATGACAAACAACAGCTAAAATAAATTGTCCATGTGTGTAAAGACTAGACACACTTTTGGGCAGGGAGGGAAAGAGTATTGCTCTCTATTTTCCACATACTAACTGCTTCTTAATAAAGGCAAAAAGAGGTAAATGAAACAGAGGGCCTATTCATAATTTTAAAATCAGAAGAGAGGTATGGGCAGGCTAAGGACATGGATAATTACGCAGCATTTGTCCTTCAGCCCACCAGGCTGGATGAAGGGGAATAGGAGGTGAGGACACCTAGAGGTGTCACCGAGGAGGTGAGGACTCCTCGTAGAGGAGGAGGATGTTGAAATAAACATGAAATTACTGCAGACCCATGATCTTCTGCTCATCTTAGTATCAAAACTAAACACTACTATTTATGCTGGAAGGTCAGGAAACAAAATATAATGCTAGATCTCAAAGCCCACTGAAATAGGAGACACTTCTGAGCTCGTAATACCCTGCTATACTGCTATTTCCAAAGAAGTGAGGCATATTAAACTTGCACAACTGATCTTTCTTTATTCCCTCCTATTCTTATTTCATACAATTTATGGCATAAGTTTGCTGCATTATTACAGCATTATCTTATCAGACACCATGTAAAAACCCAAAGTGAAAAGTAGAGGATTTTCCTGTAGACAATGGATACAGTTGATCCCATTAAGTTTCAGTAACGTGTACATTTTTTGATCGAATTCCCTTGTTGAGTTGAATCAGAACCAGGAAATAAGACATTTAATTCTTCTCTGATCAGAAGCTATGGGATACAATTAGTATCACATGGAGTTTATATCAAATGGGAATGCAATATAGGAAGTATGCTTATTTAATAAACTACCTGGACTGACAAATGAGTTTGAACAGAGACACATCATCAATAAGAGCATAGATGGGCTACTGCCTAAAACAGAGCAGTCATTTTTTTTTGTAGTAGTAGTAAGCTTAGGTCATTCTCACCAAATGAGCTCTGTCATTTTTCTAACATTCATGGATGAATTTTCTAATAAAAAAGTTTCTTCAAATAAAAAATTGCACATTCATAACTAATGATGCATACTTTGAGATAAAAACCTAAAAAACCTATAATAAAACATGAAGAGAATCCTTTCCATTTTGGCATGATACAAAACCAGAAATATTTGAATTTTAATATGGAGTGGAAGACTTCAAACCTTAAGAATATTTACTTATTTATTAAACAATATTATTCACAAAACAGGGGAATACTAATTGAAACAACCACATAAATATGAGACAGAGTAAAACATCCAAAACTGTTGTAATTACCACAAAATATAAGTTAAAGTCTTATTTCTTATTTCTTATGAACAACTCCAGTGAATAATCAGGCTGCTGCTTAGCATCTTCCATCGGTGCCTGCAAGTTGTTCTTTCTTATTATGGTCACCTCACCTTTCATACTGTAAATCTCAATCTTTCCCTCAGTATTGCTAATATTGGCTTCTTAGCCTTTGATCCTTCACCATTTTCTATGATCCATCTATTTTACATTTCAAAGGTAAGATATGATCTTTTTATTACTTATTCCTAACATTACACTCTTTTGAAAAGGGGACTAATTGCAATAATAGCTTAGTATTCTATAGTAATTCTCAGTAAATGTAATCTGGTCTTTAAAATATAAACAGACTTTTCAAATTGAAATACTCTAACAATTTCTAAACCATAGCTGCTGTAATCAAGATTTACCAATGTTAGTGATATCCTTTTGTAACAGTGTTAGCACAATCTACAGGGTAAAAAAAAAATAAAAATATTATCTTGCCAAGCAAAGAAACTACCAGTTTCTGAAAAATTTGCATTTTTTAACCAATGATTGTAATTTGGGACATATAACACATTTCTAATTAGTTAGTTTCAGTAAGTTCATAGCTCTACATAGTCATGTATAAAATGACTGTAGGGAATTTTGCACAGAAAAACGGGTATTAAAATTGCCATAGACAAGTGTTCTCATACTTGTGACCCTGATACAGCAGCACACATTACAAAGTCACCTTCTGAAACACTTCCAAAAAGCCCTTCTTCATCAACCTTTTTACCCACAAACCAATTAATCTATATATTTAGTTAACTGTATGACTTATGTGACCCTACTATAAACCCTTGTTTAAGTTACTCAGTATTAGAAAGGGAAGCCAGAACAATTTGCCTTGAAAATATCAAGTTCAAGTAATTTTTCTTTCTGCTCTACCAAGACAAATTCATCTAGTTAGTAATTTCATATTACAAAGTTTATTCCCCTGATATCTAAAAAAGAAAATAAAAGGAAATAGACTTCAAGTCAATGGTAAACAAACCTCTCGTATTTCTTATATGTCAATGTTCACTAATAAGTCTCAACTTTAAGTCCAATTTTTTTTTCCCAAATTTTAACAAGCTACTAAAATACAACTATGCATGTAATGCTGTTCTAGCACCCAAATAGTGGTTTTCAAATTCTGAAAAAAAGTGCTGTATTATTTTGAAAACAAAGGGTTTGAATCCTTGCTTATTTGCAAAGCTTGCTGGAATTTCAAGACTGAGCTATCTCTAGCATCTCTTATAATAATAATTATAGATATGCTCTCTAGCATCTCTTGAAGGTGCTAACCCTCTAACACCTGCCTCATGGAAGGTGATAATGGTCTTCCAAATAATCTTCTGAATCATCTCTGCAATACTACTGAAAAGTAAGTAATACTGAAAAAATAAGCAAAGTGAAGATGACAGAACTTAATATATTATAGAATTCAAAGTAAATTGTTTTTTAATTCCTAACTTAGATGCTAGATTTGCACAATGCAGAGAGTTATAGGAACAGGCTACCGTATGCACTACAACATTGATACATAATTACACTAATTTCAGAAGTATTCTAATTCCACATTTTCTTTTTCATAAAACTTCAGTGAAGCTAGTAAACTTTATATGTAGTCTTTCCATTAGATAGGAAAGTAACTGAAACATTTTTGATGTATATTTACCAACATATGTTCTATCAGGACAAGTGAACGTCCTGGTTTGAGGTAGAACAGAACCAACTTTCTGTTCAGTAATTTTACTTTAGCTAAGCCTCTCCTAACTCTCTGAAACTCTCAAAATTAACAGCATATTGTACAGAAACTTCAGAGCGATAAGACCTATGTTTATAGTTAATACCAAGGAATGGTACGCAGAGAGGCTCTTGATTATACTTATTGCTATAACAACCAAGGTCAGCTAACTTCATTATTTGCCCCATTGGAGGGTTGGAAGCGGAAAAGCACCTGCGAGGAGGAGCAAACAGGACAGGTGACCCAAAATTGACCAACAGGGTATTCCATCCCATCTGCATCATGTATAAAAGCTGAGGCATCAAAGGGTCAGCCCTCTTTTCCTCAATGGCCGGCATCCAAGGAGGACCCTGTCTGTTCATCTGCCTTTGATCCTGATCCATGTGTTCCTGAGTCCAGATCCAGAATCCAGTTCCCATCCGTTGCTGAGTCCAGTCTGGGACTTTTCCAGTACCTGATGGTGATGTGATCATCATACTAGGAGCTTGATACGGTTTTGTATATATTTCCTTATTTCCTTTTTATTATTTTATTAATATTTTCATTAAAGTAATTTAGTTCCTTCTAAACTCATAAATCTCTATCTCTCTTCCTCCTCTCCTTGGAGTGAGAGGTGGGGGAGAGCATCTGTTGTTCTCAGCGGCCAATCTGGCCCAAACCACGACAGTGAGAAGTTGTACAAAACTCTGTTTAGTTTATTGCTACAAGCATAAACCCATCCCTCACAGTTTAAAGCAGCAGCACTGTAAGCCAGTAGGGACTTTTGTAATATGATTAATGCTTGCTGCTAAAAGCAGCATCTAGTATCTCTAAGCCAAATGAGACTTAGAGTCTTCAGGCTTAATTAAGGTGTTAATACACTAATTTGATTTCATTCAGATAGTCATGTCAAAAATATTTCAAGTAAAGTAAAACGTTTCCTGCAACAATAATAAATTTGCTTTCCTTTCACTCTACATTTTTGGAACTTGTATTCAGAACTAACAAAAAAATGAAATAGCTTGGTATAATTAGTTTGTTGACAATATCAGAAAGTCATCTGTAGTCTTAGCTGAATAATCAAGCAAAATCATCAGTTTGGAAGAACAGTAAGCACCGTTCTTTATTCACTGTATTTTCATTATGACAAAATTAAAATAGTATCTGGTTTAAGAGAAGACCCTTAAGATGTTTTCAGACTATTCTATTTGCTTTTTTGAGGAAAAAAACATCCTCTTGAAAATTGAGTCTCCAGCTTGCTAAGTACTGAGCATCCAACATCATTCTAGCACAGAAAAAAACCCATATCAGTATTAACACCGGCTACATAGTCTGTAAACACTGAGTGGTCAGGGACCATTTTTTTGAATGTAAGTATCTATGCTGATTTCCTAGCTGTATGAGCAGGTTTTTTTTTATTGAAACACTCCTGAAACTGAAGAGAGCGAAACACACGTTTTTCAGTTATAAAAACCAAACTAAAACAAACCACCAAAAAACCAAACCAAACAAAACAAACCACCAAAACCAAACAAACTAGAAAATTCCAACAGCTTCTTAGCCAAAACAGCTAAACACAGAAAACAGAAGCTTGGCATTACTGAAATGTGCTTTAAACTGCTCAGTGAAAACTTAACTTGACTAGCTTTGAATCTAGTTACTTTACAAATTGATCTTGAACCTGGACATAGGTTGGGGCTGCACTGAAGAAACAAATCTTCCACCTCACTGGTTGTAAACAGCAGTTTAAAGGAGAAAAGCAGTACAAAGATTTTAGAGAACAACCATTTCCCATCCCTCCAAACTCCACTTGCTAGCATCAATGGCATTCTGCAGAATTATCAGTTATTTGAAATCAGCATTTGTTAGGTGGATCTTTCCTCAACAACTTTAGACAACACTACTGTCAAAAATCAGTTTCCAATATATGATTATATATTATTCTGTATTAAAACAGTGATCTAATAATGAAAAGCAATAATACAAGCCAGTGGAATGGCATGAAAATGCAAGAACAGGCAATAAAAGTCTAATAAAACTCAAAGAGAGCGTGTCGGTGATATCTGAATCAAATTGTTGAAAAGATTTCCAGAACTTGAGATATTATCTTCAGTTTATGTATGGATACTCTGATACTAAAGAGGGAGCAAGATACACGAAATTATACATATTTACCATGATGGTGTCGTGGTTTAGCCTCAGCCGGCAACAAAGAACCACGTGGCCGCTCTCTCACCCCCCAACACCGGTGGGGGAGAATCAGAAGAAAAAGGCAAAACTCGTGGGTTGAGACAAAGGCAGTTTAACAGAACAGCAAAGGGAACAGGAAAACAATAACACCGATAGAGGAATGTACAAACATGATTACTGTGCCACCACTCGCTGACTGAACCCGGGATGCCCCAGCCCAGCAACTTCCTCCCCCGCCCATTAAGGGCACATAAAAATTAAGTCACCTTAGGTCTGTATACTATGTGCAATGCAAGGTCATTAATCATTCTCCATCTATTCACATTTTCCTCAATATATTTGCAATGAGAACAAAATATAGCAGTAACTGGAAATGTAGATTATATAACATTATCATAAACTTATAAAGCACTGTTCTAGCTAAAACTCTTTTTAGTAATTATGACCTATGCATAAAAATAAAGAGAGGTAGGAATTACAGGATAAAGGGATAGATCAAAGAAAAATATCTTGACCCTGTACAAACATTGGGAAGTTATACTTAGCATGGACAATGCCAGTTTATCTTTTTTCTCATATCAACAGCCTTAAAAGTTGCAAAGCAATATTATTTTGAAAGAGATAATATCATTTATCATTTACCTTTTCATTATTTTTTTAATGAGGTTTAAAATCTGAGTCCTGCGATACAGGCTGCTGATTCAGCATTTGAATCTGTAAGAGGGTAGAAACCTCTTGCAGGAATGAAGGGGGACAGGATACTAGAAACTTTCTTAAATCAACTGCAGATTCCCCTTAGGTGGTTCTGGATGTTCCTCTTCTCAATTCAAACATTTATTTCTACTTTTGTTTCACCAGAGGTATCTGCTACTGCAGTTCTTCTAAATATGACATAAATTGCGTGTGCATGCTTTGTCACTGTCGCGGTTTGGCCTCAGACGGCAACAAAGAACCACGTGCCACTCGCTTGGGCCTTCCCAATAGGGGAAGAATCAGAAGAAAAAGGCAAAACTCTTGGGTTGAGAAAAAGGCAGTTTAACAGAACAGCCAAGGGAACAAGAAAACACCACCACCACAGATAGAGGAATATACAAACACGATTACGGAACCACCGCTCCCTGCCGCTCCAAGCAGCGACTTCCTGCCCCCTCCGGGCAGCTCAGGATGGGCATAGCTCACATGGCATGGAATACCTGTGTCCTGGGGAGAATTAACCCTATCCCCGCGGGAACCAGGACATTATCCACCCCTTATTCCATACCATCTATGCCATGCCCAGATCTTACAGGTTCCAATGAATTGCCACCACTTTCCCCTGTCATGTATATATATACACACATATATATTCATGCAGATATAATGCCCTTAGTTTATGGGCCATCCCTCCAAAGTGTCCGTTGAGTTCTTTTAATCCATGGCTTTGGGCTCCATCTGTTAGAACAGTCTCTCAGGGCAGGTGAGATGCTGTGCGCTGCTGGCCTGTTGCATGCTGCATTTTCAGAGGTTGTGATTGGTGCACCCGGTGTGGCTCATGCCCACAGTCCATGGGCTGAAGACGTAGATCTTGAGGAAGTTGCTGGGCGCCAGCTGCTGAGGTCAGTTCTTATCCCATCACCCCTGTGCCTTACTCATAGTACAACTGATAGCAATTATAGTAACGAGGGCATACAGTGACAGGGTTACTTAGCAATCAACAACACACAATTTGATTCATTGGCTATTCTCACCCAAAATCAGATCCCCATGAGGTACACATCAGACTTCCCCATCCTTCCGCATCACCCACCAAGTGCACCCAGGTCCTTGGGCAAAAGCAATCCCACAGATGGGTTTGCCTTTGCCTGAGGCAGGACTAACCCAGACTGTCTTCCCTAGCATATTCTTCATGTGCACGATGGGGACTTTCTCCCCTTCTACAGTACGTGGAAGTTTTGATTGGGCAGGGCCAGCCCGATTGGTAGATCCCCTGGTGTTAACTAGCCAGGTAGCCTTTGCTAAATGTGTATCCCAATGTTTTAAAGTCCCACCACCCATTGCTCTCAGTGTAGTTTTTAACACTCCATTGTATCGTTCTATCTTCCCAGAGGCCGGTGTGGGATAGGGGATGATATACCCTCTCAGTGCCATGCTCTTTGGCCCAGGTGTCTATGAGGCTGTTTCGGAAATGAGTCCCGTTGTCCGACTCAATTCTCTCTGGGGTACCATGTCTCCAGAGGACTTGCTTTTCAAGGCCCAGGATAGTGTTCCAGGAGGTGGCATGGGGCACAGGGCATGTTTCCAGCCATCCAGTGGTTGCTTCCACCACTGTGAGCGCATGGCGCTTGCCTGGATGGGTTTGTGGCAGTGTGATATAATCAATCTGCCAGGCCTCCCCATATTTATATTTCAGCCATCGTCCTCCATACCAAAGAGGCTTCAAACGCTTGGCTTGCTTGATTTCAGCGCATGTCTCACATTCATGGATGACCTGTGCAATAGTGTCCATGGTCAAGTCCACCCCTCGGTCACAAGCCCATCTATATGTCGCATCTCTTCCTTGATGGCCTGAGGTGTCATGGGCCCATCAAGCTATGAATAGTTCACCCTTATGTTGCCAGTCCAGATCCACCTGACCCACTTCAATCCTAGCAGCCCGATCCACCTGCTGGTTGTTCTGATGTTCCTCCGTGGCCCTATTCCTCGGTACGTGGGCATCTACATGGCGTACTTTCACAACCAGGTTCTCTATCCGGGCAGCAATATCTTGCCACAGTTCAGCACCCCAGATGGGTTTGCCTCTGCGCTGCCAGTTGCCCTGCTTCCACTGCTGTAACCACCCCCACAGAGCATTTGCCACCATCCATGAGTCAGTGTAGAGATAAAGGACTGGCCATTTTTCTCGCTCAGCAATGTCCAAAGCCAGCTGAATGGCTTTCGCCTCTGCAAACTGGCACGATTCACCTTGTCCTTCACTGGCTTCTGCAACTTGTCGTGTAGGACTCCACACAGCAGCCTTTCACTTTCGATGCTTTCCCACAATCCGGCAGGACCCATCAGTGAAGAGGGCATATTTCTTCTCATTTTCTGGCAGTTTATTATATGGTGGGGCCTCTTCCGCACGCGACACCTCCTCCTCTGGTGACATTCCAAAATCCTTGCCCTCTGGCCAGTCCATGAACACTTCCAGAATTCCTGGGCGACTGGGGTTTCCCATTCGAGTTCACTGTGTGATCAGTGCAATCCACTTACTCCATGTGGCATCAGTTGCATGATACGTAGTGGGGACCCTTTCTTTGTCATTCCTCAGGACCCCATTTAAAGTCGTTCTTCTTCCGGGTTACTTGATACAGAGGGCTTACAATTAGACTGTAATCTGGGATATGCATTCTCCAAAAACACACAATGCCTAAAAAAGCTTGTGTTTCCTTTTTACTACTTGGTGGAGACATAGCTGCTATTTTGTTGATCACATCCATGTGGCACTTCAGGGCATGCTCTAGTGGCAGAGACTGTAGATTGTTTGGTTGGACTCAATGATCTTAAGGGTCCTTTCCAACCATGAAGATTCTGTGAACCTGATGGCGTCCATCTTGCCATTTTATTCCTAAAAACTGGATCTCCTGCGCAGGTCCCTTGACCTTACTTCGTTTTATGGCAAAACCAGCTTTCAGAAGGATTCAGACTATTTTACTCCCTTTCTCAAAAAATTCTTCTGCTGTGTTTCCCCACACAATGATGTCATCAATGTACTGCAGGTGTTCTGGAGCTTCACCCTGTTCCAGTGCGGTCTGGATCAGTCCATGGCAAACGGTGGGGCTGTGTTTCCACCCCTGGGGCAGTCGATTCCAGGTGTATTGGACGCCCCTCCAAGTGAAAGCAAACTGTGGCCTGCACTCTGCTGCCAAAGGGATTGAGAAGAATGCATTCGCTATATCATTTGTGGCATACCACTTGGCTGCCTTGGACTCCAGGTGTATTGAACTTCTTGCATGTCCACCATGGCAGAGCTCAGTGGTGGCGTGACTTCGTTCAGGCCACGATAGTCCACTGTTAGCCTCTACTCTCCATTAGCTTTTCGCACCAGCCATATGGTATGGTTAAAGGGTGAGTGAGTCTCGCTGTGAGTCAGTGCGATATTGCAATTGATGCACTGTTGTGGTAGCAATTGGCACCTGTTGTTCTTCGACCCTCAACAACCCCACAACAGAAGGGTCCTCTGAGAGACCAGGCAAGGTAGACAACTGTTTAACTTCCTCCGTCTCCAAGGCAGCTATGCCAAAGGCCCACCGGTGCCCTTCTGGGTCCTTAAAATACCCTCTCCTGAGGTAATCTATGCCAAGGATGCATGGAGCCTCTGGGCCAGTCACAATGGGATGCTTTTGCCACTCATTCCCAGTTAGGCTCACTTCAGCCTCCAGTGCAGTCAACTCTTGGGAACCCCCCTGTCACCCCAGAAATACAGATGGGTTCTGCCCCTCTATAGCTTGATGGCATTAGGGTACACTGTGCACCTGTGTCCACTAGAGCCTTATACTCCTGTGGGTCTGATGTGCCAGGCCATTGAATCCACACCGTCCAATAAACCCGGTTGTCCCTTTCCTCCACCTGGCCGGAGGCAGGGCCCCCCTAATACTGGTCATAGTATCCGTTACTCACTTCTTGCAGAAATGACTTGGAAGTTCCTTCAAGAGGATCAGAAGCAAGATCAGGCCTTCTGCTCTGTCTGGGGACCTGCCCACTGGAAACTGGGGCGGCACTTTTCCTGGAGGGATCCCCTTTTGTGGTTGTCCTTCCTTGCAACTCCTGTACCCGTGTCCGCAGGATCCAAGTAGGTTGTCCATCCCACTTCCTCATGTCCTCCCCGTGGTCCCGCAGGCAGAACCACAGGGTGCCTCGTGGTGTGTACCCTCTGTACTCTCTCTCTTGAGTGGGGAAACGCCTGCTCCTAATAGCTGAGATGCTGGCCCATACAGGTGGGGAGTAGGACACATTCTCTTCAAGTTGCTGGACCTTCCGGGACAGTTTCTCCACAGCTGAGACAAGGGGGGAAGAGAGACTTCCTTCATATTGCCGGAGCCGGCCAGCCACCTCATCCACCGTTGGTCCCTCTTCACCTTTCCATTCCATTACTGCCAGTGAGTTGGCATATGACGATGGTGCACTCCGTACAAACTTCCGCCACATGGGCCTTGTGCATTGCACCTCATCAGGGTCTGTGGGTAAGTCTGCATTGTCCAAGACATAATAAATCATCTCCCACACGGCTAATTCTCTCAGGTACTGGATACCTCTTTCCATGGTAGTCCACTTGCTTGGCTGACATACAACATCCTCACTGAAGGGGTACCTCTCCCTCACGCCTGACAGGAGTCGTTTCCAGAGGCTGAGCGCTTGGGTCTTTTTCCCAATTGCCTTCTCAATGCCCCCTTCCCTAGACAGGGATCCCAGCTGCCTGGCTTCCCTACCCTCTAATTCCAGGCTACTGGCCCCATTATCCCAGCACCGGAGCAGCCAGGTGACAATGTGCTCTCCTGAAAGTCAGATGAAATCTTTTCAGATATCCCGCAGCTCACTCAAGGATAGGGATCGGGTGATTATCTCTGGTTCTGCCTCTTCCTCCTGCTCTCGTGATGACCCTGGTTCTGAGAACTGATTACTTCGTGTACTTCTTCTGTATAGGGGTGACTGATACTGGCATGGGTTGGTTCCCTGGTTCAGCTGCAGTGGCTGCCACGGGGGTTGCAGTAGCCGCAGTGGCTGCCGGTCTGGTCTCCATCTCTTTCCCCTGAGGGTGCTGCATAATACTGAGCAGTGCCTGGTAGATACTGGCCAGGGCCCAGCAGAGTACGGTGAGTTGTGCCTCTCTAGAATAGCCACAGCATTTTCCCTTCAAATATTCTACTACTCTGTCAGGGTCCTGTAATTGTTCAGGGGTGAAGTCCCAGACCATTGGAGGTGAGAAGTTCTCTAGGTACCTGCCCATGTTCTCCCACATGCCATGCCACCCCTGACTATCCAGCCTCGGGGCAGATCTCTGGGTGGTAGTCTTAAATAGCTGTTTAACCCTAAACAAGACCTGGAGCATATTCAGGAGACATAACACTAGGAAAATGCTGGTTTGAGCATCCCAAGGATATTCAAAATTCTCAAAAGCTGTCATACCTGACCCGAAGGAGAACAGGGAGGTAAAAGAGCTGGGGAAAGTGTCCCCCCCTGTTTCCCCCACAGACTGGGTGCGATTATTAATAAATTCTGAGAGACGGTGCCCAAGGTACGGACAGGACAGCAATACCAGATAAACACCCCAAAGTAACTGTCTAATAAGTGGTGTTATCCTATCATAAGCCAATATCGCACAGGACAGCAAAATGATAATCCTCATCCCTCTCCCAGAGGTGATAAACAGCATCGCAGGGAGTACACAAGTCATATAGGAATTTATAACACAGCCACGAGAAGAAACAAAGCAACATGGTCACCAGCGATTATTAAACTAATACAATAAATGCACACAACAAATTCATTTTAATGAGCTCTAGTTGGATTCTGTCGTTATCTCAACCCTTCGAGCCCCACGTTGGGCACCAAAAAGGACTGTCGTGGTTTAGCCTCAGACAGCAACAAAGAACCACACACCGCTCTCTCACACCCACCCCACACACACACCCCCCGTCCATGGGGGGAGACTCAGAAGAAAAAAGGCAAAACTCTTGGGTTGAGACAAAGACAGTTTAACAGAACAGCCAAGGGAACAAGGAAAACAACAACTATAACACGGAAAACACGAGTACTATGATACCACCACTCACCAACAGATCGAGCATGGCTCAAATGGGATGGAATACCTGTATCCCTGCCAGAGACGGGGAAATTAACCCTATTCAAGCTAAAACCAGGACACTGGGGAAAAATAGAAGACAGCATATGCTCACTGTGCTTTGAAAAAAAACCACAATACCCAAACCTATATTAAAAGTTTAACGGCAATATAAATTGCATTGTGTCTTATTTTCATAGAAGAGGAGGAAAGAGACATGCAAATCAACGTCATACCTTTTTTAAAGTCTAAAATTAATCTGCTTATTTCAAGCAATACATTGGAAAGTCATATGAGTAGATTCAGAAAAGACAGGTACATTGAGAGCGGGTCCAGAGAAGGGCAATGAAACTGGTGAGGGTCTGGAGAATAAGTCTTATGAGGAATGCCTGAGGGAGCTAGGATTGTTTAACCTGGAGAAAAGGAGGCTGAGGGGAGACCTTATTGCTCTCTGCAACCTCCTTTCAGGTAGTTGTAGAGAGGTGGGGGTCGCTCTCTTCTCCCAAGTAACAAGCGATAAGATGAGAGGAAATGGCCTCAAGTTGCACCAGGGGAGGTTTAGATTGGATATTAGGAAAAATTTCTTCACCGAAAGGGTTGCCAAGCATTGGAACAGGCTGCCCAGGGAAGTTTTTGAGTCACCATCCCTGGAGATATTTAAAAGACGGGTAGACATATTGCTTAGAGATATGGTTTATTGATGGTTTTTGTCAGAGTTAGGTTGATGGTTGGACTAGATGATCTGAAAGGTCCCTTCCAACCTAGGCAATTCTATGATTCTATGATTGTATTAAGATGAACTTTGGTTTCAAAACAGAACAGTCACAGAATCACAGGGGTTGGAAGGGACCTCTGGAGATCATCTAGTCCAACCCCCCTGCGTGAGGGGACCCATGCTGGAGTAGTTTGTGAAGAACTGCAGCCCATGGGAAGGACTCACATTGGAGAAGTTCATGGAGGACTGTCTCCCGTGGGAGGGACACCATGCTGGAGTAAGGGAAGAGCGCGAGTAAGGAAGGATCAACAGAGAAAACGTGTGATGAACTGACTGCAACCCCCATTCCCATCCCCCTGCACTGCCCAGGGGAAAGAGGTAGAGAAAACAGAGTGAAGTTGAGCCTGGGAAGAAGGGAGGGGTGGGGGGAAGGTGTTCTAAGATTTGGTTTTAGTTCTCATTACCCTACTCTGATTTGATTGGTAATAAATTAAATTAATTTTCCCAAGTCGAGTCTGTTTTCCCCATAATGGTAATTGCTGACTGATCTCCCTGTCCTTATCTTGACCCATGAGCCTTTCCTTATATTTTCTCTCCCCTGTCCAGCTGAGGAGGGGGAGTGATAGAGCAGCTTGGTGGGCACCTGGCATCCAGGCAAGGTCAACCCACCACACAGAGCAGAACTGCTCCTAATACAAAGACACTCCAGTAGCACAGCAGAGAGGGAGAACACAGGAGGTCTGGGGGGCAGAGCCTAAATACACTGACATAGTGCCTCCTGCACTCTGGCACACCCCGCTAGCAATCCCAGAGAAACCTAGGAAATCTTAGAGATGAGAACTGCATGACATGGCACAAAACTGCTGTCTGCTCTAAGTTATATTTCATATTTGATCCAGGCACTTTGTTAAGACTCACTTTAGGACAATTTTTTAAATACAGCTTATCCAGACAGGTCTATGTACATTCTAAAAGCCACACCTTCGGTCCACGGCTTTGGTTTCCTTCAGTCCCTTGTGCAGATAAACACTTAGTGTAAACATGCACTATAAATATCCCTCTCACTTAGTACCTGAGATTACATCCTCCGTTTATCCATCACAAGGACTAAATAACTGCAGAGTCCAGTCACATCAAAGAGGGAAAGGGAAAACAACAAAATGAGATGGAAATTTAGAGACTGAATTTACAAATAGCAACGTAACCATAAAATTGCAATATGTACTATAATGAGATCTTCCACTCAGCAAAACAAAAAAATCACAAAGCTCATCAATAGCCATAGTCAAGGAAGAGACAGTACAGAAGCATCAAGTCACTTTGGCTAAAATGATCTCATACAGGAAGCACAAGTTCATGTAAGGTGCAATGTATCACCCAAATATCTTTGCCTATAATAATCCAAGCTGAAATGCACGAAGCACATGAGCAGAACAGACAAGGACACACTGTTGAAGAGGCTTTCTTCCAAATTCTGCCAGAAGAAACTAACATTTCTAAAGCTTTCAAAAAAAAGTTTTTAAACATATGTAACTGTCTTTTTATGTTTGAAATCTGTAAAATGTACAATATCAACAGAAATTTTCCTTTAATTTTTCAACTTGAGCTGACCAAAATTACCTAGAGTTGAGACAGAGGGGAACATTCAATAAGAAAAAAAGAAAGACAAAAATTAACAATCTTCAATTCTATCAGAGTCAATACCTCTTACAATATCTAGTCTAAAGTAAGAAATCAGCAGAACCAGTAAAATTGGTCCATGGGCCAACTTCAGACAAAGCCTGTATCAGTTACAACCCAGAATTTGAACTGCATTTGGTTCTTCATTCTGAGACCATTAAACCAAGAGGAAAATTAATTGTTCTTTAGAATGAATTGTTTATTTTCACATTTTAATTTTAACAATAACTCCTTGTCAATAAAAGCATGAAGTCTGAGCAACAGCAGTTTGTCAAATTCTGCATAAAATGACAGATCAAAGTAATTAGAAGAACATACAAGCACTGCACCAAATGCTGCCTCTATTTGCTCACTGATCCATGTTAGATTAAAGCCAATATAATTCTGGTTATGAATATTAGCTAGCATTAAATAGTCAAAATTTATGTATAGCAGAAAAACATGCAACAAGTTCAAAACCAGGTTCTAAAGTTCTCTATCTTTAAAATTTATTAAAACCAATTTTTGAAGAAAGATTTCATTCTCATGATTGCTACAAAATTATGTTAAAGCTCACATAATGGAGGAAAACCAGTTTTTAGCACTGCAATTATTCTCTTGAGCTTATATGAGTGAAACTGTTTCACTCCCACTATGTATTTATCAAGTACATCTTGCAGGTCCTTCCTTCTTTCTCCTTTTATTCTCTGCAGGTGGACCATGATAGAACTTGTTTTCTTTGCAAATACCTACCTGCCTTCTGCTCACAGCATTCTCCAGATCCAACCTCAGGTCAAAGTAATTCAGCTGCTAACCTATTGCTCAGGTAGCATATACATCAACATTTAATTGCATTTCATCTAGCTACATCTACTAACACTTGCTACAGGCATCTTAATAACATTAACTTATCAGACCTCAAAACCCTTTTTTGTTTTTCTCATTATCGTCTATATTTTCTCAAAATTTCTGATTATCTCAAATATTGCAGACTCCTAGTCTTTCATATTCCTGCCTAGGTTGAAAAATCTTGATTTGTTGCTTCAGTTACTGAAAATTTCTCTGTTCCACAGAGTGCTATTCCACTCTCATATATCAACATTGATTGTTACAAAGGGGAGACACAGATACAGAAATTGTAATACCAAATTAATAACCCAGCAAAAACATTCCTGTTTAATAAACCCACAGTACTAAACATTTATATATACAAACATATATCACAAATCTATTTCAAAGTTATGAAGCTGTCTTTGTAACATTTTCCTTTTTATCCTTGGCATTTATTATTTTTTATTAAATTATCAAGCAGGCTTTGCAACATGCTGATAAACAGTAAGAAGTAAAATTATTTTTCCCATTGAGGATAAAAAAATAAATAAGTATCCCTTTTATAAATCTTATTTGGCTTTAAACTCTAATAAAACAATATAACAGAGTTCATATGAAACTCAGAGCTCGCACTGAGAAATTGTTAAGAGTAAATTTCTCACCTAGCAGTAAATAATACAAATGAACTGTGTTTGTCATGCAAACTGACAAGGAAAAATAGTTTTCTACAGAGTGAGCAGTAAAGCCTGTGAACAAAACAATAACATAAAAAAGGTTGGGCATCAATGAAATCCACAGATGTGATATGCTGAGGAAAAACCATATTTATAGCTTTAGCCTCTACAATTCACTGCAATATTTAGTAAACTCTGTTCAAACTAGAAAAGTAATAATAAATGTACTCAATATGAATGCAACTTAAACCAAAAGATTTAAAGAACTCAAACCAAAATAATTTCCCAAATTTCAACCAGAATAACTAATTCACCTCTAGAAATTGATTCAAAACTAAATCCAATTGTACAGCTTTCAGTAGCACACTACCTGCTACTTTATGAGAAGCATAGGGTGTGCACTTAGTATTAGCAACTGATAGCTTCTAAAAATTTTACACAAAGAGGAGGCAGAAACAATTAGTGTATTTCCTGAAAACTACTACAGAAAATACCATACCCAAAATACAAAAGCTATTTCTTCTCTACAAACATTCTTTATGCTACCTCCCTAGACATTTCCTTAATATCAAAACTTCATGTTTTAAACCATCACTTTGTCATGAGATTATTTGAATCTGAAACGTTAATTTTTAAGACAATACTTATTTGCAGAAGTTCTTGTAGTGACATGCATTGTGTTGTTAACCACTTTTGGGATCTGATCTCATCATAATAGTCTTGCACTGTTAAAAAAAGTCACGAAAAATCTCAGCTACTCTCAGGCAGCCTCAAATTTCAAATTTCACACAGTATAGGGCAAAAAGACAAGTAGATGTACCAAAACAGCTCATAGCAAGATGGAAAACTAGATACCGATCTGTATTTTTAAAAAATCTAGTACAATCTTGTGATTTTTGACTCATTTTTAATAATATGGTATATTTCAGTCACTGCTCGTTCCATAACTAATTTGCAAACGTGTAAACTGCACGTTACAGAGAATAAAAATAAAAGGTTTGAAGAAAGCTATGCAGTACGTGATCATCTTTTGCTGTTTTCTATATAATTAAAAGGCTTAAATTTAGGGTAGATTATATTCAGAAGAGCTTTAGGAAACACTTCTAAAATTCTTTATATAGGTCATAAAGAAAAGCAAGATATCTGCAGCAATCAATCCCTTATGACTACAGTTTGTTTTCTGCAACAATTCAGCTGTATTTACTGACATAACCCCTTGCCATCAATTGGTACGTTTTCCCTTGCAAACAAACCTTATGGGTCCTCTCACTGAGAAGACCAGCTCTAATACAGATAAGTCCGCACCATAGAAGGAAATCGCAACAAAAAGGGGTGACAAAAGGCTCCTTTGGGGGCTTTTTGAAAATAGAAACCGGCAGCTAGTGAGCAGGCTGCTGAGGAAACATAGTTGGAACCAGCTAAGGAGGCATAGGCAGAGCCAGCACCCCCGGCGGCAGATATAAACGAGGCGTACTAGCCGGGACCACTCCCTTCCCCATAAAAGAAACCTTTTGGGAGTAAGCACACAGTGTGTGGGTGTTAGCTAATGTGGGGTGTAGCAGGGTGCAGGGAAGGGCCCACAGAAAGAAACTGAAGCTCTGCCAGCTTCACAGGTGAGTCCTGTTGCTGGTCATCATCCTCTTGGAAGGAGCTTAGCTATGGTCTCTACCTAGCAGAAGGTTGTGCTCTCAACCTTAGCCAGAACAGATGTAGGAACCCAGACAGAGCTCCCACAGGAACATACAGCTATCCAGGTCACAGGCTGCAGGGAGTGCCAGAGCCTGTCACTGGTAATGGGGGGCAGCTATGAGAACTTCTGTGTGTGCTGTGAACAGGTGAATGATCTGCTCAGCCTGGTGGCAGAGCTGAGAGAGAAAGTCAAAGGGAGGCTGAACAAAAAATAGACTGATGGAGCCAGGCTCTGCCCTCCTTGAAACAGAAACGGGAGCACCTATCAGAAAGTAACCGGGATAAAGGGGCCCCTGTATCCTGCCCCTGTCAGGCAGAAGCCTAAATATAAACAGTGAATGAAGGCAATTTTGTGGTCAGGGCAGCGGGTGAAATCCCTCCTTACCCACCTCACCCCACCCCTCCGCCCAGTACCTCTGAACAACAGATAGGAGGTTCTGGTTGAGGAAGGCCAGTCAAATGAGGATCTGGATGATGGGCAATCTACACCAGAGATGTCTCCACAGTCAGAAAGGTGTGCCGCCTGTATCATGACCACATCCACAAGGAAGAAAAGAAGGATTATAGTTGTTGGTGACTCCTTCCTGAGGGGAACAGAGGGCCAAATATGTCTTCCTCATAGGGAAGTCTGCTGTCTTCCTGGAGCCTGGGTTAAGGACATCACGAGGAAACTTCCTAGCTTGATACAGTCCTCAGATTATTACCCAATTATCGATCTTCCATGTAGGTGGAGAGGAAGCTGTGACCCGTAGTCCAACAGCAATCAAAGGGGACTTCAGGGCCTTGGGAAGGTAGGTGAGGGAGTCTGGGACACAGGTTATTTTTTTCCCTCACTCCTTCCAGTTGCAGGCAGTGTCATTAGAAGGAACAGACAGATCCAGTCTATGGCTCCGTGGCTGGTGTTGCTGACACAATTTTGTTTTATTTGATAATGGGATGGCCTACGTGGCACTGGGCTTGCTGGCATCAAATAGGAGACACCTTTCTCAAAGGGGGAAGAGGGTCTTTGCCCAAGAGATCGTGGGGCTGATCAACAGGGCTTTAAACTAGATGTGAAGGGGGAGAGGGATGATAATATCAGGCTTGTCTGTGTCAAGCAGTAGGATAACACATCAGGGTTAGAGGGATGGGGTGATAGTAAGGGCCTTTGACCTGTTGCCCCGAGGCATGCTGGGGATGTTACACCAAAGCCAAAGTCTTCTGGAGATGAGCCAAGGGCTCCTGAGCTAGTCGGAGTAAACAGGGAAACACCTGTGAAAAACCCCAAGGGGTGCTCCTCTAAGAAGGTGACACAGCCAACAGCCTAGCTGAAGTGCCTCTACACAAATGCACACAGCATGGGCAACAAAGAGGAGGAGTTGGAAGCTACCGTGCTGCTGGAAAGCTACGACATAGTGGCCATTACTGAATCCTGGTGGGACGAATCCTATCAATCACTAGAATGTGGCTATCGATGGCTACGGGCTGTTCAGAAGGGACAGGTGAGGAAGGAGGGGTGGAGGTGTTGCCCTCTATGTTAAGGAAGGGATAGAGTGTGAAGAGATGTCCATTCTTCCTCCAGCTACAGGAGGCATCGCACTCGAAGGCTCTCGTCCTGCTGGGGGATTTCAACCACCCCGACATCTGCTGGAAAAGTAACATGGCGAGCTGTAGACAATCCAGGAGGTTCCTGGAGTGCCTCGACAATAACTTCCTAAGACAGGAAATAGACAGCCCTACCCGAGGGGATGCCATACTGGACCTCATAGTCACCAATGCCAGTGAGCTCATTGGGGATGTCAAGACTGGAGGCAGCCTGGGCTGCAGTGACCACACATTGGTGGAGTTCACAGTCCTGAGGGATATGTGTCAGACGAGGAGCGTAGTCAGGACTCTGAATTTTAGGAAAGCAAACCTCCAGCTCTTCAAGGAGTTAGTCAACAGGACCCCCTGGGAGACTGCCCTCAGGGACAAGGGGGCAGAACAGAGCTGGCAGATCTTCAAGGATGCTTTCCATAGAGCCCAAGAGCTCTCGATCCCCAGGTGTAAGAAATCAAGCAAGAAAGGGAGGAGACCAGCATGGCTGAGCTAGGACCTGCTGGTCAAACTAAAAGGCAAGAAGGAACTGCACAGGCAGTTCAAGCAGCATCAGGTGTCCTGGGAAGGGTATAGGGATGCTGCCTGGTTATGTAGGGATGAGGTCAGGAAGGCCAAGGCACGGCTGGAGCTGAACTTGGCAAGGGATGCCAAGAATAGCAAGAAGGGCTTCTACAGGTATGTCAACCAGAAAAGGAAGGTTAAAAAAAGCATACCCTCCCTGATGATCAAGAATGGCAAACTGGTAACAAGAGATGAGGAGAAGGCTGAGGTTCTCAACAACTTTTTTGCCTTGGTCTTTACTGCCAGCCTCTCTCCTCATGCCTCCCAAGCTGAAGGATTGCAAGACGGGGACCTGGGGGACAAAGTCCCTCCCACTGTAAGTGAAGACAAGGTTCGTGACCACCTGAGCAACCTGAACATACACAAGTCTATGGGATCTGATGAGATGCATCCGAGAGTCCTGAGGGAAATGGCTGATGTCATTGCCAAGCCGCTCTCCGTGATATTTGAAAAGTCATGGCAGTCGGGTGAAGTCCCTGGTGACTGGAAAAAGGGAACCATCGCACCCATTTTTAAAAAGGGTAGGAAAGAGGACCCTGGGAACTACCGCCCTGTCAGCCTCACCTCTGTGCCTGGGAAGATCGTGGAACAGATCCTCCTAGAAGCTATGCTAAGGCACATGGAGGACAGGGAGGTGATTCGAGACAGCCAGCATGGCTTCACCAAGGGCAAGTCCTGCCTGACCAACCTGGTGGCTTTCTACAATGGAGTGACTGCATCAGTGGACAAGGGAAGAGCTACGGATATCATCTATCTGGACTTCTGCAAGGCCTTTGACATGGTCCCCCACAACATCCTTCTCTCTAAGTTGGAGAGATATGGATTTGATGGGTGGACTGTTCGGTGGATAAGGAACTGTCTGGATGGTCACATCCAGAGGGTGGTGGTCAATGGCTCGATGTCCAGATGGAGAGGGGTGACAAGTGGTGTCCCTCAGGGATCTGTACCGGGACCAGTGATGTTTAATATCTTCATCAATGATTTAGACAGTGGGATCAAGTGCACCCTCAGCAAGTTTGCCGACAACACCAAGCTGAGTGGTGCAGTTGACATGCCAGACAGACAGGATGTCATCCAGAGGGACCTGGACGAGCTAGAGAGGTGGGCCCCTGCAAACCTCATGAAGTTCAACCAGGCCAAGTGCAATGTCCTGCACTTGAGTCGGGACAATCCTCGTTATCAATACAGGCTGGGGGATGAAGAGGTTGAGAGCAGCCCTGCAGAAAAGGACTTGGGGGTACTGGTGGATGAAAAGCTGGACATGAGCCAACAATGGGCACTTGCAGCCCAGAAGGCCAATCACATCCTGGGCCGCATAAAAAAAAGCGTGGCCAGCAGGTCGAGAGAGGTGATTCTGCCCCTCTACTCTGCTCTGGTGAGTCCCCACCTGGAGTACTGAGTCCAGCTCTGGAGCCCTCAGCACAAGAAGACATGGACCTGTTGGACTGTATCCAGAGGAGGCCCACGAATACGATGAGAGGGCTGGAGCACCTCTCCTATGAGGACAGGCTGAGAGAGTTGGGGTTGTTCAGCCTGGAGAAGAGAAGGAAGGTCCTGCACTTGGGTCGGGAGAATCCTCATTATCATTACAGGCTGGGGGATGATGTGATAGAGAGCAGCCCAGCAGAAAAGGACTTGGGGGTACTGGAGGAGACCTTATAGCGGCCTTCCAGTGCCTGAAGGGGGCCTACAAGAAAGCTGGGGAGGGGCTGTTTGCAAGGGCGTGTAGCGATAGGACAAGGGACAATGGTTTTAAACTAGAGCAGGGTAGGTTTAGATTAGACATTAGGAAGAAGTTCTTTACAACGAGGGTGGTGAGGCACTGGAACAGGTTGCCCAGAGAGGTGGTGGAGGCCCCATCCCTGGAGACGTTCAAGGCCAGGCTTGATGAGGCTCTGAGCAACCTGATCTAGTGAAAGTTGTCCTTGCTTATTGTAGGGGGGGTTGGATTAGATGACCTTTAAAGGTCCCTTCCAAATCTACACATTATATGATTCTATGATTATGGGAAATAACAATTTGTTCCTGACTAGTCCATAACAACAATTAATGTGTAGGGGAAAAATTAATGGGGATTCTGAACAAGGAAAGTTTAAAGAGTGCATCCTAAGCTTTCAACATGGTGTCAAATGCTATCCGTGCTTAGTTAGGACCAGAGTAAGCTAAGCTGATCACTGACGCTATGTTGTTCCAAAGTCTGTTTTTTATATTTCCTATGAGAGACCAAAATACTCTTTTCACTCTTAAACATCTTTCAATACTATTTGTGTTCTACTGAGCTACACAGATCATACCTGAAGGAATAAAAAAAAAAAACCAAACACCTACTTTGCTAAATATATCACTAAAAGCTCTCAGTATCCCAAAACAAGGACTTAAAAAAAAATCTGTAATGCTGACATTATGCAAAGTGACAAAAGTACTGTAAGCAAGCTAATTATGATTATTTCCAGAGATATATAGGTATGAGAAGAGAAAGAGGTAAAATTTAGCCACTTTTTTTCTCAGAAAATAATGAAAGTTGAAGATGTGTATCTCAAAATGTAGCACCTAAGGCAGTGGTGCCCACATCCTTTCCACAATGGCCAACAGGAAATTTATGGTACTGCTCCTGACCATTTTCACTAGGCACTATTTTGGGGACCAAGTGCACATCTAATAAAACACAGCTACATCTACTGTACTGGAAGAGAACTCTTGAAGCTGTAGGATCACAGACAAGCAATTAAGATTGTAGACAAACTGAAACATGACTAAACTAGACAAGGAATTTGTGGCACTTGTGAATGCACTCATCCTTAGGATTCCAGGTTCCTGTCACCTCTTATGTCTCATACCCTAGCTCAGACATGATTCTCCTCCAGCAAACTTCAAGTCCTTTTGTGTTTTTCAAAAAACCCTCACTCTTCTAGCTATTGCGTGCCTATGCATACTTCCCTCAGGTGATGAGCATGGAGACACCGTTATACGATAAGTGTATCCTATTTGCCTAAATCTTGTTGCTGGACCCTACTGTTATTCCTTATAAAATGTCCTTTAAAAAAAAAAAAGGCTCATGTTTAGAGAAAAGTTTCACTTTATATTAAGAAGTACCAAGAGCTTTTAATAAATGAATGAAAACGCATGTGGATAGATATGAGTGGCAAGCAGGCAGCAAGAGTACAAAATGTGGAAAATAATACAGATGTGTATATCAGTCAGACAAAAATTGCTAACACTGAGTGGCCAGACTCAAGTAGCAAATGCAGATAATTAGGTAGTATTTAGTTTATGCAAAAAACCCAAGTAAACCCATGAAATTACAGCTAAATGAAAAGGTGCTGCAACACATGAATCAGAAAGAATACGCATACATGATTGTCCTGGTTTGGGCTGGAATAGAGTTAATTTTTGTCATAGTAGCTAGTATGGGGTTATGTTTTGGATTTGTGCTGGAAACAGTGTTGATAATACAGGGATATTTTTGTTATTGCTGAGCAGTGCTTACACAGTCAAGGCCTTTTATGCTTTTCACACTGCCCTGCCAGTGAGTAGGCTGGAGGTGCACAAAAAGTTGGGAGGCAACTTATTTGTGAGAGCTGACTCCAACTGATGAAAGGGATATTCCATACCATATGACATCATGCTCAGCAATAAAACCGGGGGAAGTTGGCAGGGGGGACACTGCTCAGGGACTGGCTGGGCATTGGTCAGTTGGTGGTGAGCAACTGTTTTCATTTGCATCACTTGTCTTTCTTGGGTTTTATTTTTCCCCCTCTCTTTTTTTTTTCCTTTCCCCTCTTTTCCTTACATTATTAGTATTATTGTTTATTTTCTGTTTGTTTGTTTTTATAATATATAAAATATACATATGTTGTAAATGTGACCACTAACTAGAAAAGTATTTAAAACCAATGAAATAATACTATTCAGTTGTGAGGGAGAATAAAAAAGGTCACCCCTTAATATTTTCCCCAACATTTTATCCATAAAGCAACTCTGAGGGAAGAACGAGAATACATGTTATCTTCATTTTTCCCTCCAATACTTTTGTCTATTCCCTCCCTTTCCTCTCTAAAATAACTTGATGCTCTCTGGGACAACTCTAGCTATAGGCTAGAGGAAGCAACTGACAGAGAGCAAAATCCTCAGGAAGCACTAGATGCAGCGCAGATGCCTGTTTTCCCTATAGCAGAATCCTGAAAACCTGAGCTTGATACTGGTACCACCCCTGACCATCGTACAGGAGCAAGCTAAGGGTGGAACTCCACTTTGTAGCAGGAGGAGCTGCACGTTTGGCCTCCCCAAGTGAGCCCGTCTCACTGCCATCCTTGGGAGACAAAATTCTGTTCTGTCTCTGCAGCTGAGAAAACTTGAACAGACATTGGATATTCAAAGGAATATCTAATCAGCAATCCGGTTAGAGGTACTCCAACAGGAAAAATTACTAAGCTTTTCTTGAGAAAGTTGTTTATATAAATCAAAATATTTTAAATACTGTTTTCTTTAAAATATTTTTGCTTAAACTCTGCAAATTGACTTGTACAAGAAGCCTACTTTTGAAAAATTTTATTTTTCACAGAAGTTTCAGATATGAGATGCAGCAAGCATATGTAATATTATCTCTATGAAATGGCAAAACCAGAGTGACTCACATTATTCACCAGTAGAAGGAACAATCACTTGACAGAATCACAGAATGGTTTGGGTTGGAAGGGACCTTAAAGATCATCTAGTTCCAAGCCCCCTGCATTGGGCAGGGACACCTCCCACTAGACCAGGCTGCTCAAAGCCTCATCCAGCCTGGCCTTGAACACCTCCAGGGATGGGGCATCCACAACTTCCCTGGGCAGCCTGTTCCAGTGCCTCACCACCCCTACAGTAAAGAATTTTTTTCCTGATATACAATTTAAATCTACCCTCTCTCAACTTGAAGCCGTTACCCCGTGTCCTATCATTACACTCCCTGATAAAGAGTCCCTCCCCATCCTTCCTGTAGGCCCCCTTCAGGTACTGGAAGGCTGCTATAAGGTCTCCTCGGAACCTTCTCTTCTCCAGGCTGCACAACCCCAACTCTCTCAGCCTGTCCTAATAGCATCGGTGCTCCAGCCATCTCATCGTCTTCGTGGCCCTCCGCTGGACTCGTTCCAACAGGTCCATGTCCTTCTTGTGCTGAGGACTCCAGAGCTGGACGCAGTACTCCAGGTGGGGTCTCACCAGAGCAGAGCAGAGGGGCAGAGTCACCTCCCTCGACTTGCTGGCCACAGTTCTTTTGATGCAGCCCAGGATGCGGTTGGCTTTCTGGGCTACAAATGTGCATTGCCTGCTCATGTTGAGCTTCTCATCCACCAACACCCCCAAGTCCTTCTCCTCAGGGCTGCTCTCCATCCATTCTCTGCCCAGTCTGTATTTGTGCCTGGGATTGCCATGACCCAGGTGTAGGACCTTGCACTTGGCCTTGTTGAACTTCATGAGGTTTGCATGGGCCCACCTCTCAAGCCTGTCCAGGTCCCTCTGGATGGCATCCCTTCCCTCCAGCGTGTCGACCGCAACACACAGCTTGGTGTCATCGGCAAACTTGCTGAGGGTGCACTCAGTCCCACTGTCCATGTCTCTGACAAAGATGTTAAACAGCACCAGTCCCAGTACTGACCCCCGAGGAATGCCACTCATCACCGGTTTCCACTTGGACATCGAGCCGTTGACTGCAACCCTCTGAGTGCGGCCATCCAGCCAGTTCCTTATCCACCGAGTGGTCCATACATCAAATCCATGCTTTTCCAATTTAGAGACCAGGATGTCATGCGGGACAGTGTCGAATGCTTTGCATAAGTCCAGATAGATGATGTCAGTTGCTCTCCCCTTATTTACCAATGCTGTGGTAAAATCATAGAAGGCCACCAAATTTGTTAGGCACGATTTGCCTTTGGTGAAGCCATGTTGACTGTCACCAATCACCTCCTTATTTCACATGTACCTTAGCAGAGATTCCAGGAGGATCTGCTCCATGATCTTGCCAGGCACAGAGGTGAGACTGACCGGCCTGTAGTTCCCACAATCAATTTCACACATTCTGTCAGAAGGTATGTTTGGACCTGGCAGTCTATCAGTTGTATAGTAAAATTTTCATAGCTTTTACATAAATATGCCCACTAAAGAGAGGCACTTCTTTATTTGAGAAGATGATTTCTTAAACAATATGAGTATCTGAAAGATGAAGCTGTCATTTGCAGAAGGTTTTACTGTGTTAAGGACTGACAGAAATAATTAGTTCTTGCAGCAGGAACTTTGGAGCAGCTAAAGGTAGTTCAAAATAACACAATTATTTAAAGCAAGTTCTTTTTTCATAGAATCATAGAATGTGTTGGGTTGGAAAGGACATTTAAAGGTCATCTAGACCAACCCCCCTGCACTAAGCAGGGACATCTTTCACTAGATCAGGTTGCTCAGAGCCTCATCAAGCCTGGCCTTGAACGTCTCCAGGGATGGGGCCTCCACCACCTCTCTGGGCAACCTGTTCCAGTGCCTCACCACCCTCGTTGTAAAGAACTTCTTCCTAATGTCTAATCTAAACCTACCCTGCTCTAGTTTAAAACCATTGTCCCTTGTCCTATCGCTACACGCCCTTGCAAACAGCCCCTCCCCAGCTTTCTTGTAGGCCCCCTTCAGGCACTGGAAGGCCGCTATAAGGTCTCCTCCAGTACCCCCAAGTCCTTTTCTGCTGGGCTGCTCTCTATCACATCATCCCCCAGCCTGTAATGATAATGAGGATTCTCCCGACCCAAGTGCAGGACCTTCCTTCTCTTCTCCAGGCTGAACAACCCCAACTCTCTCAGCCTGTCCTCATAGGAGAGGTGCTCCAGCCCTCTCATCGTATTCGTGGGCCTCCTCTGGATACAGTCCAACAGGTCCATGTCTTCTTGTGCTGAGGGCTCCAGAGCTGGACTCAGTACTCCAGGTGGGGACTCACCAGAGCAGAGTAGAGGGGCAGAATCACCTCTCTCGACCTGCTGGCCACGCTTTTTTTTATGCGGCCCAGGATGTGATTGGCCTTCTGGGCTGCAAGTGCCCATTGTTGGCTCATGTCCAGCTTTTCATCCACCAGTACCCCCAAGTCCTTTTCTGCAGGGCTGCTCTCAACCTCTTCATCCCCCAGCCTGTATTGATAACGAGGATTGTCCCGACTCAAGTGCAGGACATTGCACTTGGCCTGGTTGAACTTCATGAGGTTTGCAGGGGCCCACCTCTCTAGCTCGTCCAGGTCCCTCTGGATGACATCCTGTCTGTCTGGCATGTCAACTGCACCACTCAGCTTGGTGTTGTCGGCAAACTTGCTGAGGGTGCACTTGATCCCACTGTCTAAATCATTGATGAAGATATTAAACATCACTGGTCCCGGTACAGATCCCTGAGGGACACCACTTGTCACCCCTCTCCATCTGGACATCGAGCCATTGACCACCACCCTCTGGATGTGACCATCCAGACAGTTCCTTATCCACCGAACAGTCCACCCATCAAATCCATATCTCTCCAACTTAGAGAGAAGGATGTTGTGGGGGACCATGTCAAAGGCCTTGCAGAAGTCCAGATAGATGATATCCGTAGCTCTTCCCTTGTCCACTGATGCAGTCACTCCATTGTAGAAAGCCACCAGGTTGGTCAGGCAGGACTTGCCCTTGGTGAAGCCATGCTGGCTGTCTCGAATCACCTCCCTGTCCTCCATGTGCCTTAGCATAGCTTCTAGGAGGATCTGTTCCACGATCTTCCCAGGCACAGAGGTGAGGCTGACAGGGCGGTAGTTCCCAGGGTCCTCTTTCCTACCCTTTTTAAAAATGGGTGCGATGGTTCCCTTTTTCCAGTCACCAGGGACTTCACCCGACTGCCATGACTTTTCAAATATCACGGAGAGCGGCTTGGCAATGACATCAGCCATTTCCCTCAGGACTCTCGGATGCATCTCATCAGATCCCATAGACTTGTGTATGTTCAGGTTGCTCAGGTGGTCACGAACCTTGTCTTCACTTACAGTGGGAGGGACTTTGTCCCCCAGGTCCCCGTCTTGCAATCCTTCAGCTTGGGAGGCATGAGGAGAGAGGCTGGCAGTAAAGACCAAGGCAAAAAAGTTGTTGAGAACCTCAGCCTTCTCCTCATCTCTTGTTACCAGTTTGCCATTCTTGATCATCAGGGAGGGTATGCTTTTTTTAACCTTCCTTTTCTGGTTGACATACCTGTAGAAGCCCTTCTTGCTATTCTTGGCATCCCTTGCCAAGTTCAGCTCCAGCCGTGCCTTGGCCTTCCTGACCTCATCCCTACATAACCAGGCAGCATCCCTATACCCTTCCCAGGACACCTGATGCTGCTTGAACTGCCTGTGCAGTTCCTTCTTGCCTTTTAGTTTGACCAGCAGGTCCTAGCTCAGCCATGCTGGTCTCCTCCCTTTCTTGCTTGATTTCTTACACCTGGGGATCGAGAGCTCTTGGGCTCTATGGAAAGCATCCTTGAAGATCTGCCAGCTCTGTTCTGCCCCCTTGTCCCTGAGGGCAGTCTCCCAGGGGGTCCTGTTGACTAACTCCTTGAAGAGCTGGAGGTTTGCTTTCCTAAAATTCAGAGTCCTGACTACGCTCCTCGTCTGACACATATCCCTCAGGACTGTGAACTCCACCAATGTGTGGTCACTGCAGCCCAGGCTGCCTCCAGTCTTGACATCCCCAATGAGCTCACTGGCATTGGTGACTATGAGGTCCAGTATGGCATCCCCTCGGGTAGGGCTGTCTATTTCCTGTCTTAGGAAGTTATTGTCGAGGCACTCCAGGAACCTCCTGGATTGTCTACAGCTCGCCATGTTACTTTTCCAGCAGATGTCGGGGTGGTTGAAATCCCCCAGCAGGACGAGAGCCTTCGAGTGCGATGCCTCCTGTAGCTGGAGGAAGAATGGACATCTCTTCACACTCTATCCCTTCCTTAACATAGAGGGCAACACCTCCACCCCTCCTTCCTCACCTGTCCCTTCTGAACAGCCCGTAGCCATCGATAGCCACATTCTAGTGATTGATAGGATTCGTCCCACCAGGATTCAGTAATGGCCACTATGTCGTAGCTTTCCAGCAGCACGGTAGCTTCCAACTCCTCCTCTTTGTTGCCCATGCTGTGTGCATTTGTGTAGAGGCACTTCAGCTAGGCTGTTGGCTGTGTCACCTTCTTAGAGGAGCACCCCTTGGGGTTTTTCACAGGTGTTTCCCTGTTTACTCCGACTAGCTCAGGAGCCCTTGGCTCATCTCCAGAAGACTTTGGCTTTGGTGTAACATCCCCAGCATGCCTCGGGGCAACAGGTCAAAGGCCCTTACTATCACCCCATCCCTCTAACCCTGATGTGTTATCCCACAGCTTGACACAGACAAGCCTGATATTATCATCCCTCTCCCCCTTCACATCTAGTTTAAAGCCCTGTTGATCAGCCCCACGATCTCTTGGGCAAAGACCCTCTTCCCCCTTTGAGAAAGGTGTTTCCCATTTGATGAGGGAAAACTTCTTTACAGTGAGGGTGACAGAGCACTGGAACAGGCTGCCCAGGGAGGTTGTGGAGTCCCCTTCTGTGGAGACTTTCAAGACCCGCCTGGATGCAGTCCTGAGTAACATGCTCTAGGCAATCCTGCTTTAGCAGGGGAGTTGGACTAGATGATCTCTAGAGATCCCTTCCAACTCTGAAAATTCCGTGATTACATGACTGATGGTAATAAGCCCGGTGCCGTGTAGGCCATCCCATTATCAAAAAACCCAAAACTGTGGCGGCGACACCAGCCACGGAGCCATGTATTGATGGACTGGATGTGTCTGTTCCTTCCAATGTCACTTCCTGCAACTGGAAGGAGTGAGGAGAAAATAACCTGTGCCCCAGGTTATTTTTTTCCTTCCTCTCTTTAAAAGAAACTTCACAGGAAGACAGACATGTAGTTCTGCACCTTAAATTTTAGATAAGACCTCTTTAAGAACCTTTTGAATATACTCATAAGTAATATAACATTTTTACATTTACTGAAAGAAATAATATCTTTCTCATTAAGCAGCTGCTTGGTTCACCTTTAGCTAGATATTTGTCCTGATGATCTAGGACAAAAAAAGGAAAGCTTCTGTGCATGTTAAAAGCAATGAAACCTCTTTAAATTATACATGTAAAAATTCCCTGATTTTTTTGGTAGTGACTACATATTCTACAGCTTTACAAATACTAACATAGCTTTAGGATTTGTAAGCAACGTCTAAATTACCGTTAGAAAATACTTGAGACTTTTCAGGAAATCCAGCAGACTAAATGTAAACTCATGCAATATTGTCTTCCTGAATTTCAAAGCAGACAAGAATAATCTGAAGGTAAGTATAGACTGAACTCTGATCTAAATGTGTGTTATACATGAATTCTAGTAGTGACAATTTAAAAGTCAGCGTAACACTATTCAGCATTTTCATTAGAAACTTTCCTTTTGTGTGTTTATCCACCAATGGCAATGGATAAAGGACAATGGTATAAATTGCTTGCTATAAGAACTCTACAGGGCAAAAACTGTTTTCACAGTCTTTCACAGCACCTTTTCCAGTTAATGTCATAAATGGAAAAAACAGGATGAACGTTCAAGATCTACCCTCAACATGAAAGAAGACTGAACAAACATTGTCTCCTAAAAGGGACACCATAATACTAACAAGCCAACTAAAGCAACTACTTAATCATAGATGAGAAAAGCAGCTAGTTCAATATTAACATGAGAACAGGCAATAAAATAGGCGGTGCTGTTTCCTCACTTTTAGTAAATGACATTTGCCATGAAATAAAATAAAGTTTACTATATTGGTATGAAGCCAAATAAAAAGTTAATATAATGTAGTATGAAAATTCTACCTTTTTACGTTTCTTTTGGCAAAAAAAGAGGCAAAACTACTTATATTTGAATATTTACTTCTAGAATTGTGAAAGACCTTAAAAACCATCGTAAGGGGCTTTGCAGCATTCTTATTTAAGGCATTTTAAATTTGCTCACCTATTCAATGATGGCAGAAGTGAAAGCAATGCCAAAGCAGAAAGTTTTCTTCTTTCTGGCTGAGTGATGTTATCCATCCGATCAACCCACATTTCAATCGTTCCCAAGAATTTGATCCAACTGCAATGGGAAACAAAATGTTCTTCTTCATTTATGAGTACTTCAGCATATTAAGAAAATCACTTATTTTAATTTTTCTACCAATTCAATACATTATTCCATTTGGAAAAGACAACATACAGTTACGTATACCTGACAGAAGTAGCAGCAACAGTTTTTGGGGTTTTTTTTAAATTTTCTATGACAGTGCTTCCAGGCCCTGAAGCCCCATCACAATTAATTGTAACCTAGAAGTTAGAAATTAATTTAATTCATGGAGAGAGCACAGATTCAGAATACTGAATTACTCAGTCTTCACATAACCATTAAACACATATAAAGCATGTGAATTTACTGTTTTACCTTCATTGCTGTCAGCAACAACAACAAAAAAAGACTTGTCTTTACCTGTTTGAAAACTGTATTATATTTGAGGATGAGACATAGTAAAAAACTTGAAGTAAAATAACCTCAGTAACCTCATCAGTGAAAACAGAGTACACTGAACCCGCTAGAAACTGTGAGAAAGTTCTCAGAAGAGAATGATTAGACCATTATCCCTGGTGTAAGACCCATCAAGATGGGACAAGAAAAGAAACTTTCACCTTTCAAGACCATGCAAACTAAAGGGGTTTATATGGCTTGTTGTGCGATGCAGCAGGAAGATAATATAGAGACTATATAAAACTTCTTATGAGATGTTTTACGTGAATTGTGGGAACATGTAAAACTTGTTACAGGATGTTCAGGGTAAGGACCAAAGGAGGGGGAAGGGCCCCTTTCAAGTTGGAATGGGAAGGAACAAGCATGGGAAACAGAGGGAAAAGTTCTTTCAGGTCAAAAGAATGCGAGACTCCGACATGCAATCCAGTTGAAAAATCAAGACAAAAATTCTTACCTCCTGACCCAATTCACATGCCATCTGGCTCAAAAATAATGAAAAAAAAATGTGCATTCTGTAGTAGAACTCTACCCATGACCCCCAGATAAGTAGACATCAACACTGGGTATCTCTGAAACAAAAGTAAACCAAAACAAAGGGGTTTAAGTTTAATTAAGAAAAAAGATATTTAACATATTGTGGTGGATTAAACTTGGCTGGAATCCAGGTGCCCACCAAAGCTGCTATATCACTCCCCCTCCTCAGCTGGACAGGGGAGAGAATATAAGGAAAGGTTCATGGATTGAGATAAGGACAGGGAGATCACTCAGCAATTACCATCATGGGCAAAACAGACTCGACTTGGGGAAAATAATTTAATTTATTACCAATCAAATCAGAGTAGGGTAACGAGAAATAAAACCAGATCTTAAAAGCACTTTCCCCCTACCTCTCCCTTCTTCCCGGGCTTAACTTTACTTCCAACTTCTCTACCTCCTCCTCCTGAGTGGCACAGAGGGATGGGGAATGGGGGTTATGATCAGTTCATCACACGTCTCTGCTGCTTTTTCTTCCTCACGCTCTTCCCCTGCTCCAGTGTGGGGTCCCTCCCATGGGAGACAGTCCTCCATGAACTTCTCCAATGTGAGTCCTTCCCATGGCCTGCAGTTCTTCATAAACTGCTCCAGCATCGGTCCTTTCCATGGGGTGCAGTCCTTCAGAAATGGACTGCTCCAGCATGGGTCACCCACGGGGTCACAAGTCCTGCCAGCAAACTTGCTGCAGTGTGGGCTCCTCTCTCCATGGGTCCACATGTCCTGCCGGGAGCATGCTCCAGTGTGGGCTTCCCACGGGGTCACAGCCTTCTTCAGGCGCATC
The DNA here is from genome assembly GCF_964199755.1 of Larus michahellis. Taxonomy (NCBI): domain Eukaryota; kingdom Metazoa; phylum Chordata; class Aves; order Charadriiformes; family Laridae; genus Larus; species Larus michahellis. Next base: position 15,989,492 of record NC_133929.1, on the reverse strand, counting down.
CACCTGCTCTGGCGTGGGGTCCTCCATGGGCTGCAGGTGAATATCTGCTCCACCATGGACCTCCATGGGCTGCAGGGGGACAGCCTGCCTCACCATGGTCTTCACCACAGGCTGCACGGGAATCTCTGTTCTGGCTCCTGGAGCACCTCCTCCCCTTCCTTCTTCACTGACCTTGGTGTCTGCAGAGTTGTTTCTCTCACATATTCTCCTTCCTCTCTTCCAGCTGCAGTTGCACAGGAGGATTTTCCCCCTTCTTAAATATGTTATCACAGAGGCACTACCACCGTCACTGATTGGCTCGGTGTTGGCCAGCGGTGCGTCCATCTTGGAGCCAACTGGCATTGGCTCTACTAGACATGGGGGAAGCTTCTAGCAGCTTCTCACAGAAGCCACCGCTGTAGTCCCCCTGCTACCAAAACCTTGCCATGCAAACCCAATACACATATAGAGCAGAAATACATGGAAAATATTTGCATGCATCCTTTACATATTTTACTAAATTAGAATTTATAAATTGTAATTTAAAAATCTCTAAGAACACAAGACTGCATGAACAGTCATTACCAGAGTTTCTCAATTCTTCCTACAGGAAAACTATGGTAATCTCAAAGTCAGTTTTCCCCCCAAAAAGCCAAGACAGCTTGCAAAATGATTTTACTTTACATTTAAAAACCTGCATCTTGAGGAATAAACAATATATTGTACTGTTAAACAATTATTTTCAAAGTTGATTATGGTTCAAAATTACTGTTTACAATTTTAGTAACATTAAAAATGCTTAGTATTTCTTAAGTTGTTACTTATTTCTCTGAGAGAAGCTATAATACATTTGCTAAAAACTAATTTGCAAGTGTCTCAAAATTAACTGGATACACTAATAAGCTAATTGATTTATTATATTTTGTTATTATTTTTAATTTTAAAATAAGATACAAATTTCTTTTTATTAAACCCAGCATCTACCAATATAACAATAAGTATTTTGTAGAATTGCCTATTTGAAAACCAAAATGCCAACATTTACCTGAAAATGTTAACCCAGACTAATACCTTTTTGAATAGGGGGCAATTAATTTATTAGTCTTAAATCAGACGACATTTTAATAATCCACTATCCAGTTTTGTGTCTTTCCTTCAACTGCAAATTGTTCAAACAAACTTTTTTGTGTTCTGTACAGCAAAAAGTACATTGCTAAGTAATATTACTTGGTTTTATCTTGGAAATATCTTAGTTAATAATAATGAGAGCCAAATATTGATATCTAAAAGTCTTCAACTCTGAAAAAAGCAAAGGTTTTTATAAAAAAGTCAAGAGCACAGAGAATTCCACCCACTGATTCTACTGATAAAAGTATTTTTTTTCTCCTGATAGTACTGCAAGGTTCAACACAGTTAAAGCATATTGGATTTTACTCCTTCTTATCCAACATGGAAATTTGTTGAAGGCAAAGAGAGAGAAAAGGGAGAACTTAAAACATCTAAGCAAGGAAAAACTTAAAGCCTCTTCTATCTCACATAAAGCATTTCACATCCTTCAGCTCTTCATATTAGTTATGTCAATTAGAAAAAGAAGAAAAAGAAGGTCAAGCCAATCTTCTCCTTTGTGCTGGTTTTGGCTGGGAATAGAGTTAATTTTCTTCATAGTAGCTGGTATGGGGCTATGTTTTGGATTTGTGCTGGAAACAGTGTTGATAACACAGGGATGTTTTTGTTATTGCTGAGCAGTGCTTACACAAAGTCAAAACATTTTCTGCTCCTCACACTGCCCCGCCAGTGAGTAGGCTGGGAGTGCACAAGAAGTTGGGAGGGGACACAGCTGGGACAGCTGACCCCAACTGATCAAAGGGATATTCCATACCATGTGTAATGGGTTCTTTTTTGGAGAGATTCCAATGTACAAAACGGAGCCCACAGAAAGGAAAAAAAAAGGGTTAACTCTGCTTTATTGTGAAGCCTTGCTACAGAGGAAAAAAAACCAGTTAATTCAGCTTTATTGCGAAGCCTCGAAAAGCAGTTCCTAAATGTTCCAAAAGTTACTTAAGAGAGTCTTACCAACCCCATAGACTGTAGTACCACCGCTGAGCAGCAGGATAACGCGGGTCACATCCGTACGGCAGAGGGAAGGCAGGCACAGTGCTTGTTCAGGGCGTCCCCTGTATCTTCAAAGTGCGCTCATGTCTCTCTCCTTCTCCGGCCCGAGACAGCCCCCTTATATTCTGCACCGGATTGAGTGGAAAAGTACAGGCTAGAGTCGCTGCATGCATGGCCAGTGCATGCAGCGAGCCCCACCAGGCTCATGATCCAGCTTTGCCAACAGTGGCTGTCTGATACGTGACTACATTGTTGTACTCCCTTCTTGTTGTCTTCTTCTTCGAAGGCTCATGGATACACACATAGTTTTTGCAGCAACAGTACTGAGTCCCTTTTTCTCGGCACGTATACGGGGTTTGGTTCAACTAGTAATTTTACGTCGTGTCTCACTTGGACCATCCTCTATTATCCCTTACACACCATGTGACATCATGCTCAGCAATACAACCTGGGGGGAGGTTGGCGGGGAGGTCACTGCTCAGGGACTGGCTGGGTATCGGTCGGTTGGTGGTAAGCAATTGTTTATTGTTTTCATTTGCATCACTTGTCTTTCTTGGGTTTTATTTCTCTCTCTTTGTTATTTTCCTTTTCATTGTTGTTGTTGTTATTATTATTATTTCATTTATTCAACTGTTTTTATCTCAACCCAGGAGTTTTCTCACTTTTACCCTTCCAGTTCTCTTCCCCCATCTCACTGTGGGGGGAGTGAGTGAGTGGCTGTGTGATGCTTAGTTGCCAGCTGGGGTTAAACCACGACATCCTTCCCTTTCAGTTTGTTTTTCTCTGGTGCAGGTACACTTAAAAGGAGTAGTATAAGTGTCTTAAAGCACAACAAAACCCCCTAACACCTACAAAGGATCTAAGTGTATAGTCATAGTAACTTTTCAGTGTTAATAGGGAAGGAATAGCAGAATAAAATTTGTGGGTTTTTATTAAAATAAACACTAGATGACAGAATAAGTGATTAACATGTTGCTTTAACTCCTGTGCTACTATGTTACTATGTACAGACTTTTAAAATAGCCGCCTATCAGACCTATCAGATGCTCTTAAAACTAGAGAAAGTGAGAGCAACATCAATATGAGAAAACTGTGCCAGATAACAGAAGGTACTTTCCTGTTCAAAAGGAAAAGTAGTTTAAAAGAGTAACTCTTACCTCCCCATCTATAATCCCCCTGAATACTGACGGCAGAAGGGGCTGAAACATTTGAGGACCCAACACAGGGTTTACTTTTAGGACATTTTCCACAACCTTAAGAACAAAAGCAAATTAGACAATTAGTAAAGTACATTTAAAAATCTTAACTGTAGCTTTAAAACTACATATACTGGTCTATATATAAACTCCTGGTAGGATGCTTACCATAAATATCAGCAAAACCCAGAATTGCTGAAAGCATATTCTAGTGAAGTACTCTGCAAACCTGATCTGCATAACAGACCTGATGAAAACTGGCATGCCAAGTGAAACCCACCTTAGCCAAGCATCTCCTCATCAGCCTACTCCTGGCCCTGGCAAAGCTGGCCAGCCCTGGCTCCAGAAAAAGCAGCTTGATGAGGTGAGTTGACAGGGAGGAGTGCCAGCAGTTTAAGGTTTATTTCCATAGCTTTGTCCTGTCACTGTTTTGAAGAACCACTGATTAGGACCTACCATCTCTTTGCAGGTGATCAAGTAAGATGTGCTATTCTCAGTACACACACCCACATTCCCCCCTCCATTTCCAGTTTTTACATTCTTCTCTGGTCTTGCCAAGGGACAGCTCTGGTGCAGGTACATCTGCAAGGGGGTTCATGGCAAAAAGGGGCTTTTCCTGAGCTTTCCGGAGCTGGGGAAAGGCCAGGAGAGTGCAGGCAGCCTGTGGAAGCTGGTAGCTTGCACGAGGGTTGCTGACACAGCAGGGGCGGGGCCATCAGTAACAGCACCAGATTTAAACAGGATGTAACTGCCACCAATGGTCACTCACAGAGGCACAGCTTCAGTGCAGATACATCTGCAAGGGAGCAGGGGTTCACTGCAAAAAAGGGGCTCCTCTTGAGCTTTCTGGAGCTGAGGAAAGGCTGGGAGAGTGCAGGCAGCCTGAGAGCCGTCAGCTCGCACGAGGGTTACTGATGAGGCGGGGGTGAGGTCAGCAATAATGGCACCCACCCTACTCCCATAAAAGGCAGTCCTAGGGAGTGCAGTGTGGCAGTTTGTGTGGAAGGGTGCTGAAGCTGTATCAGCTTGACCAGGGAACCATGGTATCCACCTGGCGGAAAGCCTTGGCCTCCCCAAGCTCTGCACCCAGCAGGACTGAGGCAGCTTCCCAGAGAGAGCTCTCATGGGAGCATGCTGGCACCCAGGTGTCAAGCTGCAGGGTGTGCTCTACTCTGACACCAATATCAGATAGGAACAGTAAGCACGCCTGTGGGAGGTGTGCCCAGGCAGAGGAACTCCTCTGCTTAGCGGGAAGAGGTAAATAGATTGAGAGCCATCAGGGAGTGCGAGAGGGAGATAGACTGCTGGAATTGCAGCCTACCTTCCCTGAACCAGGCTCAACAGGCAGAAAGGCCACATGATACAGAGGATTCCCTGTCCTCTCTCTGCCTGGCCGAATGAGGTAACTTAGAGGATAAGGGGCAATGGAAAGAAGTTCCTGCCTGGCAAAGCAGGTGTGTCTCCCCAGTAACTCCCCCACCTTCTCAGGTACCCTTGCATAATAGGTATGAGGCTCTGCAAGTGGAACCGAACCATGACAAGGACAATGATTCAACGTGTGTGGAGGTGTTGTCGAGGTTAAGCCAAATTACACCTTGCATCAAAACCTCTTCAGTAAAGAAAAAAAGATGGGTCATTGTTGTAGGTGACACCCTCCTGAAGGGAGTGGAAGGCCCAATATGCAGACCAGACCCACTTCTCAGGGAAGTCTGCTGCCTCCCTGGGGCCCTGGTTAAAGATATATAGAGAAAGCTTCCTTCAATGATATGTCCTTCAGATTACTACCCATTACTGATTTTTCAGACAGGCAGTGATGAACTGGCAACAAGAAACCCAAGGATGATCAAGAGAGACTTCTGGGCCTTGGGATGACTTGTTAAGGGATCAGGAGCACAAGTAATGTTCTCCTCTATCCTTCCAGTTGCAGGGAATGATGAGGGAAGAAACAGGAAGACCCAGCTGATCAATACCTGGCTCCGAGCCTGGTATCATCATCAGGACTTTGGGTTTTTGGATTACGGGTCGGTTTACGTGACACAAGGCCTGCTAGCGACAGACAGGGTACACCTGTCTCAAAGGGGGAAAAGGATCTTTGCACAGGAGTGGCAGGGCTCATTGAAAGGGCTTTAAACTAGATTTGAAGGGGGAAGGGGATGAAACCAGGCTCTTCAGAGGTAAGCCTGGGGGTGGCGTGCCAGTGTCTGTGGGATGGTATGCTAGTGAGGTCCCTCGGTCTGCTGACTCAGTGAAGTCCCACAGCATTCTCCTGGAGAAAGTGGCTGCTCATGGCTTGGACAGGCATACTTTTCACTTGATAGAAAACTGTCTAGATGGCTGGGCCCAAAGAGTGGTGGTGAATGGAGTTAAATCCATTTGGTGGCCAGTCACGAGTGGTGTTCTCCAGGGCTTGGTATTGGGGACAGTTCTCTTTAATCTTTATCAATGATCTGGAGGAGGGGATCGAGTGCACCCTCAGTAAGCTTGCAGATGACACCAAGTTGGGCAGGAGTGTTGACCTGCTTGAGGAGAGGATGGCTCTACAGAGGGATCTGGACAGGCTAGATCGATGGACCGAGGCCAATGATATGAGGTTCAACAAGGCAAGGTGCTGGGTCCTGCACTTGGGTCACAGCAACCCCATGCAGCGCTACAGGATTGGGGCAGAGTGTCTGGAAACCTGCCTGGCAGAAAATGACCTGGGGTTGCTAGTCAACAGCCAGCTGAATACGAGCCAGCAGTGTGCCCAGGTGGCCAAGAAGGCCAACAGCATCCTGGCCTGTATCAGGAACAGTGTGGTGAGCTGGACTAGGGAAGTGGTTGTCCCGCTGTACTCGGCACTGGTGAGGCCGCACCTCGAGTACTGTGTCCAGTTTTGGGCCCCTCACTACAAGACAGACGTTGAGGTGTTGGAGCATGTCCAGAGAAGGGCAACAAAGCTGATGAGGGGGCTAGACAACAAGTTTTATGAAGAGTGGCTGAGGGAGCTGGGGTTGTTTAGCCTGGAGAAATGGAGGCTGAGGGGAGACCTTATTGCTCTCTACAACTACCTAAAAGGAGATTGTGGAAAGGTGAGGATCGGTCTCTTCTCCCAAGTAACAGGCGATAGGACAAGAGGAAATGGCTTAAAGTTGTGCCAGGGGAGGTTTAGATTGGGTATTAGGAAAAATTTCTTCACCGAAAGGGTTATCAAACATTGGAACAGGCTGCCTGGGGAAGTGGTTGAGTCACCATCCCTGGAGGTATTTAAAAGATGGGTAGACATGGTGCCTAGGGACATGGTTTAGTGGTGGTTTTGGCAGTGTTAGGTTGATGATTGAACTCAATGATATTAAAGCTCCCTTCCAACCTAGATGATTCTATGATTCTTTTTTTTTATTCCCCCATGAGCTGTTCACTGAAGTAATTTTTTTCTGTGTTCTTCAGGCTTTCTTCTCCCCAGCTGTTTGATGTCTCTCTTTGTACCAAGATGGATAGGGGAAGAGGATGTGAGAATAGGCTGATACCTATCCACTCCTATGGGGAGTAAGGACAGAGACCACACATCTATGCATAGATGCATATAAAAACCAAAGAATGGAGTAAGCATATAAAGGTACCTCCCTTAAATGCTCTTCTCAGTCTCCACCTACTTTCAGGTAAGGGGGACTCCCTCAAGTAACTATTCTTCTGTGCTCTTGTCCCGTTTCCTGTGAATCCATGTTGTCCTGGTTTGAGGTAAAACAGAACCAACTTTCTGTTCAGTAATTTTACTTCTTAGCTAAGCCTCTCCTAACTCTCTGAAATTAACAGCATATTGTGCAGAAAACTGTTCTCAGAGTGATAAGACCGGTGTTTATAGTTAATGCCAAGGAATGGCATGCAGAAAGGCTCTTGCTTATACTTACTGCTGTAACAACCAAGGTCAGCTAACTTTGTTATTTGCCCTGTTGGAGGGTCGGAAACAGAAAAGCGTAGAGGGGTCCCACCTGCAGGGAGGAGCAGACAGGACAGGTGACCCAAAATTGACCAACAGGGGTATTCCATCCCATCTGTCCCATGCTCAGTATAAAAGCTGAGGGACCAAAGGGTCAGCCTCCTCTTTCTTCAATGGCTGGCATCCAAGGAGGACCCTGTCTGTTTGTCTGCCTTTGATCCCAATCTGTGCATTCCTGACTCCAGATCTGTCGCTGAGTCCAGTCTGGGACTTCCCTAGTACCTGCTGGTGATGTCATCCTGGGAGCTTTATACTGTTTTGTATATATTGTATTTATTTTATTATTTCCATTTTATTTTATTATTAATATTTCATTAGAGTAGTTTAGTTCCTTCTAAAGTCGTAAATCTCTCTATCTCTCCTCGGAGTGAGAGGTGAGGGAGAGCATCTGTCATCTCATCATTGGCCGATCCGGCCTAAAGCACGACACATGTGTATGTAAAAATCCTGCTGCTTGAAGAGCAAGTGTTGGTGTGTGCTGCTTTTCTTTTCTTTTCTTTTCTTTTCTTTTCTTTTCTTTTCTTTTCTTTCTTTTCAAACCTTGTTCCTACTAGCTTCATTTAATGTCCCCTTCTTTCTTGAGAGATGTTAAGCAGTTGATCCCTTTCACTGCCTCTCAACTTTGTAGACCTTTACCATATTGTTATGTGGGGGGAACCATAACTCCCCCCTCCATATCTTCTAGGAACTAAAAGTTTTGGCTAACTCATTTGTTCCTTGTACAGAATCTTTTCAAACCTTTGATGGTCTCTCTCAGATAATTAGAAAATCAAGTCATATCAAGCCTCAGTGATCTTGAAATAAATCGTCTTATCAGTCCAAATTAATGTTTTTCAACCTTATCCATTTATTTACTGTTCTAATGTCTATTTTCAATCCATCCAAATCTGCTTGTAAGAAAATATTTCAGAGAATGCTACCAGATGTTTTTTTCTTCCCAATAATTATCTTAGGGGTTTTCTTCTTTAACAAGTCAGCATAGTGATGCCTGACAAAGCATTTTCTCTTTTCTAAAAATACTTACGTGGACTGTATCTCAGTTATCTCTCTGCAGGTAGGCATACTAGGTATGTATTCAAAGTATACTGAACAAACCTTGTGAGTAATGCAAGGTCACACAGGGAGCCAAGTGGATAAATGATACTGTATTAGCAGCATCATTCCATTTTAGGGATCAGATTACATGCTGCTGCATCAGACATTTGCGCAACTATAGACCCTAAATAATAGTATTGACAGAGATGAAAAGACATTTTAAACTACAGAACTAGAGTTCTTCAGCTCCTCACAGCAACAACTACAAATGGAGAGGACTATAAATTCTGTTGCTTTCCTTTCCTGGGATTCTGCAAGCAGCTGTGCAACCCAAAGAGGTAGGTGGGCTCTCATTTTTGCCTCCATTACATTTATAATGAACTGAAATCAAGTCCAAGTTTTCATAAGCAACACGGAGTTCCAAGTATAGCCACTGGAAACATAAAGAGTAATACACTACAGTTACTACTCAACTACCTTTCAGTGTATACTCCAATCTTATTTCTTCCTGAAATTCTTCAAAAGGCGCATTTTAAAATATTAAACATGATAATTCAAAGCTTATGAGTTACATAACACCTGTTTCATATCATAGAATCATAGATTACTTTGGGTTGAAAGGGACCTTACAAGGTCATGTAGTCCAACCCCCCTGCAATGAGCAAGGACACCTCCAACTAGATCAGGTTGGTCAGAGCCCTGTCCAACCTGACCTTGAACGTTTCCAGGGATGGGGCATCTACACCCTCTCTGGGAAATCTGTTCGTGTTTCACCACCCTCATTATAAAAAATTTCTTCCTTATATCTAGTCTAAATCTACCCTCTTTTAGTTTAAAACCATTACCCCTTGTCCTATCGCAACAGGCCCTGCTAAAAAGTCTGTCCCCATCTTTCCTATAGGCCCCCTCTAAGAACTGAAAGGCTGCAATAAGGTCTCCCTGGAGCCTTCTCTTCTCCAGGCTGAACAACCCCAACTCTCTCAGCCTGTCCTCATAGGAGAGGTGCTCCAGCCCTCGGATCATCTTCGTGGCCCTCCTCTGGATACAGTCCAACAGGTCCATGTCCTTCTTGTGCTGAGGACTCCAGAGCTGGACTCGGTACTCCAGGTGGGGTCTCACCAGAGCAGAGTAGAGGGGCAGAATCACCTCTCTGGATCTGCTGGCCATGCTTCTTTTGATGCAGCCCAGAATGCGGTTGGCTTTCTGGGCTGCAAGTGCGCATTGCCTACTCATGCAGAGCTTCTCTTCCACCAGTACCCCCAAGTCCTTTTCTGCAGGGCTGCTCTCAACCTCTTCATCCCCCAGCCTGTATTGATAACGAGGATTCTCCCGACCCAAGTGCAGGACCTTGCACTTGGCCTGGTTGAACTTCATGAGGTTTGCAGGGGCCCACCTCTCTAGCTCGTCCAGGTCCCTCTGGATGACATCCTGTCTGTCTGGCATGTCAACTGCACCACTCAGCTTGGTGTTGTCGGCAAACTTGCTGAGGGTGCACTTGATCCCACTGTCTAAATCATTGATGAAGATATTAAACATCACTGGTCCCGGTACAGATCCCTGAGGGACACCACTTGTCACCCCTCTCCATCTGGACATCGAGCCGTTGACACTACCCTCTGGATGCAACCATCCAACCAACTCGTCATCCACCGAACAGTCCACCCATCAAATCCATATCTCTCCAACTTAGAGAGAAGGATGTTGTGGGGGACCATGTCAAAGGCCTTTCAGAAATCCAGATAGACAACATGATGTAGTCATTCCATCATAGAAGGCCACCAGGTTGGTCAGGCAGGACTTGCCCTTGGTGAAGCCATGCTGGCTGTCTCGAATCACCTCCCTGTCCTCCATGTGCCTTAGCATAGCTTCTAGGAGGATCTGTTCCATGATCTTCCCAGGCACAGAGGTGAGGCTGACAGGTCGGTAGTTCCCGGGGTCCTCCTTCCTACCCTTTTTAAAAATGGGTGCGATGGTTCCCTTTTTCCAGTCACCAGGGACTTCACCTGACTGCCATGACTTTTCAAATATCATGGCGAGTGGCTTGGCAACTGCATCAGCCAATTCCCTCAGGACTCAGGGATGCATCTTCTGCAAACTGACAGCAGGCTTGTGGGCCAATAAGAAGCTTGCTTGTATCTATTTAGCACCTTCTGCAGACCATTCTCTTGCTTACCAGTCACCACCCAAGATTGCCCTCAGCTGAAAAGGGCCTGTTGCCATCAGCTGAAAAGGGTATAGGCCTTTGGTTATCAGAGTGGCCAGACCCTGCCTACCCTGGGGGTCCCCATTAACTTCAAACTTGCTGAGGCATAATGACTATGCTGAGCCAAGTGTTACCCAAGCAGGAGGGGGGCAGGAAAAGCTTATATGGTGACCGTGTCAAATGACAATTAGCTGGGTAAAGGCCATTGTCACGCTGATTGGTCAAGCTACGGACTGACCTGGACTATAACTGGTGCAGTGACCCACCACAATTGAGGAATTGGGACTGAGGCCCCCATCACTGTCTACCATGGATCAAGGGGACGCTGCTTAAATTCTGGAGGACCACCGAGATGTCATTGGGCCTGTGGTGGTGACTATATTCTTGCTGTGCTCTGTAATACTGCTTCTCCTTTCTGCCTTTCCTCTACTTCCGCCTTTACATCACTCGTCTCAGTGACTATTGCTGGGGAATAACAGTAAACCTGCAGTGAGTGGTATCTGGCCTCGTTTGTGTCTTAATCTCATGCTTGGAATCATTGCAAACCTCTCCTGGGCCCAATGTAGTCGGACCAGGATGTAACACTCTGGGATGCATCTCATCAGGTCCCATGGACTTGTGTGTGTTCAGATTCCTCAGGTGGTCGTGAACCTGATCTTCTCTTATAGTGTGAGGGACTTTGCTCCCCCATTCCCAGGCTTGCGGTCTATCCACTCAAGAGGTGTGGGAAGAGAGGTTGCCAGTGAAGGCTGAAGCAAAGGAGTTGTTGAGTACCTCAGCCTTTTTCTTGTCCATTGTTACCATTTTGCCAGTCTTGCACATGGGGGTGTGTGTGTATGCTTTCTTTGACCTTCCTTTTCTGGATGACATATCTGGAGAAGCCCTTATTATTATTCTTTGAGTCCCTTGCCAAGTTCAGCTCCAGCTGCGCCTTGGCCTTCCTGACCCCATCCCTACACAATTTGTCAGTGTAGAATACCCTATATTCTATATTTGTCAGTATAGAATACCCTATATTCTTCTCAGAATACCTGTCCCTACTTCCACTGCCTGTGCATCTCTTTCTTGCCCTTTAATTCGAGCAGCAGGTCTTGATTCAGTCATGCTGGTCTCTTGCCTTCCTTTCCTGATTTCTTTCACTTGGGGTTTGAGAGCTCTTGTGCTCTATGGGAAGCATCCTGAAATAAGGTTAAATTATGGTTTCATGATACCATTTGAAGTATGTATGAAAACATTTTTTTTTAATACTTTGAAAAGCCCCTAGCAACTCTATTTAAGCAGTTGCTGCCATTACAACAGCAATTCATGACAAAAGCAAAGTTTGGTTGAACGCTCCTGGTACAAATGCAAGTATGCTATACAAAGGAACGTGATAAAGAGAGCACATACATCCAACGTTCAATAAAGACTGGAAAAGCTTGGCTCTAGACCTATTAAGTTCTAACAGTCATACAGAAATTCAGCAAAAAAAAATCCAAAAAGTGAACCTTTGGTGCTTAATTAATTGTAAATTCAACTAAACAGTTTTTATAGTTTTCCTGATTTGGGGTGAAGCAGAACCAACTTTCTGTTCAGTGAGAGAGGCTCTTGCTTACACTTGTTTCTGTGGCAACCAGGGTCACCTGACCTGTCCACAGGTGTAACCTTTCCACAGGGTAAACACCCAAGTCAGGTGACCCAACTGACCAATAGGGTATTCCATCCCATCTGCCATGCTAAGTATAAAAGCTGAGGGATCAAAGGGACCTGGTTGGTTCTTTTCCAAGGGCTTGTCTTCTTTGAATCTTCTCTAGTGGGCTCTTCTTTAATGGATTGTTTTTTCAACCGGCATGATAGAGCATGTGAGGACCTCCATAGATAGATGGGAGCAGCATCGTGTTCACAGACCCTGGTCATCATGGGGGACTTCAACCACCCCAAAATCTGTTGGAAGGACAACACAGCAGGGCACAGGAAATCCAGGAAGTTCTTGGAATGTGTCAACGACAACTTTCCTCCTCAAATGGTAGAGGAGCCAACAAGGAGAGGAACTATGCTGGACCTTGTCCCTACCAACAAGGAGGGACTGGTGGGGAGTGTCAAGCTCAAGGGTAGCCTCGGCTGCAGTGACCATGAAATGTTAGAATTCAAGATCCTTCAGGCGGCGAGGAGGGCACACAGTAAGCTCACTACCCTGGACTTCAGGAGAGCAGAGTTTGGCCTCTTGAGGGACCTGCTTGGCAGGGTAACATGGGAAAAAGTACTGGAGGGGAGAGGGGCCCAAGAGAGCTGGTTAGTATTCAAGGATCACCTCCTCCAAGCACAGGAGTGCTGCATCCCAAGAAGGGCCAACGTCAGGCGAAAATGCCAGGAGGCCTGCATGGATGAACACGGAGCTCCTGGACAAGCTCAAAAGCAAAAAGGAGGCCTACAGAGGGTGGAAGCAAGGATGGGATGACTGGGTGGAATACAGAGAAACTGTTTGAGCGGCCAGGAACCAGATTAGGCAAACCAAAGCCTAGATAGAATTAAATGTGGCCAGGGACATCAAGGACAACAAGAAAAACTTCTACAAGTACATCAGGGGTAAAGGCAAGACTAGGGAAGATGTGGGCCCTCTCTGGAAGGAGAGAGGAGACCTGTTCACCTGCTGAGGCAGTGAATGGAATGACTTTTTCGCCTTGGTCTTTACTGGCAAGGGCTCTAACCATATCACCCAAGCTGCAGAATGCCAAGGCAGGATCTACGAGAATGAAGAACCGCTCACTGTAGGAGAAGATCAGGTTTGAGACCATCTGAAGAAACTGAAGGTGCATAAGTCCATAGGACCGGATGAAATCCATCCAGGGGTCCTGAGGGAGCTGGCAGATGAAGTCGCTAAGCTGCTTTCCATTATATTTGAAAAGTCATGGCAGTCTGGTGAAGTTCCCACTGATTGGAAAAGGGGAAACATAACCCCCGTTTTCAAAAAGGGAAAAAAGGAAGACCCAGGGGACTACAGACCGGTCAGTCTCACCTCTGTGCCTGGCAGGATCATGGAGAAGATCCTCCTGGAATCTCTGCTAAGGCACATGGAAAATAAGGAGGTGATTGGTGACAGCCAACATGGCTTCATCAAAGGCAAGTCATGCCTGACAAATCTAGTGGCCTTCTACGATGTTGCCACAGCATTGGTAGATAAGGGGAGAGCAACCGATGTCATCTACCTGGACTTGTGCAAAGCATTTGACACTGTCCGGCATGACATCCTTGTCTCTAAACTGGTGAGACATGGATTTGATGGATGGACCACTTGGTGGATAAGGAACTGGCTAGATGGCCACACTCAGAGAGTTGCAGTCCATGGCTCAATGTCCACGTGGAAATCAGTGATGAGTGGCATTCCTCAGGGGTCGGTACTGGGACCAGTGCTGTTTAACATCTTTGTCGGTGACATGGACAGTGGGATTGAGTGAACCCTCAGCAAGTTTGCCGATGACACCAAGCTGTGTGTTGCGGTCGACACGCTGGAGGGAAGGGATGCCATCCAGAGGGACCTTGACAGGCTTGAGAGGTGGGCCTGTGCAAACCTCATGAAGTTCAACAAGGCCAAGTGCAAGGTCCTGCACCTGGGTCATGACAGTCCCAGGCACAAATACAGGTTGGGAGGAGAATGGATGGAGAGCAGCCCTGAGGAGAAGGACTTGGGGGTGCTGGTGGAAGAGAAGCTCAACATGAGTAGGCAATGCACACTTGCAGCCCAGAAAGCCAACTGTATCCTGGGCTGCATCAAAAGAAGCATGGCCAGCAGGTCGAGGGAGGTGATTCTGCCCCTCTGCTCTGGTGAGACCCCACCTGGAGTACTGTGTCCAGCTCTGGAGTCCTCAGCACAAGAAGGACATGGACCTGTTGGAACAGGTCCAGAGGAGGGCCATGAAGATGATCAGGGGGCTGGAGCACCTATGCTATGAGGACAGGCTGAGAGAGCTGGGGTTGTTCAGCCTGGAGAGGAGAAGGCTCCAGGGAGACCTTATAGCAGCCTTCCAGTACCTACAGGGGGCCTACAGGAAGGATGGGGAGGGACCCTTTATCAGGGATTGTAGTGATAGGACGAGGGGTAATGGTTTTAAACTGAATGAAGGGAGATCTAGATTGGATATTAGGAAGAAATTCTTTACTGTGAGGGTGGTGAGGTACTGGAACAGGTTGCCCAGGGAAGTTGTGGATGCCCCATCCCTGGAGGTGTTCAATGCCAGGCTGGATGAGGCTTTGAGTAGCCTGGTCTAGTGGAGGTGTCCCTGCCCAGGGCAGTTGGAACTATATGATCTTTAAGGTCCCTTCCAACCCAAACGATTCTATGATTCAGTGGCTCTTTTTCTTCAATGACTGATGTCTGAGGAGGACCCTGTCAGCTCATGTGCCTTTTGATCCTGGTCAGTGCGTTCCAGTTCACATTTGTCACTGAGTTCAGTCTAGAACTTTCACAGTGCCTGCCTGTGACATCTCCCTGGGAGCTTGATAGGGTTTTGTGTATATTTGCATATATTTTATCTATTTCATTTTTCTTTTTTTTATTTTATTATTAATATTTCATTAAAGTAGTTTAGTTTTTTCTCAACTCACAAATCTCTTTATCGCTCTTCTTCATCTCGTTGGAGTGAGAGGTGGGGGAAGAGCATCTATTGTCTTGTCATTGGCCAACCCCACCCAAACCACGACAATAGTGTGCAGACTCATTACTTAACCCTTATCTTGCTAGTTATTCAAATGTGCATTTACAGAAATTGAACTGTATGATTATTTTTCTTATTGTATTGAATACCAAAAAGGACAATTAATATATAAAAAAATTAGTAGACATGATAATGTTGTTTGTATGAATAAAGGAATCAATAGTGGCTGATAGGATACAGACAAAACCACAATTTGGATGGCTAGATACAGCAATTGGATAACTACATACCTTTTCACATGTTGATTAGAAACACTCAAAATGAACCTAGGTTATTCATACACAAGTACAATTTTGGCTTTTTTATGGTTAAATAATTTCTTAATGTTGCATTTTCATCCAACAATGAAAAGTATTTTTTCTGAATTCCAAACCAAGCTGAAAACTGAATTAGGGCAGCTTCTAAAAATCATTAATTATATTAATTTTGCCTTTTTATTTTATAATTAGAATTGTGATAATCTTTTATGTTATACTTTGTTATTCTTCTCCATTCCAAAATTCAATTAGAATTGAACAACTCTAACTTCCATGAGTCCACTGCTAGCCAAAGATTAAATCAAGTTACTTTGGTCCAAACACAGTCCTTGCTTTGTGACTTAACACTCTCAGGATTTTCTATGAGTATCATCATCTTTGCAATGCAGTGATTGGTCATCTGGTTGTTTAAGTGTGCTGTTGCCAGGCTGTAGAACAAACTATTTTCTTGAGGGTCTAAGCCCTCACTAACCTCCTTTTTTCTAGTAATCTATAAAAATAATCAAATAGGAAAGATCTCTTAATCTAAATTTATCTGTACAAACTCAGACTCAAACTAGCTTAGAACTCATTTACCTAAGGACAATACCTTGGGATCACATGAAGTAAAGAAAGGATTGCAGAGAGAGTACAGGAACACTGTGTTAGGTAATTATCTTTTAGGGTGCTCTATTTGGGGCTATACTAACCTGCTCTTGGGAAAATTAGTATTTTTTTTTTAAAGTATATTTGTGTGCACATGTATGTATGCATTCTCTACACACACACACACACACTTTAAATATGTAGATTAAAACACCACTGACTCCAATGACAATGTGTGCTAAATAAGTTGGGTTTTTTTCTTATATGTTCTACGTTCATCATACTTGAAAATATTACTGTAACTTAACAAAACACTACCAAGAATACAGATGTCCAGAGGTGAATATCTGGGTTATCATTATTTTCATTAGAGTCTACCTTTAAAACTTGAACTTGACCTTCAGTACTTATGTCCTTTAAGAGTTCACAAAATGACTGGCATAAGTCAGCAGCATACATCTGAAATTAAATGAAAAAGAAGGTATCATGCAAACACGTTTTATATCTATGTATATATTTCAAAACTCAACATATTAGGGATTAAATATGTCCAAAGACCCAGCTTCTCTTCAAAGATCATATTTGCTACAAGGCTCATCTTTCCTAAACCAATTAAAATCTAATCGGTATTGTTTGTTTGGTTTGGGTTTTTTTTTTGGGGGGGGTGGGGGGGGTTAAGTTGCAGGGTTTTTTAAACAACCAATGAGTTTTCTATTTAAGAAGGTTTGAGAACAAGGCATAATATCTCTAGTTCATTTCCTGCTAGAATTTATGATCATAATTTTAACATATCAGGATAATTAACAGAGTAAGTGTTACTACTCTGCATAGGACCTTTTCATGTACCAAAGTACTAAATCAAGCCACAAAACATTAATTCTAAATAATAATCTTTCTCAAATATGATTTGATTGAGTGTCCACCATGTGCCATAAAGTGCTAACATCAGAACAATATGCTTGTATACAGATAAATGAGTAAGTATAAATGTCTGTGTGTACAATGTTTCACAACATGAGGAAAAAAACCCAAAACCAAACAACATTTTTCAAGTAGGGATCTAGGGTGCTAATATGAAGCTTTATATAATGGTAACATACCTGTAAAAACTCAGATGATGATAAGAAAATATAAGCATTGATGATCTTAAAGCAATTTTTGAGGTTTTCTGAACTCAGCTCTGGAGAAAAAAAATAATCACAATTCAGAACATCATCATTACATTGAAATACAACTAAAATGATTCACTTCTAAAAGTCTTTTTCCTCACACAGCGTTAAAGTGCCAGATGCCTACAAATAGAAAAAAGTTATCTTAGATTCAATACTATTCACATTCTGTCTCCCTGCTAGAGACAATAACAAAAGAGGGATGATAACAGCTCTCATGTTCTCAAATGGAAGCACAAGAAATCCTATGACATCAAAAGCCAATGCTAATAAATAAAAAAAAAAATAAATTAAAAAATCAAGTTTTGTATGCGATAGTGGGCTAAGAAGGTATTAGAGACAGAACAAATGAAATGCATACTTAAGAGACCTGCAATTACTGATGAATGTTTTCTCTCACATTTGACTCCGTAAATGCTGAGCAGAAAGAGGGAAAGAAAGATTGCAGTTCTGCCCTTCTGACCCAGGTGCCACATCAAATGGCATCGAGCTTTAGGTCATACTTTGAGTATTTCAGTAAGGAAAGTATATCCATTTAAGAGAGATACACACGGAAGATGGTATACAGTAGCAGTTTGAAGAAAGAGAAAAAAAATACATGTCCTCAGGCCGTATCTGAAACAGTGTTTAAAAAAATACAAAACCACCCCAGAACAACTATAAACACAATTCATAGCAAAACCAAAGGTTTCAAAGTTTCACATGGAGTTTGATACTAGCACAGAAAGCTAACAGCCCTTGTCTGAAATCAGAACAGAACACCAAAAAACCTCAAAGGGCTTGCTAAATTTTCTTAAAACCAGGTTGGGAGACAGACTACTCTTGGTAAAGTAAGTGGATTTCTGCTCTACCATCTTTAATTAATATTCCAATAAAATAATCATGGAGAGCCAAGAGGAAAATATTTTAATATAAGTTTTAAATAAAGTTCCTTACTGTTTTCCATTATAACATCTGAAAAGTTCTGGGGAGTTTTAGCAGTTTCTCTTCTGTTCCCTCACATTAGAAAGAGCCTTAATGCTTCTGTTACCTGTCATGGCTATTGGATAGCTTTGAATGCATGACTACTTTCATATCTCAGTGCTTGCACAGGTCATGTATTGTTATCACTTATTTGGAATATTCACTATCTTGACTTGAAAAGAGATGAATTTTCACCTATCCATCCAATATCCTCAACAAAAGTTTCCAATACATCTATATATTAGCTTTAGTAGCTTATTACTAGTATTACACTTTTTTCTTGAAGTTACTGCATTCTCCTTAGAGGCCTGCAGCTTTTTTCTTACTGATACAACCATATTTTAAGTTTCAGATACTGATGAAGTAGACAAATCGTAAAGAAATGCTACCAAGGTTTCTATAACTTTCCATTCTGTGATAACTGATACAAAGGTAATAAAATATGAGTAGTAGAATTGCAATAAGTTATTTCAGGCCAGAAGGAAGAAACAGATAAGATAGATGTCCTGGAAACCACAGAATTTCAGTCACTTATCTGTGCATACAGCTCAATGTTCAGTAAAAGTATTTTTTCTAAAAAGGTATTACCTTCAACTGATTACCTAGAGAAACCAATAATACATCAATACTCTTCCTAGGTTTTCCTGAATCAAACACATCTTTTTTTGAATTAATTTCTTAGCCTCCTCTGGGTTTTGTTGGGGATCAGAGGAATTATTCCAGTTCCTGTAACCTGCTTTTTGCCATTACCTTTACAAGCTCAGCACAGGCACACTAAACCTGATGCTTCCTGAAACAGGTATGTCTTGACCATATTCCCAATCTGAAATTATATCAGATTCAGCTATCATTTTAAGCAGTCTCACTGCAGAAATGCATCCATCCTCAGAGAATGAATGTATTCCTCCTTTCCACATTATTCAATCTGCTGCACTGAGAGATAGACTAAAGAACCTCTGCAACCCCTCTATAGGGCAATTATATTTCAACAGAATTTAAACATCAGCAGTGCTGATATGAAAATGAAATACAATTATGCTGTGAATGATTATTGTACGTCAGTGATAGCACCATGATCTTTGAAGGAAGGTCAGTTATGCAAGTGAAATCAAGTCTTCATATCAAATGCAACATTCTTCTCCTGTATCTTTAAGTATAGCACTGATAACTTTTTAATAAGGAAATAAATTGATTTGTACAACAACTCTGACATCCAGTTCCAACAGCAGTAGTATCCTGAAATGGATATGAAAAGCTCTTTTCAGAAAGACAAATATATCTGAAAAGGAATAACTATATATTACATTCAGACTAGTTAAAAAAGAAAAATCTAAAACATTTCCCTATTTTTCCTCTTTCAGTTGTTTGTTAAAAATTAAAGAGATGTCACTGCACTGACATATACCTATGGTGATATACACCACAGGCCTGTGTCATGGCCATGACACAGGCATGTTGAAATAATGAAAAACCTAGTATGAATCACTAAAAAAATATATTAAAAATCAATAACTAAATCTCTTCTCTCCCTCTCGAGTTTGATGACTTCTTGTCGCATCTGTTTCCTCCTCTTCAGCGGAACAGAGTCTGCTATATACCTCTAAAGTCCGAAAATCTCATGTATGAATTTCTTCCCTCCCTTCCTTTCAGCTCTTCTAGTTCAACTACGTTGACTTCTAATAGGACACTTTTTGTAAAGGATTTAATTTCTGACAGAGCAGTTAAACACACCAGAAAAATAATTACATTACCTGTATATTAGAGTAATTCCATTCACTAAGAATAAATTCAGAAACTAAAGGTCAGGAGGTTCATATTCCTTATGCAGCATTTTGAACAAAATCATTTTCTGTAGCACCTGGAAGCTATTTCTCCACCCTGCTCCAAAAGACATCACAGAATCACAGAATGATAAGGGTTGCAAGGGACCTCTGGAGATCATCTAGTCCAACCCCCCTGCCAGAGCAGGTTGCACGGGAACGCATCCAGGTGGGTTTTGAATGTCTCCAGAGAAGGAGACTCCACCACCTCTCTGGGCAGCCTGTTCCAGTGCTCTGCCACCCTCAAAGTAAAGACGTTCCTCCTCATGTTTAGGTGGAACTTCCTATGCTCAAGTTTGTGCCCATTACCCCTTGTCCTGTTGCTGGGCACCACTGAAAAGAGCCTGGCCCCATCCTCGTGATATCCACCCTTTAAGTATTTATAAGCATTGATAAGATCCCCCCTCAGCCGTCTATTTTCCAGACTAAAAAGACCCAAATCCCTCAGCCTTTCTTCATAAGAGAGGTGTTCCAGTCCCTTAATCATCTTGGTAGCCCTTTGCTGTACCCTTTCCAGCAGTTCCCGGTCCTTCTTGAACTGGGGAGCCCAGAACTGGACACAGTACTCCAGATGCAGCCTCACCAGGGCAGAGTAGAGGGGGAGGATGACCTCCCTCGACCTGCTGGCCACCCTCCTCTTGATGCACCCCAGGATGCCCTTGGCCTTCTTGGCCACGAGGGCACATTGCTGGCTCATGGTCATCCTGTTGTCCACCAGGACTCCCAGGTCTCTTTCCACAGAGCTGCTCTCCAGCAGGTCAGCCCCCAACCTGTACTGGTGCATGGGGTTATTCCTCCCCAGGTGCAGCACCCTACACTTGCCCTTGTTGAATCTCATAAGGTTTCTCTCTGCCCAACTCTCCAGCCTGTCTAGGTCTCTCTGTGTGGAGGCACAGCCTTCCGGTGTGTCAGCCACCCCTCCCAGCTTTGTGTCATCAGCAAACTTGCTGAGGGCGCACTCTATTCCCTCATCCAGGTCATTGATGAATATATTGAAGAGGACTGGGCCCAGTACTGACCCCTGGGGAACACCACTTGTCACTGACCTCCAACTAGACTCTATGCCCCTAATCACGACCCTCTGAGCTCTATCTTTCAACCAGTTTTCAATCCACCCCACTGTCCATTCATCTAGCCCACACTTCCGAAGCTTCCCTATGAGGATGCTGCGGGAGACCGTGTCAAAAGCCTTGCTGAAGTCAAGGTAGGCAACATCTACTGCCCTCCCCTCATCTATCCATCCAGTCATGCCATCATAGAAGGCTATCAGATTAGTCAGACATGATTTCCCCTTGGTGAATCCGTGTTGAGTAATTTACTGATAGCTTTCCAGGGATGGAGGTGAGGCTGACGGGCCTGTTCTCCACGACCTTTCAAAGATGATGGAGAGCGGCCCAGAAATTACTTCCGCCAGCTCCCTCAGCACTCTCAGGTGCATCCCATCGGGACCCATGGACTTGTGGATATCCAGTTTACTTAACTGATCTCTCACTTGATCCTTCTTAACCAAGGGGAAGCCTTCCTTCGTCCAGACTTTCCCTGTTACTTTCTCCAAAGTCTGTGACTCCTGAGGGCTGGCCTGAGCAGTAAAGGCCGAAGCAAAGGCAGCATTCAGTAACTCTGCCTTCTCCGCATCCTCTGTCACCATTGCTCCTGTCTCATTCAACACCGGGCCCACATTTTCTCTAGTTTTCCTTTTGCCTCTGATATACTGTGTAAGGGATAATAGAGGATGGTCTGAGTGAGACACAATGGAAAATCACTAGTTGAACCAAACCCAGTATACGTGCCGAGAAAAAAGGAACTCAGTACTGTTGCTGCAGAAACTATGTGCATCTCCATGAGAACCTGACCTTCGAAGAAGAAGGTAACAAGAAGGGAGTACAACAATGTAGTCACGTATCAGACAGCCGCTGTTAGCAAAGCTGGATCACGAGTCTGGTGGGGCTCGCTGCATGCGCTGGCCACGCATGCAGCTACTCTAGCCTGTACTTTTCCACTCAATTTGGTGCAGGATATAAGGGGGCTGTCTCGGGCAGAGAGAGAGAGAGACATGAGCACATTTTGAAGATACAGGGGACGCCCTGAAGGTGCTGTGCCTACCTCCCTCTGCCGTACAGATGTGGCTCATCGTTATCCTGCTGCTCGGCGGTGCTACTACAATCTATGGGATGGTAAGACTCTCTTAAGTAAATTTTGGGACATTTGGGAACTGCTTAGCAAGGCTTCACAATAAAGCTGAGTTAACTTTATTTCCTTGTGTGAGCTCTGGTTTGTATGTTAGAATCTCTTCAAAAAGAACCAGTTACATATACTGGAAGAAACCCTTCCTGTTGACCTTGACATCCCTTGCCAGGTTTAATTCCAAGGAGGCCTTGGCTTTCCTTGTTTCATCCCTGCATACTCTGAAGGCATTCTTGTAATCTTCCCAAGTGGTCAGTCCATTCTTCCACTTGCTGTAAACTTCCTTCTTCCACTTGAGCTTTTCCAGAAGCTCCCTGCTCAACCATGCAGGTCTCCTGTGTCCCTTGCCCGATTTCTTGCTCCTAGGGATGCACCCATCCTGAGCTTGGAAAAAGTGGTATTTGAATACCAACCAGCTCTCTTGAGCCCTCCTACCTTCCAGAGCCCTATGCCATGGAATCTCTCCAAGCAGTTTCTTGAAGAGGTCAAAGTTAGCCCTCCTGAAGTCCAAGGCTGCAATCCTACTTGTTGTTTTGTGCATAGTACCCATGATCCTGAACTCTATCATTTCATGATCACTACAGCCAAGGGTGCCCCCAACCTTAATATCCTCCACCAGTCCCTCTGTGTTTGTCAGTACTAGGTCCAGGAGTGCTCCTCTCCTTGTTGGCTCCTGCACCACCTGAGTCAAAAAGTTATCATCAATGCACTGGAGGAGCCTCCTGGACTGTGCATGCCTGGCTGAGTAGCCTTCCCAGCAGATATCAGAGTGGTTGAAGTCCCCCATGAGAACCAAGGCCTGTGATTGGGAGGCCACTTTCAGCTGTGTGTAGAAGGCCTCATCAGCTTCCCCATCCTGATCAGGTGGCCTGTAATAAACACCCACAACAGTGTCCCTCATATTTGCCTGCCCCTTGATCCTTACCCACAAGCTCTCAGCTCTCTCTTCATCCACCCCCAGGGAGAGCTCAATACATTCCAGATGCTCTCTCACATAAAGAGCAACTCCACCACCTTGCCTGGTTGGTCTGTCTTTCCTGAAAAGGACATAGCCATCCATGACAGCATTCCAGTCATGTGAGCTATCCCACCACATCTCAGTAATTGCAATGAGATCATGGCCCTGCGACCTCACACAGATCTCCAGCTCTTCCTGCTTATTCCCCATGCTGCGTGCACTGGTGTATAAGCATTTCAGAGAGGGAGTTGTGTGTGTAGTTTTCACCCTTGAGGGGTGGTAGGCCTTCTGGTTCTCAAAAATACTGGCACACTCCCCTACAAGTGCTGAGCTACTACACCCAGGCACCTCACTGGCAAGCCCAGTACCATCCCCACCCCCCTTCAAATCTAGTTTAAAGCTCTCTCAATGAGCCCTGATAACTCTTGTCCTAGAACCCTTTTCCCCCTGCAAGATAAGCTATTCCCACCTATTACCAGCAGGCCTGGTGTCTTGTAAATAAGGCCATGGTCAAAGAACCCAAAGTCCTGCTGGTAGCACCAGGCTCGGAGCCAGGCATTGATCTGCTGGCTCCTCCTATTTACCCCCTCATCATTCCCCACAACTGGAGGGATAGAGGAGAACACTACTTGTGCTCCCGATCCCTTGACCAGTCATCCCAGGGGCCTGAAATCTCTCTTCATTGCCCTCGGACTTCTTCTCACTACTTCATCACTGCCTACCTGAAAGATCAAAAGGGGGTAATAATCTGGGGACTGTACTAGGGAAGGAAGCTTCCTCTTCACATCCTTGACCTGAGCCCCAGGGAGGCAGCAGACCTCCCTATGTAGCAGGTCTGGTCTGCATATCGGGCCTTCCGCTCCTTTTAGTAGCAAGTCGCCTATGACAATGACCCATCTTTTGTTCTTTACCGCAGAGGTTTTGATGCAGGGGGGTGGTCTGAGTAGACCTCAATGACACCTCCAATGCCACTCGACCCCATCCCCTGATTAAAAAAAAAAGATTTGAAAGAATTGTGTTTGAAGCCTCACCTTAAAGAAAACCTACCTAGCTTAACTGTACTACTTGCTATATCAGCATCATAGAACACCTTTCATTTTTCAGAACAAGGAACATTCCTTTCAGGATATATTTATATCTTTGGTCAGAGGCTTGCCAAGCTTGTGAAGAGGGCTTTAAACTAGAGTTGCCAGGGGAGGGGAACCTCGATCCATACCCTTCCTACCAGTTTGATGCCAATACCAGTAATAGACGCCCAAAATCTGAAGAAGGGTCGCAGGTCAACAGAAGAGCACCTGGAGTGCAGCACAAAAGAATACTAGCCACTCCAGCCAGGAAGATAGCTTCATCGGGGGCCAAACTTAAATGCCTTTATGCAAACACACATAGCACGGGGAACAAACAAGAGGAGTTAGAGCTGTGCACACACCTCCAGGGCTATGATCTTATTGGCATCATGGAGACACGGTGGGATGACTCCTATGACTGGAGTACTGGAATGGAAAGACACAGGCTCTTCAGGAAGGACAGGCTGGAGAGATGAGGAGGGGGTGTTGCCCTCTATGTCAATGACCAGCTGGAGTGCATGGAGCTCCACCTGGGGATGGCTGCGGAGCCAACAGAGAGCTTATGGTTCAGAATTAGAAGGAGGGCAGGGACAAGTGATGTTACCGTGAGGGTCTGCTACAGCCCACATGACCTGGAAGACCTAGTTGATGAGGCCCTCTATAGACAGATAGGAGCAGCCTCACATTCACAAGCCCTGGTCCTCATGGGGGACTTCAACCACCCCAATATCTGTTGGAGGGACACCACAGCAGGGCACAAGAAATCCAGGAGGTTCCTGAAATGCATTGATGATAACTTCCTTCTCCAAATGATGGAGGAGCCAACAAGGAGAGGAGCTATGCTGGACCTTGCACTTACCAACAAGGAGGGGCTCAAGGGCAGTCTTGCCTACAGTGATCATGAAATGGTAGAATTCAAGAACCTTAGGGCAGTGAGAAGGGCGCACAGTAAGCTCACTACCCTGGACTTCAGGAGAGCAGACTTTGGCCTTTTGAGGAATCTGCTTGGTAGAATACCATGGGATAAAGCACTGGAGGGAAGAGGGGCCCAAGAAAGCTGGCTAATATTCAAGGACCACCTTCTCCAAGCTCAGGAGCAATGCATCCCAACAAAGAGGAAGTCAGGCAAAAACGCCAGGAGGCCTGCATGGATGAACAAGGAGCTCCTGGACAATCTCAAACACAAAAAGGAAACCTACAGAGGGTGGAAGCAAGGACAGGTAGCCTGTGAGGAATACAAATAAATTGTCCAAGCAGCCAGGGATCAGGTTAGGAAAGCTAAAGCCCTGACGGAATTAAATGTGGCCAGGGACATCAAGGGCAACAAGAAAAGCTTCTATAAGGATGTTGGTGATAAAAAGAAGACTAGGGAAGATGTGGGCCCTCTCCAAATGGAAGCAGGAGACCTGGTCACCCTGCATATGGAGAAGGCTGAGGTACTTGACAACTTTTTTGCCTCACTCTTCACCAGCAAGAGCTCTAGCCACACTGCCAAAGTCACAGAAGGCAAAGGCATGGACTGGGAGAATGAGATACCACCCACTGTAGGAGAAGACCAGGTTCAAGACCAGCTGAGGAACCTGAAGGTGCACAAGTCCATGGGACATGAAAAGATGCATCTGCAGGTCCTGAGGGAACTGGAGAATGAAGTTGCCAAACCACTACCTATCATATTTGAGAAGTCGTGGCAGTACGGTGAAGTTTCCACTGACTAGAAAAGGGGAAACATCACACCCATTTTTAAAAAAAGGGAAAAAAGGATGAATTGGGGAACAACAGGCCAGTCAGTCTCACTTCTGTGCCTGGCAAGATCATGGAGCAGATCCTCCTGGAAACCATGTCTCCTGGTTCTGGTGGGGACAGGGTTAATTCTCCCCAGGCTCACAGGTATTCCATGCCATGTGAGCCATGCCCACTCTGAGCTGCGGGGGGGGGGGGGGGGGGGGGGGGGGGGGCGCAGCTTGGAGCGGGCTAGGGCCTCCCATTCCGTAATCATGTTTGTATATTCCTCTATTCACGTTATTGTTGTTGTTTTTCTTGTTCCCTTGGCTGTTCTGTTAAACTGCCTTTGTCTCAACCCAAGAGTCTTGCCTTTTTCTTCTGATTCTTCCCGTATTGGGAAGGCCCGAGTGAGCAGCACGTGGTTCTTTGTTGCCGTCTGAGGCTAAACCACGACAGTGCTTTTTGGCACCCAACGTGGGGCTCGAAGGGTTGAGATAACGACAGAATCCAACTAGAGCTGGGAAAAACGAATTTGTTGTATGCATTTATTGTATTAGGCAAATAGTCGCTGGTCACCATGTTGCTTGGTTTGTTCTCATGGCTGTGTTATGTGAATTCCTATATGGCTTATGTACTCCCTGCGACGATTTTTGTTACTTCTGGGAGAGGGATGAGGATTATCATTTTACTGTCCTGTCTGATATTGGCTTATGATACGATAACATCACTTGTTAGACAGTTACTTTGGGGCTTTTATGTGGTATTGCTGTCCTGTCCGTACCTTGGGCACCGTCTCTCAGAATTTATTAATAATTACACTCAGTCTGTGGGGGAAACAGGGGGGGACACTTTCCCCAGCTCTTTTGCCTCCCTTTTCTCCTTCGGGTCAGGTATGACAGCTTTTGAGAATTTTGAATATCCTTGGGATGCTCAGACCAGCATGTTCCTAGTGTTATGTCTCCTGAATGTGTTCCACGTCCTGTTTAGGGTTAAACAGCTATTTAAGACAACCACCCAGAGATCTGCCCCGAGGCTGGATAGTCAGGGGTGGCATGGCATGTGGGAGAACATGGGCAGGTACCTAGAGAACTTCTCGCCTCCAATGGCCTGGGACATCACCCCTGAACAATTACAGGACCCTGACAGAGTAGTAGAATCTCTGAAGGGAAAATGCTGTGGCTATTCTAGAGAGGCACAACTCACCGCACTGTGCTGGGCCCTGGCCAGTATCTACCAGGCACTGCTCAGTATTATGCAGCACCCTCAGGGGAAAGAGATGGAAACCAGACCGGCAGCCACTGCGGATACTGCAACCCCTGTGACAGTACACAAAGAAATCAGTTCGCTTAGTAAGAGATGATGAACCAGGGCCATCATGAGAGCAGGAGGAAGAGGCAGAACCAGAGATAATTACCCAATCCCTATCCTTGAGCGAGCTGCAGGATATGCGAAAAGATTTTAGCCGACTTTCAGGCGAGCACATTGTCACCTGGCTGCTCCGGTGTTGTGATAACGGGGCCAGTAGCCTGGAATTAGAGGGTAGGGAAGCCAGGCAGCTGGGATCCCTGTCTAGGGAAGGGGGCATTGAGAAGGCAATTGGGAAGAAGACCCAAGCGCTCAGCCTCTGGAAACGACTCCTGTCAGGCGTGAGGGAGAGGTACCCCTTCAGTGAGGATGTTGTATGTCAGCCAAGCAAGTGGACTACCATGGAAAAAGGTATCCAGTACCTGAGAGAATTAGCCGTGCAGGAGATGATTTATTATGAGTTGGACAATGCAGACTTACCCACAGACCCTGATGAGGTCCAATGCACAAGGCCCATGTGGCGGAAGTTTGTATGGAGCGCACCATCGTCATATGCCAACTCCCTGGCAGTAATGGAATGGAAAGGTGAAGAGGGACCAATGGTGGATGAGGTGTATGAGGTAGCTGTCTAGCTCTGGTGATATGAAGAAAGTCTCTCTTCCCCCCTTGTCTCAGCTGTGGAGAAACTGTCCCGGAAGGTCCAGCAACTTGAAGAGAATATCTCCTACTCCCCACCTGCACGGGCCAGCATCTCAGCTATTAGAAGCAGGCATTTCCCCACTCAAGAGAGAGACTACACAGAGGGTACACACCACGAGGCACCCTGTGGTTCTACCTGCGTGACCATGGGGAGGACATGAGGAAGTGGGATGGACAACCTACTTGGATCCTGAAGACACGGGTACAGGAGTTGCAAGGAAGAACAACCACAAAAGGGGATCCCTCCAGGAAAAGTGCTGCCCCAGTTTCCAGCGGGCAGTTGCCCAGACAAAGCAGAAGGCCTGATCTTGCTTCTGATCCTCTTGAAGGAACTTCCAAGTCGTTTCTGCAAGAAGTGAGTAACAGATACTATGACCAGGATTAGAGGGGCCCTGCCTCCAGCCAGGTGGAGGAAAGGGACAACCGGGTTTATTGGACGGTGTGGATTCGATGGCCAGGCACATCAGACCCACAGGAGTATAAGGCTCTAGTGGACACAGGTGCACAGTGCACCCTAATACCATCAAGCTATAGAGGGGCAGAACCCATTTGTATTTCTGGGGTGACAGGGGGATCCCAAGAGTTGACTGTACTGGAGGCGGAAGTGAGCCTAACTGGGAACAAGTGGCAAAAGCATCCCATTGTGACTGGCCCAGAGGCTCCATGCATCCTTAGCATAGATTACCTCAGGAGAAGGCATTTTAAGGACCCAAAAGGGTACCAGTGGGCCTTTGGCATAGCTGCCTTGGAGACGGAGGAAGTTAAACAGTTGTCTACCTTGCCTGGTCTCTCAGAGGATTCTTCTGTTGTGGGGTTGTTGAGGGTCGAAGAACAGCAGGTGCCAATTGCTACCACAATGGTGCATCGGCAGCAATATCGCACTAACCGAGACTCTCTTGGTTCCCATCCATAAGCTGATTCGTCAACCAGAGACCCAAGGAGTGATCAGCAAGACTCACTCACCCTTTAACGGTCCCATATGGCCGGTGCAAAAATCTAATGGAGAGCGGAGGCTAACAGTGGACTATCGTGGCCTCAATGAAGTCACGCCACCCCTGAGTGCTGCTGTGCTGGACATGCTAGAACTGCAGTACGAACTGGAGTCCAAGGCAGCCAAGTGGTATGCCACAACTGATATAGCTAATGCATTCTTCTCAATCCCTTTGGCAGCAGAGTGCAGGCCACAGTTTGCTTTCACTTGGAGGGGCATGCAGTATACCTGGAATCGACTGCCTGTTGCGTGAAAGGGACAAAGCTGTTTTGGCAGAAAATAAACCCCCTTGCATTCTAACACTCCTCACCGAGGTGGGAAGCTAGGTGCGGCTAGGTTTAAATTCTGAGTGATGCCCAATTCAGCATTATCAGTCCAATCTCGTTTAATATGTATTAAACTATTACGATTTGGATACACTAATAGTGGACTGCACCTTCAGTCTAGTCGTGCTCATGAACTAGCACGGCCACTCTCGAGTCTTTGGTCGCATTCAGTGAGAAACCAAAATGACTAGCTACTTAAAAAAGTGCAGTTTATTTAAAGAACAGATATACAGGTTCTTAGGATTGCTGGTGATAAATACACTGTCTGCAAAGCACGTGCAAATGAAAGTATTGCTACATATACAAAACGCGCGACCAAGTTATAAACGATACAGCCTGGCTATAAATGTAGGAAAGAGATTCTCTAGAGAAATTTCTAAGTTTCCCGAGAAAGCACTCAGTATAATCTAAGTCTTACCCAAAGGCATCCCTATGGCGGGGGGGAAAGAGAGGCTCAGCCCATTGACTGGTCCCGGTAATCAGTGATGGAATTCTTTGCGATGGTGTCTTCCCTGGGTATCCCCCCTCTCTCGGGCTATTTTTATATTATTTGTTATCTTCAAGGTGGAGTTTGAGTGACTTTAGTCATAAATACTTTTATCACGATTGGTGTAAAATTCTCTCGCTTCACAATTAAAGGTATAGTTTACGAGAAATTCAGGGCGCAGGCTCAAGGAGGAGTGGTCGCACCTTGGAGGCGGGTAGCCTTTGGGATGGAGGTGTGTTTTGGTATTATAATGACATTATAATGAGCAAAGTTCGCACAAAGGACAGCATTTCATCAAAATTTGACAAAATGTTGGCTCCGAGTATCGAGCGGGCAGCTAATTGGCAGCTTATCTGTTTCATGGTATCATCCCATTCCCATATACGCTATACATCATAAGGTAAAGCCGCAGAATAATTGCATCTCGTCCCGTACTTCATGTAGCTTATCAGGGAACCACAGGTGTTGTATCCTTCATGCCAGCTGCGGCTATTTTCTACCTCAGAAGCCTCTTGATTTTATACTTTTCCTTAATGTGTGAACAATGCTGTACTTCTGTATTTTTACCTAATTTAGTAATTATTCCACACTGCCCCAGGGGTGGAAACACAGCCCCACCATTTGCCATGGACCGATCCAGACTGCACTGGAACAGGGTGAAGCTCCAGAACACCTGCAATACATTGATGACATCATCGTATGGGGAAACACAGCAGAAGAAGTTTTTGAGAAAGGGAGTAAAATAGTCAGAATCCTTCTGAAAGCCGGTTTTGCCATAAAACAAAGAAAGGTCAAGGGACCTGCGCAGGAGATCCAGTTTTTAGGAATAAAATGGCAAGATGGATGCCGTCAGATCCCAATGGATGTGATCAACAAAATAGCAGCTATGTCTCCACCAACTAGTAAAAAGGAAACACAAGCTTTCTTAGGCACTGTGGGGTTTTGGAGAATGCATATCCCAGATTACAGTCTAATTGTGAGCCCTCTGTATCAAGTAACCTGGAAGAAGAATGATTTTAAATGGGGTCCTGAGCAACGACAAGCTTTTGAACAAAACAAACAGGAAATAGTCCATGCAGTGGCCCTGGGGCCAGTCCGGGCAGGACAAGATGTTAAAAATGTGCTCTACACCGCAGCCGGGGAGAACGGCCCTACCTGGAGCCTCTGGCAGAAAGCAGCAGGGGAGACTCAAGGTCGACCCCTAGGGTTTTGGAGTCGGGGATACAGAGGATCCGAAGCTCGCTACACTCCAACAGAGAAAGAGATATTGGCAGCATATGAAGGAGTTCGAGCTGCTTCGGAAGTGGTTGGTACAGAAGCACAGCTCCTCTTAGCACCTCAACTGCCGGTGCTGGGCTGGATGTTCAAAGAAAGGGTCCCCACCACACATCATGCAACTGATGCCACATGGAGTAAGTGGATTGCACTGATCACACAGCGAACTCGAATGGGAAACCCCAGTCCCCCAGGAATTCTGGAAGTGATCATGGACTGGCCAGAAGGCAAGGATTTCGGAATGTCACCAGAGGAGGAGGTGTCACGTGCGGAAGAGGCCCCACCATATAATAAACTGCCAGAAAATGAGAAGAATTATGCCCTGTTCACTGATGGGTCCTGCCGGATTGTGGGAAAGCATCGGAAGTGAAAGGCTGCTGTGTGGAGTCCTACACGACAAGTTGCAGAGGCCAGTGAAGGACAAGGTGAATCGAGCCAGTTTGCAGAGGTGAAAGCCATTCAGCTGGCTTTGGACATTGCTGAGTGAGAAAAATGGACAGTACTTTATCTCTACACTGACTCATGGATGGTGGCAAATGCCCTGTGGGGGTGGCTACAGCAGTGGAATCTGGGCAACTGGCAGCGCAGAGGCAAACCCATCTGGGGTGCTGAACTCTGGCAAGATATTGCTGCCCGGATAGAGAATCTGGTTGTGAAAGTACGCCATGTAGATGCCCATGTACCGAAGAATTGGGCCACGGAGGAACATCAGAACAACCAGCAGGTGGATCGGGCTGCTAGGATTGAAGTGGGTCAGGTGGATCTGGACTGGCAACATAGGGGTGAACTATTTATAGCTTGATGGGCCCATGACACCTCAGGCCCATATCACACTGCCACAAACCCATCAAGGCAAGCGCCATGCGCTCACAGTGGTGGAAGCAACCACTGGATGGCTGGAAACATACCCTGTGCCCCATGCCACCTCCTGGAACACTATCCTGGGCCTTGAAAAGCAAGCCCTGTGGCGACATAGTACCCCAGAGAGAATTGAGTCGGACAATGGGACTCATTTCCAAAACAGCCTCATAGACACCTGGGCCAAAGAGCATGGTATTGAGTGGGTATACCACATCCCCTATCCCACACCGGCCTCTGGGAAGATAGAACGATACAATGGATTGTTAAAAACTACACTGAGAGCAATGGGTGGTGGGACTTTAAAGCATTGGGATACACATTTACCAAAGGCTACCTGGCTAGTTAACACCAGGGGATCTAACAATCGGGCTGGCCCTGCCCAATCAAAACTTCCACGTACTGTAGAAGGGGAGAATGTCCCCATAATGCACATGAAGAATGTGCTAGGGAAGACAGTCTGGGTTAGTCCTGCCTCAGGCAAAGGCAAACCCATCCATGGGATTGCCTTTGCCCAAGGACCTGGGTGCACTTGGTGGGTGATGCGGCAGGATGGGGAAGTCTGATGCGTACCTCATGGGGTTCTGATTTTGGGTGAGAATAGCCAATGAATCAAATTGTATCATGTTCATTTCCAAGTAACCCTGTCACTGTATGTCCTCAGTACTATAAAAATAATTGCTATCGGTTGTACTACAGTATGAATCACCCAAATTTAGGACAGATGGACTTTGATGAAAAAGCCAGTAAGGCACAGCGGTGATGGGATCAGGACTGACCTCAGCAGCTGGCGCCCAGCAACTTCCTCAAGATCTACATCTTCAGCCCATGGACTGTGGGCATGATCCACACTGGGTACACCAGTCACAAGCTCCAAAAATGCAGCATGGAACAGGCCAGCAGCACACAGCATCTCACCTGCCCTGAGAGACTGTTCTAACAGATGGAGCCCAGAGCCATGGATTACAAGAACTCACCAGACACTTTGGAGGGATGGCCCATAAACTAAGGGCATTATATCTGCATGAATATATATATATATATATATGACAGGGGAAAGTGGTGGCAATTCATTGGAACCTGTAAGATCTGGGCATGACATAGATGGTATGGAATAAGGGGTGGATAATGTCCTGGTTCCGGCAGGGATAGGGTTAATTCTCCCCAGGCTCCGGCAGGGACTCAGGTATTCCATGCCATGTGAGCCATGCCCACTCTGAGCTGCTGGGGGAGTGGGCAGGAAGTCCTGTTTTGGGAGCGAGCTGGGGTGTCCGGGTCCAGGTGGTTCCGTTATCGTGTTTGTATATTCCTCTATCCATGTTATTGTTGTTGTTTTCTTGTTCCCTTTGCTGTTCTGTTAAACTGACTTTGATTCAGCCCACGAGTTTTGCCTTTTTCTTCTGATTCTTCCCTGTGTAGGGGAAATTTCGAGAGAGCAGCCACATAGTTCTTTGTTGCCGTCTGAGGCCAGCCACAACAGATTGTCAGCGGCACCAGAAACAAACAAATTAGCCTCATGGCAAACCAATCACAGTGCCACTTGTTGTTTTATGTTCAGTCAACAGATAGCTTCAGACTTGGAAGATAACTTCTCCTGCATTTTATCCTTGTAAACTCACCATTTCTTCCAGTGACCAGCTCTGAGAATCATTGAATTAATGTGCTCCCAGAGTCAAGAACGTCAAATTAGTAGATTAGCATGCACATTATAGGGAGTCTAGACTTTTTGCCTTGCTGTTCATTATCACAACAGAACTGTATCCTGCTATCAACTGCTTGAAAATAGATTACCTACTCAGATATTTTTAATTGTGCTTCTTTTCTTAACTTCCTAACTCCACCTCTTCTGAGAAAAGGTATGATATAGATGATGTCAAGGTAAGATAACAAGAACATATACATTCTTAGATAACAAGAACATATACATTCTTAATACAGTCGAAGCTTTTGTTAAATCTTTTTTTTTTCTTCCAGGGATACAAAAATAAAATTTTAAAAATTAGAATTTGATAAAGAACATTCTTACCACAACTCTAAACCATCTTCCAGAAGATAGACATGCAGAGGCTGAGAAACATCTGTACTTAGCTGAATAACTGGAAGTAGAAAAGGAAAGAGATTTTTGCTGTCTGCACCCAGTCCCTATAAAAGTAAATAAAAAACATGTAAAATACTTAAAAAGTCTCAACTCAAGCATTTCAAGAACAGCACTGAAAGAGATCTGTGATGCTGTTCTATTCACATACTGTAAACGTGCATTCACAAAATCAAAGGTTGAAGTTGCAACCATTTCACATAAAAGAAAATATTTAGTTTGATACTGCTGAGCTTTCTCAGTAAGTCTTGAGAAAATTACATAAGTTTTTGGAGAATAAGCAGCTTATCAATGGTCTGCAAGAAAAAAATTATAAAGAATATGCATTCCTAAAAACATTCATTGGTCATTCTCTTTCTGGGAAAGGTCACAGCTCTAACAAATACTAAATGCTGAATAAAATGTGTTAAAGATCAAGAAAAGAATTACTCTTTGGATCTTACCACATCCTAAATCTTTTGACATATTCTAAGAATCAGGAAAATGGTTTGTTTTCATTCCTAAACAAAGAATCACAGACTGACGACAGTGACTTATTAAGTGATCCATGAGTAATACACAAATATGTCTTCCCAAGAACACAAAGTTTTCAATGATCACTTAATAAAAACCCCTAATTTTTAAAAATAAGGTAGAGATAACTATCGTCAAAACTAATCATAAATTAAAACTAATCTTACAAAGATCATAATTCTTATATTGGAAACTACTGGCTATTTTGTAATATTACTAAATAGAACTGAGGCTAGCTGAATGCCGCTTTTGCATAATTACTGTATTTGGAAACTGTTAAATTTAACATTATTTTATGTTTCTCAGTTAAAGCTTCTTTGTGGAATACTTTATTTATTTAAACAAACTTGTCTTAAAAGAAGGTTCTTCCATACGTTTGTCTAATCTCTTGGAGTCCACCTATCCTTTTGGCCTCCACCGTGGCCAGTAACAAGAAGTTCCACAATTCGTATATTGTGAAAATATATTTTCTCTTTGTTTGAACTAACTATACTTTTAAAAGAAACCCAAATTTTCCTTTAGTTGTAATGTGTAATCATTCCCTTTCCACTTTCTCTCCACTGTTAATGTTTTTATAGACCTCTATAATAATATCCTTTATCCAGAAAGTCATGCCTTTCTGCAAGTTCAAGACTGCCTGCATATTCAGTCTGTTCCTGTATGGATACTGCCCTACATCCTAGGAGCCCCTCTCTTGATCTTTGCTAGTTCTACTACATCTTTTTTGAGATGTAGTAGGGGTTGGAGAAGGTGGGATGGCATATAGCCCATATTAAAGAAGTGCTTAATAGCACAGATTCTGCAGGCAATATAACTACATATTGTTTTATTCTTCAATCTTTCCTCAGTAGCCTACTACATTTTATTTGCATTTTTACTGCCAACACCACAGATATTTCTAGATATTTCAAGTTTAAGGATTATTTAAGTTATACCAAGATCTTCTCCTTCACTGATAAGAAATTCAGTTAATTTTAACTATTATCTCTGGATAAAGCAAGCAGCTAATAATTTCTATTGGCTTTCAAAGCTCTCTGCCAAGTTACTTACAGTAAACCTCTAGAGGAATTAGGAAATTTATCGTACATGCATAGAAAAGCAGGGAAGAGAGGCAAATTACCATCAAGAATCGAAACCCCCCAAAAGGTCAAAACTTATTTATTTGACTACAGATTACTAGCAGCTTCCATTTAGATACAGTGTTGCTCAACATAGCTATTAATGTTATATAGCAAGATCTGGGACCAAAAGACATCTAGATTTCTTGAGTTTTGAGAACTGCAAGACACTAAGTGAACTAAACAAACTTGGCTAAATGAACAACTACGGGTAAATGAAACCTAATGTTAATAAACGTAAGCAATATATTCTGGCAAAGGAAAAGTTTCCTACAACACACAGATGTAAAAAAAAACTACAAAAAAAATGGTCTGAGAATAACTACGTTCACCTATATTCTCAGTATTACTATCACTTTTTTATTATTAAACTTCAAAGATGCATTCACGAACAAAGGTAAGGTGATAGTAGTCCCTGCTCACAGATATTTTAAAAGTTATGACCATTTTGTTTTAAAACAGACATTGAAAAAGAGGAGATATTCATGTAGTTAAAAAGAAAATTATGAAAATTATGAGCACAGATGAATACTCAAAAGAAGAAAAAAAATCAAATATTGAAATACAAATAATGGGATGTGATACAAATCTATTATATAACAAAGCAAGCAACTCAGAGCTGCTATTATCTCCATTTCATAACATACGAACGAAGCAAAAGAGAACATCATAAAAGCTGGGAAATTTAAGAAGGGATAAAATAAAATATTTTTTTCCCATATGCTATATAAATGTTGCAGAAATAATTGCAAAAGGACGTAATAGGTATCAGAGTTATGCAGTAAAAAGGTCATGGTAAAAATGGTAACAATAAAAGGGTTGGAATTCTAAATAAACAAGATGACCCACAATTAGTCAATGCCAACAACACCCTTGAGAGACATTAAACCTAGCAGTTATGATTTAAACAAGAAACATTTGACACTAATCTGAATTAAAACGCAAATTTAAAGGACAGGCAAAGCGAAGCTTGTTATGGTGGCCCATATCTTGGCCTATGATTTAAAAATGGCTTATGTTCACAGAATGTTTGCAACCAAAATGGAAAACTCCACATCCTTGGGAGATGAATGGAAAGCAATGGGGAAACAGATGTCCCTATGCTGAAGAATCAATTCTGAAACACACACAACGTTTGTAAGAAGAGACTGACACTCTGGGAAATAAAGGAAGACTGAACAAGCTCTTTTATACAAACTATAAAGGCACTAAAGGAGGTTCAATTCCAAGATTACAAAACCAAAGCAAAAATCCTCCAGAACATAAGCAAATCTGCCTAAAGAACTGCTTTTACTGAACAAGCCCCTGGAAACAAGAGAGTTTCTTGCTTAACATTAGCCATGTTTACCTCCACTATCAGAGAACCATGTCTTTATTATAAAACTGAACAGCATTTAGAAATAGCCTATAAAACCAAAATATACCTTAATTTTACACCTTATACCTTAATATACACACACAGAGAACATGAAGGCATGTCAGAAAGAACAGAAGAAGATACTGGCAACATTTATGTGATTCTGACACTTTACCTGAACAAGATGTATAAGGGTGATTAGAATGGCACATCATAGCATATTGTGCTCCTCACTCTGTTTCCAAAGGAGTGGTAAATACTGAACCAAACATCCTACATATGGTCGTATCTGAAATACAGAACACTTTTTTTTTTTTCCTTACTGTGTGAAACAAGGCCATTAATTTATCCCAGGCATAATTTCCGAAAGATTTAAGAGCTGCTTTTGTCACAGTTAAAATACGGTTTGCTTTAATTTACTCCTCTTTCCTCTTCCTCAAACACCGCATTCCGTACTCTCTGACTGAAGTGACACCTGACTGCACAGGTATTTGAAAAGAACCTATTACCTATGGTAACATTTGTGCATGACAATTAGGGTTAAGTAGTAAATAGAACACAAACAATACTTAATTTGATAACTGAAGTCATTTTCATATTATTATGTTCTTCTCTTAGACAGGATTCCTGAATAACTGCATCCTCTGACAACCAGAAACAGTCCCAGGAAAAATAAAAAAATAAAAAAATAATGCTGAATAACCTCTGAAGTTACGCATGCTTTGAGCAGGGGTTGGACTATGTAACCTCCAGAGGTTTGTCCTAACCTAAATTTTTTCTGTGATGCTCTACAATACTAAAGGGTTAATCTATTTGTCTTCTAAAGTATTTAATTATGAATTAACCTTAAGAGACTCATAAAGGCTCTTACTCAACTTGGGTTTTTTCAGCTGCTTCTCCAGCTGATCTAAAATTCAGGGAAATCTACTGTCATGTTGACTTTACCTACAAGGGACAATTAGGAAAGCTAAATTTGTCGCTCAGGCAGGATTACTTGTAGAAAGAGGAGATAACCTCCAAACCATACATTATCTCTGTCCTTAATACAGTAATACCACGAAAAAAATGGAGACAAAAGCAGTCAACAATTCATTTTTATTTCTGCAAAAACATCTTCAATTCCTTTATGTTTAAGCTGAAGAATATACTTTAACACTAAGAAGGAAGTACTGAAAATTGAGAATGTGAATTTGAAACTTTGCATGCAGTTAAGGAGAATGCTGTATAGGCAATCACGATCCATATCAGTGACAATGAAAGATTACAAATTTAACTGCACAGTCCCTGGGAATGTAAAGCATTTTTTCCCCAAAATGTAGCTCAGATATGAGACAATGAGAATCAAAAGTGGAAATAAAAAAATTTGCAAGAAATGCATTAAGATAAGCAGTGGAAGTCATTCTGTACTCCAAAAGGTGAGTCAATGCAAAAAATAAAGAAGTAATAACCGAACAAGAACATATTACACAAAAGATAAATGAGAACTGAAAAGTGAGAAGAGAACTAAGTAAAGCAAATAATGCAGGCATCTACCATAAAAATAACTAGTCTATCAATGACATTTTTCTACTATTTTTGTATAAGCCAAAACCATTAAGAAGTTCTCTGTTCTTAGTACAAAGCTAGCTCTGAAGTCTATAAAAAAAAAAATACCTGCATATTGACTCTTTCAATCACACAATGTGGAGGAATGGCTGAGTGAGAAGGGACATGACCTGATTGCGATGAACAATCCAGCCTTTCACGTGAGCCTTGAGGAGAAGCCTGTTTAACTACAGGCCCGAATGTGACCGTGAACTCTCCTTGAAATTCTTCAAGGAGCAGAAGTAACAAGGCGGTAAACAAGATAAGAGAAACCACATCTGTGAATAGAGAAAGAAAGTTGTGCTACATAGCAAGGGGTGGACACAGGACGTGTACCAATGAAATAATTGCCTTAATCACATAAACATAGGTTGTAAACCAATCACATATCCATATCTGTTGCTAACGCTTGTTCTTATTGCCTGTCTATATATACTCTGTGAAAACTTGAATAAAGGGAGAACGATCATACTCATATTGAGACTCCATCGTTACTCCGGGTCCGTCTCTCACTCTGACATCTGGTAGCAGAGGATGGTTCAGCGCGACTGAGTTCTCTGAGACTGCGGTAAGCAGCTAGAGGAGGGGAGTGGGAAACTTCGGCTGGGAGACGTGCTGCTTAGGCACATCAGCGGGAGCAGACAACGGCGTGAGGTCGCTCCTCACCTCCCAGGCGCAGCTATGGAAACAGAAGCTGCGGCCACGCTACTCGCTGGGATGCTCTCTACGAGAGGGATTGAAACACCAGCGAAACAGTTGCTCAAACTGATTAAATTGGGACAAAGATGGGGTCACTTTTCTGACACACATATGTTGTTTTCGGTCTCGGAATGGCAGGAATTTGGAGGGACAATGTGGTATAAAATAATTGAAGGAGATGAAAAAGATGAAAAAGAAATAAAAGCCGTCCGTGGGCTATGGAATACAGTGTTAGAGACTTTGAAAGCCATGAAAGCGGAGCGGGAAGTAGCCTGTGCAGCAGCTCAAATGTTAAGTACAGGAGCCGCTGTTACACCACCTACAAGTAAGCCTGGACCTATTGCGCGGCTTTTCAGTCTGCCCGCTGTCAAAGGAATGACTGGGACAGTCTGTCAATCTGTGGTGGAGATTCGAGCGAGAGAGATTCCGGGTCCGACCGAGAGAGGGAAGGACTTGTTGCGTGACCCTTTGCAAAGCGCGGGGAAAGAGGAAGTGGCTGCGGCGAAGCCAGAGTCAAACAATAACCATCATACGGAAGTGCCGCCAACAAAAACTCCAGTAGGGGAGGAGGTAAAAGCCACATCTGACCTCATCGATCTGGGAGGAGCGACGTGCAGACCTCCGTCTGCAGCACCGCCCCTGTCAATTTCAACAACTCTGCCTGCGGCGCCGCCTCTCCGGTCGCCTCTCCCGGCGACTCCGGCCCCCTTGTATCCACCGTTGCCCTCGTCTACTGAATCGTCTAGGCCGCCGACTCCACCTGCTGGCAGGAATAGGACATCGGCACCCAACGCCACCGACTGTTACAGTCGGTGCTACAGCGGCTTGAGAAGTTAGAAACAACTATTAAACCAACAGATAATAGACCTTCCTGGTTAATGAACCCTACAGTGCCTCCAAGAACCACGTGATGGAGTGGTATCATTAGAGACGCTATACTAGAAGGACAATGGGGGGCAGCTGCTAGCTTGGGCGGTGCTCCACCGCTTGCCTGTCCTGTTGTGCATGCTAATGGCACGGGAAAGTGGGAACCACATGATTGGAAAATCCTGCAGCAAGCACGTACCACCATTTCAACCTATGGAGTAAAATCTGAAGCTACCCGACAAATTGTTAGCTGGATTTTTTCGGCTGACCTGATGTGTCCATATGATTGTCGTAATCTGATGAGACTGTTACTTACTCCAACGCAATTCCTGCTGTGGGAGTCGTCCTGGCAACAGCGAGCTATGAATGAAGCTGCTCGTCGGCAGGGAGAAGGCGACCCTCTGAGAGGAGTAACAGCCGATATGTTTACAGGAGCTGGACCGTATGGCAATTTGGATGTACAATTGAGGTTCCCGGCAAACCTGCTGCAGCGATCTGCGCAGCTAGCTCTGGAAGCCTTTCTCGGCCTACCCGGATCTGCCAGCCCATCATTTAGTATGATGATGCAAGGAACTACTGAAAAATATAGTCATTTTGTTGACCGGTTGTGGGACGCTGTCATGAATCATCCCGATTTAGATGATAATAACAAACAGCAAATGTTTAAAATATTGGCCTTTGACAATGCCAATAAAACGACCAGGCAAATTTTAGCCAGTCTGCCTAAAGGAGCAGGCGTTGAAGAAATGTTGATGAGAGTAGAAAGAGCTGAAGCTCAGTGGCAGAGTTCTACGGTTGCCGCCGCCGTGCAAGGAGCTGTCCGAGAAATTGTGCAGCCTTTGGCCGCAGTCGTACAAAAGAAGTCATTGAGGTCATCCGGTGGACCCTTCCGCGGGAACTGTTACCGTTGTGGGGAGTCCGGCCACGTTAAACGTCACTGCCGCAAAGTCGTATGGTGCGATAAGTGTCAAAAGACCACTCATGCCACAAGAGCCTGTATGGGAAACTGGAAAGCGAGCGCGGAGAGCAGCCGCGTGCAGACACAAATAAACCCTCAGAATGAAAAAAAGGTTTTCTTCAACAACACCAACCAGCAACCCGAGGGAGTATGGGGATCGACGTGGAAACTACAGTAGATGTTACTCTTATTGACTCTAAAGTTCAAAAAGTTCCCAGTAACGCAATGGGGCCTTTATTTCACCAGATCAGTGCTATTGGGGGGCTGTTACTGGGTCGATCATCAGCAGGAATAAAAGGACTGATTGTATTGCCTGGCGTAATCGATGCTGACTACACAGGTCGCATTTACGTTATGGTTTATACTGTTTGTCCTCCCTTGTTCATTCCTAAAGGTAGCCGAATTGCTCAAATAATTGCCATTGATAATCCATTAGGCTATCCTTCAGAATCAGAACTTTATCGTGGTGATCGAGGTTTTGGATCTACGGGACCTGCTGTCTGCTTTACCACACAGATGAACCAGCGTCCCGAGATAGAGATAACCATCTCACAAAATGGCCAAGCTAAAGAGATTCTTGCCATGCTAGATACAGGAGCCGATGTTACAATTATAAGTCGAGATATATGGCCAGTAGGTTGGTCTGTAGAACTGCCAACGTCATCTATTAATGGCATTGGAGGGCACTCCACACCCTGGATCAGCAAACAGCCAATACAGTTGAAATTCCCGGAAGGTCAACAAGTAAGCCTGAAAGTTTATGTGCTACCGTTGCCAGGGACATTGGATGCCTTGATCGGTCGTGATGTATTAAGTCAGATTGGAGCAGTGTTGACAACGAACCATTTTCCATCACGGGCACTGGTGAGCAGTCGCCCAACCCACCGTTGACTTGGATTTCCGATGCACCCGTGTGGGTTGACCAGTGGCCCATGACAGAAGAGCAACTGCAAATCGCCAGACAACTAATTGCTGAGCAGCTTGCAGCTGGTCATATTAAACCCTCGGTTAGCCCTTGGAATACACCCATCTTTGTAATCCCAAAGAAGAGTGGAAAATGGCGACTTCTACATGATCTATGCAAAGTTAATGCGCAAATGCAGACTATGGGTGCATTACAGCCTGGGATGCCATCTCCAAGCATGCTGCCAAATGGCTGGCACATTTTGATAGTAGATTTAAAAGACTGTTTCTTCACCATTCCTTTGCATCCTCAAGACACGCAGCGATTTGCCTTCTCAGTACCAGCAGTTAACAAAGCGTCACCTGTAGACCGTTATGAATGGATTGTGTTGCCACAAGGGATGAAGAATTCACCTATGTCAACTTTATGTGGCATGGGCGTTGCAGCCACTGCGGAGCCAGTGGCCAGAGACAATCATCTATCATTATATGGATGACATTCTCTGTTGTCAAAAAGAGCCCTTTACTGATGAATGAGTCTTTATGGCAGCTCACCGACATATTGTCAAAAAAAGGACTTGTTATTGCCCCTGAAAAGGTGCAGCGTACGGCTCCTTGGAAATATCTTGGCTGGTCTATCGTAGACTCTAAAATTCGACCTCAAAAGACGGAAATAGCTACCCAGTTGCGCACCTTAACTGATGTCCAGACACTGCTAGGAGACATTCAATGGGTGCGGAACTGCGTAGGCATCTCAAACACCAATATTGCCCCCTTGACAGAATTGCTGAGAGGCAATCATCCAGCGGATAGCGTCATTTTAACACCGGTGCAACAAGCAGCGCTACAACGCATCGTGCAAAAGCTGCAATCGACATGGTCGTCTCGGCGCCTCTTACTGTTGGCTACATCCTTACTCATATGTAATACCAAAGAGTCACCATATGCCGTCATTTGTCAGTGGCAAAACAGAAAGGAGGACATGAATCCTCCCGCCGCCTCTGTGGGTGATGCCACTGACAAATGTGAAGGAAAGAGAACAAAAGAGGATATGTTCCACGTTTTGGAATGGGTATTTCTAGGGGTACAACCAAAAACGAGTATTCAAACGAGAACTGAAGCAATAGGGGAACTGATACGGAAGGGTCGATCCCAAATTATAGAAATCAGTGGTAAAGAACCAGAGGACATTAGCATACCTGTCAACGCCAGACACTTAGAATGGTGGCTGCGCAATGACATTACCATACAAGAGGCCTTGTTAGGATATAGCAGGAGAGTTCATTCACAACAGCCCCAGGGAAAGCTATGGCAAGTTTTAAAAAGAAATCAGTGGATAGAAAAACCTAAAGTACGGGGAGACCCACTGTCCGATGGTATCACTGTATATACAGATGCAGGTAAACGCTTGCGGCATGCAGTCTGTGTTTGGCAGGAAAAAGATCAATGGTGTCAGCATATCATTAACGGAGACACCCGAGATTCCCTTCAAACATTGGAACTAACCGCGGTAGTTTGGGCCTTGAATAACTGGCTGAACGTTCCCTTGAATGTGGTAACAGACTCTTTATATGTGGCTGGAATAGTGCCACGCCTGGAAGACACTCTACTCAGAGAAACTGCTAATCATCGACTGGGGAGTTTATTTATCCAGATGAGATCTGTCCTTGACCAACGAACAGCCGCCTGTTGTGTTGTACACATTTGTAGCCATCAGTTGAATTTAGGATTAGGCCAGGGCAACCAACTTGCTGATAGCCTGGTTAGTTCCGCTTGCCATGTGCCCCCAACGGATAAATTCCAGCAGGCTAGGCAAAGTCATGAGAATTTTCACCAGAATGCTAAAGGGTTAAAAAGACAGTTTAATTTAACAAACAATGAGGCTCGAGGCATCATTCAAGCTTGTCCAAAATGCGGGAACCATGGTCCAGGGATAGGGGTAGGAGTGAACCCAAAAGGGCTGAAAGCCTTAGAGTTATGGCAGATGGATGTTACGCACATATCAGAATTTGGTCGTTTGAGGTATGTGCATGTGACCATTGATACTTTTTCAAAAATGGTTTGGGCAACTGCATTACCCGGGGAAAAGGCGCATCACATATGTAAACATCTGCTTGCCTGCTTTGCAGTATTGGGTGTACCTGAGTGCATTAAGACCGACAACGGACCTGCTTATGTTAGCCAAAAGGTTAGGGCGTTTTTGCAAAGATGGGGGGTCGAGCATACAACGGGAATCCTGCACTCACCTACAGGACAAGGGTTAGTGGAACGCACGCATCAGGTATTGAAAGACTATTTAGATAGACAAAAGGGAATGGAAATGGATGCCCAACAAAGGTTACATCGCGTGCTCTTTACATTGAACTTTCTCTGTCTCATGGGTGATAGGGAAGAGCCACCAGTGGTAGTCCATCACCAGAATCAAATTCAACAGTGCAACAATAATCCCACAACTTAAAGTAATGTATAGAGACCCAGCTTCTGGAGTCTGGATGGGGCCTGTCCCAGTTATCTTTAATGGTCGAGGTTATATGTGTGTTTCCACAGATCACGGACCAGTGTGGGTGCCCAGTCGGTCCGTAAAACCTGCTCTGACTCAACAGGATCCACCTGACAACCAAGATGCTCAAGATCCTGATCCTAGGGATGATGACCCCGACGGTAATAACTCTCCACAAGATTGAACCCAGGGAAAACATGTGGGTTACCTGGGTGAACAGAACAGGGCAACAAGCTTTTTGCTTATCGCTTGCTTCTGCTACAGAGCCTTTTAGAACATGCTTGATAGGAATACCCAGCTTTAAGGTAGAAGAATTTCGCTCCTATAGTACCAATAATTGTAGTGCCTCCTCAAGCATTAGTCAGTGTAGCGCCAAACTTGTTGGTGGCTTGAATGTTACGTTGCCCTGGGACCCCCAAGAGTTGGATCTGTTAGGGTCTATGAGAATTGGCAACACCTCAAAAAATTGGACTCAAACTTGTATATTTTTTGGAGGACCTGGCGTCAAGGGTTTGAATGCTTTTCGAACATTAGATTGGACAGGATG
This sequence comes from Larus michahellis, assembly GCF_964199755.1. Taxonomy (NCBI): domain Eukaryota; kingdom Metazoa; phylum Chordata; class Aves; order Charadriiformes; family Laridae; genus Larus; species Larus michahellis. The sequence continues at coordinate 15,944,496 of NC_133929.1, read as the reverse complement.
GACAACTGTTACGTCTAAGGCACACTATTATGACTATCAAAATCGAAATCCCTTTTGCGGCACGAATGATACAAGCAGAGATGGCCTGGGAGCCTATGGGGCTGAAATGAAACGACCAATGCCCCTCTGGAACAATGGCACCCCAAAAGCTCTGCCACCAAATGTGTTCTTAATATGTGGTGACCGAGCATGGCAGGGAATTCCGAAAAACGTGGTGGGTGGTCCATGCTATTTTGGTAAACTAACACTATTAGCCCCAAATATAAATTGGTGGAAGAACGTAACCAAGGATTCCCATTCCAGACGCCTAAAGCGCAATGTTATGGGTCTCACACCGAATTGCAATGATGAAATAACCTTACTTAGCGCCACTGAAAGAGTGTTTTTATCTTTATTTGTGCCTGGAGTAGCGGCAGGCAGGGCCTTAAAGGACGTAGGACGGTTGGCTTGTTGGGCTGAGAAACAAGCGAATGTCACCACGGAGATTATAGAGAATTTGTTGGAAGATCAAAATAGCATGCGCCATGCAATTTTGCAAAATAGAGCAGCGATTGATTTTTTGTTATTAGCCCAAGGGCATGGTTGTGAAGATTTTGAAGGTATGTGCTGTATGAATCTGTCTGATCATAGCGAATCAATTCACAAACAGTTGCAGTGGCTAAAAGAACATGCAAACAAGATTCGTCAAAGTCATAACTTTCTAGATGAGTGGCTAACTAATTTGTTTGGAAGGATGCCACCATGGCTATTAGGATTGCTTGTTGAAGGCTTGCGCATTATACTAGTTCTTGTAATCATAGGTTTGTGTTTATGTATAGTCCTTTCGTGTATTAAGAGAGCTATGTTAAAAGTAGTAAACCAAGCCTGGATTGTTCAAAAACAAGAAGGGGGAATTGTGGAGGAATGGCTGAGTGAGAAGGGACATGACCTGATTGCGATGAACAATCCAGCCTTTCACATGAGCCTTGAGGAGAAGCCTGTTTAACTACAGGCCCGAATGTGACCGTGAACTCTCCTTGAAATTCTTCAAGGAGCAGAAGTAACAAGGCGGTAAACAAGATAAGAGAAACCACATCTGTGAATAGAGAAAGAAAGTTGTGCTACATAGCAAGGGGTGGACACAGGACGTGTACTAATGAAATAATTGCCTTAATCACATAAACATAGGTTGTAAACCAATCACATATCTGTTGCTAACGCTTGTTCTTATTGCCTGTCTATATATACTCTGTGAAAACTTGAATAAAAGGAGAACGATCATACTCATATTGAGACCCCATCGTTACTCCGGGTCCGTCTCCCACTCCAACAACACAAGACAGAACGTGAAGAACATGCATTTTGGTGTCACATTCCATTACTTCCTGAAGTAGCTGAAAGAGCAGTGTAAACATGGATTCTAAATACTAAACAAACAAACAAACAAAAGAAACTACAGATTAGACCATCAAAAATACAACTGGTGACATGAAATAGTGATTTTCCTGTATGCTTACAACACTAAGACATCTATGAAGTTTGAAAGACACTTACCAAGTGTGCAAAATGTTACTTTCATTTGGAAAAACGCACACTAGCCTAACCAAGATAAAGTAATTCAGATTTGCTCTTGCATAACAATTCAAGCACGTGATCAATTTGAACATATATGATTTTCATGTTTTGGTAAGTATAAACATGACTTCACAGATAAAATTCTGTAAAGCTGAAGGCCAGCTCTCCAGAAGAAACACTTTGTTAGGGTCAGAGCAAAGGTATGGTCTTCCAGTTTTTGGGTCGGTAGATAAAATTTAGATAATGAACTGAAAAAGACAGCTTAAAAAATTCCAGTGTTTACAGAGTTTCAATTAACATGGAGGTCATAATCAAACAAGAAAAAAAAGCACCTGCTAAATTTGAGTGATCACTATTTGCTGTATTCATGGCTAACATGTCATTGTTTACTTAATGCCAACAGCAGTCACCACTGTAAAGAACAAGAATACAGGAGACCAAGAAAGTCTATGTTTTTAAGGCACTATTTTAACCACACACTTACATTTAATATTTGAAACAGCAGGTTGGGAAGTACTGCGTGAAACAGACATACTAGAAAGTAAGTCACACTGTGTCCTGGTTTGAGGTAAAACAGAATCAATTTTCTGTTTTGTAATTTTACTTTTTAGCTGGGCCTCTTCTAACTGACTAAACTCAGAAATGAACAGCATATTGTTCAGAAACTGTTCACTCCCAGAGTGATAAGACCTGATTATACCAAGGAATGGGATGCACAGAGGCTCTTGCTTAGACTTATTGCTATAACAACCAAGGTCAGCTAACTTTGTTATTTTCCCCGTTAGAGGGTCGGAAGCGGAAAAGCATAGAGGGGGTCACACCTGTAGGGAGGAGCAGACAGAACAGGTGACCCAAAACTGACCAACAGGGTATTCCATCCCATCTGCATCACACTCAGTATAAAAGCTGAGGGATCAAAAGGTCAACTCCCTTTCTTCAATGGCCGATGTCCGAGGAAGACCCTGTCTGTTCGTCTGCTTTTGATCCCGATCTGAGCATTCCTGACTCCAGATCTGGAATCCTGCTCCTGTCCATCACTGACTCCAGTCTGGGACTTTCCCTGTGTCTGCTGGTGATGTGATCATCATCCTGGGAGCTGGATATGGTTTTGTATATGTATATATTGTATAGCTTTTTTTTTATTTTATTATTATTTATTATTTCATTATTTATTATTATTTTCATTAAAGTAGTTTAGTTCTTTTTCTAAACTTGTAAATCTCTTTATCTCTTCCTCTCCTCTCTTTGGGGGGGGGGGAAAGGGCCATCTATCATTCTGATTGGCCAATCCAGCCAAAACCACGACACACTGGTGAGGAGACTTATTTGTTGAAGACAGCATTCATACTGTCTTAGCATCTGATAATAGACAATGTATATAGTACTAAAATATATTGCACATTATCAACCTTAACAGTAAGAGTATGAGCCTTCACACACTTTGGCCTATGAAGACTAAAAAAAAATTATACACACACACACACCCCAATTACTAAGTAGTCTGGTTTAAGATGAAATTGGAAATTACTTTTTCCTGCTTTCCTCTATGGATCTATCTGCTCATCAGAATATGCCCATATAAACGCTCTTACCGGTAAGAACTGGTCAGTTCTGAACTCAAAATCATCTACAGGTAAACAATCATTAAAGAAAAATAATACAGATTGCAGATGGATATGAGACTCAAATAAGCAAATATTCCGTGGATACACAACAATTATAATGTGAAGAATTTGGTAGTAAGTTTAAAATTGCTTATTTTCCAGTAACTCTGAATTAAGAGCTAATCAAACATCTTTGCTAATAAAAGGATATTTAACTTCAATGTTGTAGCTGTCTCAATACGGACCTGAAAGACAAAAGCGAAAAAGCATCACATGAGTCCATTAAACATTATTTTGATTATCAACATAATACCTAAAAATATCAAACCAGTTGCTGTTTTGGCAATTGAATTATCCTGTGTGTTTTGTCACTCTAAGAAGTGCAGTTAGTTCAACTCAGAAATATTTTCGTTCGCTTTTATTTTAGTATCCTTTACAGTTTATTTGGCATTGCTAAAGTGATACCACCTGGAGAAACTACTCAGTCAAAATCTTTATGAAGGTCAAGAAAGAATTAAACAAGGAGATATCTAACATGTGATAAAAAAATCTTGCAAAAAAAGAGTTTAACTTGGGATTATTTTATGGCTTGCTGTCACTCAAAAAGCACAAAAGCAAATAAACTCAACAAGTTAGTATGTTCTTCCCTGGTAGATGTTCAGAAAGCAATAGCTAGGTTTTTTTTATTTGTTGAGTAGCTGCTAGGTCAGTATGCTTAAAAATAAAAAACAACAACAAAAAACAAATGCACAAACAAGCATCTCAACCTCACCTGCTGTCAAACTGAAATTGTAGCTTAAAACCACAGAATAATACTCAGCCAGATTAGCAACCAATGCCATTTATCATATCCTGCCAGCAGATGATAACTGTTGATGCTTAAATAATATTGTATACTGCAGATACTAGTAACAGAATAACTCCATTTTATCTGCACAAAATGTTTGTTTGTTTATATATTATTTATCTCAAGATGCTTCACAACTCTTACAAAAAAGAGAGACTGTTGCTATTGCCATTCATTTTTCCCACTGAAGCCATCACCTAGTGAACATCTTCAGGGTTCTTTTCATGTCTTTGATCTTGTTTTTCAACATTTCCACGATTAAACATCCTCACAACTTCCCAACAGACTTTAAGGTGTGATATTATGAAGTTTTCAACCAAGTTTACATAAGATATGGTATGTGTTTCACCTGTGTTTACAGAACAAATGTATAATCCAAAACACTACTTATACTTACCACTAAGTCTTGGTCTCGAAGCAAGTTACAAATTGCCTCATATAACATAGGCCTCAAGTCCGATTCGAATTTTACAGAAATCCACTGTCCAATTAGCCAAATTACTTGTCAGCGTATTGGCTTATACCTTTAAAAGTGGGTGAAAAAAAAAAAAAAAGTATTGTACTCATTAATTCATTATACTTGCTGTTCTAGAATGCTTTGATGAAAAAAGAAATCTAAGAATCACTAGGAAAACATTATTCCCCAAAACAATTATTAAAATATTCAGTTTGTCAAGACCAACTTTAGAAATTTAATGCAGAATTTTTTTTCATCAAAATTCTTCACTAGAAGGCTCAGGAAACACCAACTTATTTCTGAAAAAAACAACTCTCTTCCTAAATGACAATCTTGAAAGTCTCACTAGAGATACAGTTTATTCTGCACATAGCACACCAATAAAAGAAACTAAAAATAAATCTTACATTATTACTGCCATCATGGCATCTTACTGCTTTTACCATACTTCCCAGCAATTTCTTTGCCATTCCTTTTGTGCTCAAAATTTGAGGTCAGATACAATTTAAAAATGCAAACTTAGCTACTGCATTACAGAAACTGACAGAGCATTTCATGTCTTCAGTCTAAAACTATTCTCAGAAAGAACTGACATTACCTAATCTTGCACCAGTGCCACAACAAGGGCATAAACCAAACATCTTTAGAGTCAAAAGGAAGAAATAAGAACCAGAATAACAATGAGCTGAATTGCCTAACAAAGACTGAGAAAAGCATTCCATAGAGCTGCTATTTTTCTCCACTGATTATAAAAGCTGGCCAGGAAGAGTAGCTCAGATTTAAATGTTTAACTTTCAGACATATAAAGTTAGGCAAGATGAACTCTATTCATAGAATTTGAAGTAACAAATTATTTTGCTTTGTTATCCTAATTTATTTTTCATTTGATGAACTTCTGCCTTATAAGCCATCAAGATAGTGATTTAAACTGAAGTTATTAAGGCTTCTTTACAGTAAATAAGTTTATTAAACATTCCCATAACCATAAGATAATTAACAAAGCACACCTTCAGAGAACATGAAAGTTGCAAAAGTAGCATGTATACAGCAGCTTATTAGACTGGAACACAAAGCTAATGAGGAATAACATTCCAGTGTTGTGAAGCATGAACAACCCATTTCCTACAAAATAGGATGTGGATGCCCCATCCCTGGAAGTGTTCAAGGCCAGGTTGGATGGGGCTTTGAGTAACCTGGTCTAGTGGAAGGTGTCCCTGCCCATGGCAGGGGAGTTGGAACTAGATGATCTTTAAGGTCCCTTCCAACCCAAATCATTCTATGATTCTATGATTGCTGAAGCACAGCTTTCACAAGATGTTGCCTTACTAACACATCCTTCTACTTGAGAAACTGTGATGATGCAACTTTTTCTATTCTTAGAATACTCACGCCTGATACATAACCTTGTAAAAATCAGAATATTGAAAAAAAAAACAAACTAAGAGTTTTTCTTGAAATTGGCATTGGATAGTTTTCAAACCACTGTCACACATAAAGAAAAGTTCTAAATTACACTTGACATAAGAACATAACTGTCTGCTGACAGCAAGGATTTTCAGTTCTGGTGATATTTGTTGTACAATCCATACCTCCCCTGCCTGCATCTTTGTATATTCTCTCTCTGGTAGAGAAAATATAGCATGCATTTGTGGGGGTGGGGGGTGGTGGGGTTTTTTTGTTGTTGTTGGCTTGTTTTTTAAAGGAATTAAGTTCCTAGAAATTCTTCTACTCATAGGTGCTCATTTTTGAGGTCCTACCTTTTCTACGTTCATTACTTCTGGGGAGAAGCTCACCTTTTAGTACATCATTAGCTTTTACACTAAGAGCACACACTGACTAAGTATAAGCAGATTGAGCCTGCTGGACCTAAAGTTCACATGGGAAAGTGACCATATTGCAAAATAAGGCAGCTTCTGTCATAATAGCCATAGGATGGTAGCTTTAAGCACTCTGGACAGCATTTACACATTCACAGTCAGAAGTATCATACTTGATACCAAAGTACTAAGTGTCACATTGATACTTTCTCTCTTAGCAGGAAAAGAGTTGTTTTAAGACTGAATTATTGCAAAAAAAATGTATTCAGTAAACTATTTTCATACTATGGAAAAGTTTCTCCTTAGTCAGTAAAAACCTAAATATTATGGCAAGTGATAAATTCGGCAATGCAATGTTTCTAAAAGTATTTATTTATTTTTTCATTAATCCCATATTTCTCCTGTTGAGGAATGGCTATATGAGAACGGACACGGCGCCATGCAGGATTGTCAGAAGTAAGCTATGCCTGCCTGCATGGAGAATTCCGAGTCACGCTGATAAGAAAGATGCTGAAGGCCGTGCTTGTATCCTTCATGCCACCTGTGGCTATTTTCTACCTCAGAAGCCTCTTGATTTTATACTTTTCCTTAATGTGTGAGCAATGCTGTACTTTTTTATTTTTAGCCAATTTAGTATTTATTCCACAGATGGAGGTTGGAGGTTAACAGTGGACTATTGTGGCATGTATGAAGTCACTGAGTGCTGCCTTCTGGACATGCTAGAGCTCCAGTATGAACTGGAGGCCAAGGCAACCAAGTGGTATGCTACAACTGACTTAACCAATGTGTTTTCCTCAATTCCTTTGCCAGCAGAGCGCAGGCCACAGTCTGCATTGATGTGGAGGGGTGTCCAATATACCTGGAATCAGCTGCCACAGGGGTGGAAGCACAGTCCTACCATTTGTCATGGATTAATCCAAACTGCACTGGAACAGGGTGATGCCCCTGAAAATCTACAATACATCGATGACATCACTGTGTGGGGCAACAAGGCAAAAGAAGTCTGAGGAGACAAAAAGAATAATTCAAATTCTTCTGAAAGCTGGTTTTTCCATAAAAAAAAAAAGCAAGGTGTCATGGTTTGGGCCAGATGCTCTCCCCAACCTCTCGCTCCAAGGAGAGGAAAAAAAGAGATAAAAGAGATAAAAGACATTTACAAGTTCATAAAAACCTGAACTACTTAATGTCATGGTTTTGGCCGTATTGGCCAATCAGAATGACAGATGGCCCCTCTCTCTCCAAGGAGAGGAAGAGATAAGGAGATTTACAAGTTTAGAAAAAGAACTAAACTACTTTAATGAAAATAATAATAAATAATAAATAATTATAAAATAAAATAAAAAATATACAATATATACAAAACCATATCCAGCTCCCAGGATGATGATCGTGTCACCAGCAGACACAGGGAAAGTCCCAGACTGGAATAAGCAACAGACAAGCGTTGGATTCCGGATCTGGAGTCAGGAATGCTCGGATCGGAATCAAAGGCACACAAACAGACAGGGTCCTCCTCAGATGAAGGCCATTGAAAAAAGGGTTGACCCTTTGATCCCTTAGCTTTTATACTGAGCATGGGGCAGATGGGATGGAGCACCCTGTTGGTCAGTTTTGGGTCACCTGTCCTGTCTGCTCCTCCCTACAGGTGGGACCCCTCTACGTTTTTCCATTTCTGACCCTCCAACAGGGCAAATAACAAAATTAGCTGACCTTGGTTGTTATAGCAATAAGTATAAGCAAGAGCCTCTGCATAGCATTCCTTGGTACAATCAGATTTTATCACTCTGAGGGTAAACAGTTTCTGAACAATATGCTGTTAATATCAGAGTTTAGAAGAGGCCCAGCTAAAAAGTAAAATTACAAAACAGAAAGTTGGTTCTGTTTTACCTCAAACCAAGACATAAAATAAAAAGAAAATAATAAAATAGATACAATATATATCAACATACACAAAACCATATCAAGCTCCCAGGGAGATGTCACCAGCAGGCACCAGGAAAGTTCCAGACCGGACTCAGCGACAAATAGGAACTGGATTCTAGAACACACTGATGGGGATCAAAGGCAGATGAGCTGACAGGGTCCTCCTCAGACATCAGTCACTGAAGAAAAAGAGCCATTGAAGAAGAGCCAACCTGACCCCTTTGATCCCTCAGCTTTTATACTGAGCATGGGGCAGATGGGATGGAATACCCTATTGGTCAGTTTGGGTCACCTGTCCTGTCCACTCCTCCCCACAGGTGCAACCCCTCCACAGGGTAAACAACCAAGTCAGCTGACCCTGGTTGCCACAGCAACAAGTATAAGCAAGAGCCTCTCTCACTGAACAGAAAGTTGGCTCTGCTTCACCCCAAACCAGGACATAAGGTCAAAGGACCTGTACAGGGGATCCAGATCTTGGGAGTAAAATGGCAAGCTGGACATTGTCACATCCCTGTGGATGTTATCCATAAGATCAATAGCAACTTTGATCAATAGCAGCTATGTCGCCACCAGCTTACAAGAATGAAACACAGGCTTTTCTAGGCCTTATGGGATTCTGGAGAATGAGGTGCTGAAGTCATCATTAGCCTTGCAAAAGGAGACAGGAGAAAAATTAAGAACTCAAGTCGATAAGCTTGGGAGTGAAAATCTCCAACTTAAAATGTTATTGGAAAGGGTGACTGGGCTCTTAGATAAAATGCAGCCCTCGACCCAGGTCCAACAGATTCGTAAGTTAATGTGTTATCCAAATTCCGGAACCCAGACCGGAGATTTTTTGTCTAATAGTGAGGATGACGAAGAAGATGAGGAGGAAAGGACTTTTACTTTGAAATCCCAAGTTTTTCCTTTACGTCCTCTGGTTAAAACTGAAACTGCGGTTGATGACGATGATGAAATTCACACCACTGTGCGTACCGTTCCATGGACACCAACCGAGTTAATAAAAATAAGGGAGAAATATTCGAGGCGACCAGAAGAGTCAGCTGTTGAGTACGTGTGGCGAGTTTCCTCTGAAGGAGGAGACAGAATTATGCTGAGTGAGGAAGAAGCAGGAGACTCTTGGGGACCAGGAGTGTTTTTAACCACTATGCCTGGGGATCATAATTATTCCCTAACTGCTCGAGCAGCCTATTGGGCAGGGGGTATGGATCCGCGAGAGAGGGGAGAGCCATTAGAGATTAGAGCTACAGGCTACTCTGATCTGTTTGCGGCTGTACGGAAAGCAGCTTGTCTGCAAGCCATGTATGACAGAGAGGAATTTCGGAAATCCCCAATGTCAGCCCCTATCGACCCCGATCGATTAGCCCCTCTCATCCGTGGTCTTCCCGATTGCCTGAAACCGTTCCTTGTTCGTACTCAAGATCGTATACGAGAGGCTCGGGGTGCTCATGGGCGGGGCCGTCGTCACTACATGCCCACCTGGAATGAATATGTACAGGAAATAGATCAATATGGGCGCCGAATGGGCTGGGCCAGCCTAACTAGTGAGAAATCCTCCGAACACCCCCGAAAGGTTCGCCAAGTCCGAACTCACACTAAAAACCCTAAATCGGAGGAAAGGTTTAAGCCTGATAAGGACCGGAATGAGTTGTGGCGTAAAGCCCTACAATTAGGGGTGCCCCGACAGTTCTTGCACGGTGTCCCTATGGGAGACCTCCGTACACTAGTCCAATCTCTAACTAGAAAGAATAATGCGGCTGGGGAGAAAAGTCTAACCAGAGAATCCCCAAGTCGTGAGAAAATTGTGCCTTCTGCACCGGAACGTAACTTGATTGATTTGTCAGAGTCCCAGCCAAAAAACTCCTATCCCCGGGGAGGGCAGTGAGCCACCCTGTCCGGCAGGTACTAGCAATTCAATGGCTCTCTCATAAAGACTCCGAACTCGTTATTATCATTCCTGTCGGACCCCGGAAGATATTGGTAAATTTTATTATCGATACCGGAGCCCAAATGTCTGCAATCACTAACGAAACAGCACAACTTCTAGGTATAAATCCCACCCGACGCAGAGTCAACTTCACAGGAATTGATGGTGTGGTAAAAACATGCCCCGTTGCAAAAATTAACCTCTGGTTGCCGGGAGAGCAGCGAATGACTAGGGCAGAAGTGTTAGTGGGTGCCTCACATTCTAACCTCCTAGGATTTGACGTGCTGCGTCGGTGAATGTGGAAATTCCCAGATGGAACTGTGTGGAGTTTTGCAGGACGCAAAAAAGGATTAGACACAGTTAAACTGGGCCTATTAGGAACATCTATACCTTTGCCTCCCTCTAAAATTACCAACGCCCGACAGTACCCACTGCCTGCAGCTGCACTTGCAGGAGCAGACGGGGTGGTATCAGATTTAGAAAAAAGAGACATCATTAAGAGGACTCACTCGCCTTATAATTCACCGGTGTGGCCGGTAAAGAAACCAACCGGGCAATGGCATTTCACAGTAGATTACCGAAAGTTAAACGCCAACACTGCACCCCTGACCGCTGCGGTTCCGAGTATCGCGGAAATTGTGACAATGATAAAAGGAGCTGCCCATCCTTGGATGGCTGCCTTAGATGTAAAAGACATGTTTTTTATGATTCCCCTCCTTGAGCAGGACAAAGCGCAGTTTGCATTCACGTGGAAAGGAGTCCAATATACCTTTAACCGACTTCCACAAGGATACAAACATTCCCCCACCATTGCTCATAATGCTTTAGCTAAAGTGCTATCAGAGATTCCTGTTTCACAGGGATGTACGGTATACCAATATATTGACGACATCTTAATAGGGGGAGAGAGCCAAGAAAGTGTACAAGACATGATGCAAAACATCCGAAAAACATTATCAGATTTGGGATTGGAAATTCCAGACTCAAAATGTCAGGGACCCGCACAGGAAGTTAAATTCCTGGGGGTCTGGTGGATTAAGGGAGCTGCTTCTGTCCCTCAGGATACCCTGAAAAAAATGGAACATGGACAGAATCCTTCCAGCACGAAGGAGTTACAGCAAGTTCTGGGAACTTTAAGTTATTGGCGTAAACACATCCCTGGCTTTTCCATCATTGCTCGCCCCCTTTATTGTTTGCTCAAAAAAGGTAAATCCTGGGAGTGGACTGAACAACATACTAATGCACTGGAATTGCTAATAAAGGAGCTAAGGTTATTCCAACAACTTGGCCCCATACATCCAACTGACCCTGTCCATGTGGAATGGGGGTTCAGCAAACATGGTTCTCATTGTAACTTATGGCAGAAAGGACCAGCAGGACCGGAGAGACCATTAGAATTTAGCTCTCACTCCTTTAATGATACTGAGAGCAGATATTCAGACCTTGAGAAGGGTTTACTGTCCCTGGTGCGAGCATTGCAATGAGCAGAGCAGATAAGGAGAGAACAGAGCGTGATTGTTCGGGGCCCTTTTCGTCTCCTAGTTGTGGTCCGTAAAGGGACAGCACCACCAGCCGGCATTGCCCAGAAACCCACAGTTCGAAAGTGGTATGCTTATTTAGAAGGCATTAATGATATCATGCCAATCTCTGAAGGTAGTATCAAAGTATCCAAGCTCCAGAAGGATATAGATGGTGCCCTATTGTTCCAATCCCCACCAAACAGACCATCTCCAATCCAAGAAGCACCTCCTCTGAAAGAAGGCAGTGATCTTACAGGAGTGTGGTTTACTGATGCGTCATCTCACCGTGAGAACAATAAGTGGAAATACAAGGCCGTAGCACTGGAAGTAGCAACGGGGGAAAGAGCAATTGAAACAGGAGAAGGTAGCGCACAAGTAGGGGAACTCAGAGCTGTCCTACTAGCTGCACAACATGGGGCTACTTACATTTACACTGACTCATATGCTGTTTTTAAAGGAGCCACTGAATGGATTGGACACTGGGCAGCCAATGATTGGCAGGTGAATAGAGTCCCAATCTGGGAGACAGATAGTTGGAAGCAACTGTTGGAAATGGGAGGACAGAGAACATTGCACATTGGTTGGGTAAAAGGCCATGATCGTTCAAACTCGATCACTGCTCAATTCAACCAACAGGTAGATAGCCTCACGCGGCTGCAGCAAATTGACATTGTAGATGATGGTCGGGAATGGGAACGCTTACTCGAATGGTTACATATTAAGCGTGGCCATACAGGCCGTGCTGATCTGTATCAGGAAGGTCTAGCCCGGGGGTGGCCTGTGTCGGTTAAGCTGTGTGAACAAGTAGTAACCGCCTGTTCACAATGTCGCCTACGACTCAATAAAGATCATCCGAGTAAGGCGCCTCCTTTACACATTTGGGACAAGAAAACATTGTGGCATTCATGGCAAATTGATTATATTGGGCCCTTGAGATCATCAGGTGAGAAAAGATACGTCCTAGTCGGAGTGGAGGTTATCTCTGGCCTCACTATGGCCACCAGCTTCAAATCAGCTACCGGGAACAACACAGTGAAAGGCCTAAAAGGGTGGTTCAGCACACTTCCCCTTCCTGAGGAAATCCAAAGTGATAACGGTTCACACTTTACCGCTACAGTGGTACAAGATTGGGCCAAAGAAGAAGGGATTCGATGGGTATTTCATACTCCCTATTATCCTCAGGCTAATGGCATTGTTGAACGCACCAATGGATTGGTTAAGCGTTTTGCAAAAACTCATGAACCTGGTTGGCATTTGCGATTGGATGATGCCATCTATCAATTAAATAACAGATGGAGTGGAGATGGCTGTCCTAAAATGAAAGCTTTCTGTGTATCTGCTGATATCATCACTCCAAAAGTTCCCAATGAACCACGAAAATACCTAGGACAATTTCACCCTGGGCAACCTGTGCTAGTGAAAATGCCTCAAATTGGCACAGTACCAATGGTGTTAGCTACTCCCAAAAACCCCCATGCATGGGAAGCCAAAGACTGTTCAGGGAAGATACACCGGATCAGCACCCGGTGGATCTCGCCCTCTTTTTAACCCCGTCGGTCAAATGAGACCGAGCAGATTTTCTTTTCCTTTGTGTCTTACAGGAACCTTGGAAGAACTGTACGTGGACAGACGCATTGGCCTACGCTAACCTTGAGTGTCTCCAGGGAATCCTGACATTGATCCTGGCAATAATATTATTTTTGTTATGTATGGCCATCTGGAGGCCCAAATTCTAAAATGACGAATTGGCAGATGGAATTGATGCTATTCAGTTTTATCTTTTTACTCCCTGTTGTTTGTAGTCAAAGAGACCCAGAATGGCCGTGGTCTCAAGCTTATGTAAAACACAATGTGATGGCAGGAACAGGAAAAGGAAAATTGAGCCTGGCCACTGTAGTCCTACATGAAAATGAGGTGTTTTCAAAACATGAGATAGATCAAAGCATAGATATAGTCGAACCTGACTCAACTCCACAGACTAGTCTGGTTCCACTGCCACTATCTGAAACCCCCGATAATGACACCTTATTGAGCGGACTTAAGAATCTGCCCCTTGATGATGAGCTTTGGGATAATGCACTGTCACGATACACTGCAAGCACTGAGACACTAGAAAACATGAGGGATTTAAATGTCTCCACTCTGGTTATACAAGGAAGTGAAGTATATTCCAGAGATAAATGGAGTTGGAAAGACTCACTCCAAATGGCTAAGCTTGAAGCCGTCCCAGGAAAGAAAATACAAATTAGCTGCCGAGTAATCAATGGGTCTGCTCACCATAGACCAACTGTAATTGAAACCATCCATGTAGACTCTACTAAACCGGACAAATATAACACTGATTGTTACAAAATTATAGAGCCAAACTCAGATTGCTGGCACAACTTCACCTTTATCAAACCTATCATAGTATATTGTATTTGGGGCTACAGGGGCACGGAATTGTTATTTGAATTTATGATTGACTCAAATACATCTGAACCTGTTGAAATGAACCCAAAACCTACACCCCCACAAACTTTCAAGGGTGTAGCTACTCAGCCCTCCATTAGTCTAACTCCTTACACCTTCAACATTGGCCCTTATGCCATTAAACACACAGGTCAACAACAAATACTGTTTAACCCAACATATTCCCTCAAACGAGTAGAATTGTCAATGCAGATTAATATCTCTGCGATCAAACCCACCTGCTCACCATTCCTGAGTACATCTTATGCAGGATGGTCAGCATGGTTAGGCCGGCGAACTGTTGCCACCTCACAACGACTGAAGAGAGAGGTGACTGGTATCTTAGGAACAGGACTGGGAGTCTTAAATAGTATAGATGCTGAGATACTTGCAAACAAACTAGTCACAACTACTAGTGATCTAGACAAATTAAAACATCCTCTACAGTCCTCTCTATCAGCATTGGGAAATCACCAATGGCTTTTATCGAATATATTGCCTCAGTGGGAGGAAACAGGTGAAAAAGACCATCAGCTGATCACAAATGCACTTGGTACAACCCAAAACAATGTTTCCTTGGCCCTTAGTTGTATCCAAGCCCAACTGTGGATGCAATCTATGACAGCCGCAATCATAAGGGAAGGTGAAGAAGGCACCTTGCCCACCGAAATTCGAAAAGTAATATGGGATAATGCAATTGAGTTTGAGAGAAAATTTCAATCCTGGTGGTATCTGGTTAATTTCACCTATGATCCCACTGAGAGCAAAGCCACAGCTTTTGTCTTAACGATACGCAATGCCTCAGTATACACCATATACCCAATCATCGCACTGGGGTTGAATCACCATGGAGCCATACTCCATCCAGTAGAGCATAGAGTGTGGGCACAACAAAATGAGAATAAATGGCAAACTGTTGATGTTGAAGCATGCATTTCACGAGATCAACAAGGATTCATTTGTGAGAGTAATACCCTCAAAGCACAAGACATTTGTCTTGACACCAACCAGAATGTTTGTCATTTTGAGATACATCCCGATGAAACCCCAGGAACTGTGCTTGTATATATTGGGAAAGGGTGCATTTGCATGAGGTCTCCCTGTACTTTTGTATTCGTAGATGACATAGCAGTAGATATAAGTAATAACTCAAATCTTTGTGTTTGTAACTTTACTAACATTATCGGATGTGACTTCAGTTATTCAGCTCCTGTTACGTCTTTTCAATTGCTACAATCTAATTACACATTGATTCGAGATTTGCTGCCTACCCCTATCGGAATGAATCTCTCA
The DNA here is from genome assembly GCF_964199755.1 of Larus michahellis. Lineage (NCBI taxonomy): Eukaryota > Metazoa > Chordata > Aves > Charadriiformes > Laridae > Larus > Larus michahellis. The sequence goes on along the minus strand of NC_133929.1, from coordinate 15,929,103 downwards.
CTAGTGAAGAAGTTGCTACAACACGAAGACTTGAAGCGACTGTTGAAAGAGGCCCAAGAAAATGGACAAAGAACTCTGATTACTGTCCATTATGATGTTGAAGAAATACACCATGTACTGGAAACAGTCAAGAGAGATGGGGGACATGGATGGTGGGACACCCTCCTTGGATGGTCACCAACAGCTACAGGACTTTTTAACAAGATGCTCCATCCTGTTGTTGTTCTACTAGTACTCACTGTATTGTGCTTTGCTTTGACAATTGTTTTGTATGTTAGACTTTGGATTATGATGAAACGCTTAACTCGCTTAATCACCCCACAAGATGTATTTGCACTTGATATCCCTCGCCAAAAGAGGACATGTGATATTCCCCATCAGTATTGAGTATCGTGGAGCTTGAGTGACTGTAGTCACGGGGTGGATTATGTGGAATAATTACTAAATTGGCCAAGAATACAAAAATACAGCATTGTTCACACATTAAGGAAAGTCATAAAATCAAGAGGCTTCTGAGGTAGAATACAGCCGCAGCTAGCACACGAAGAATGCAACATCTGTGATTCCCTGTACAAGGTTGTTTGCGAAACTACACGAGGGATGGAACGGAACACGCTTGTTCCGTGGCCTTCCCTTGTGACGAATAGCAGATATGGGGACGAGATGGTACTACGGAACTGATAAACGGCCTACACGCTACCCGAGCCAACATTTCGTCAAATGTTGATGAAATGCTGTCCTTTTGTGCGAACTTTGCTCACCACAATGTACCAAAACACACCTCCATCCCGGAGGCTATCCGCCCCCGAGGTGTGAACACTCCTCCTTGAATACATTAATCATAATAAAAGTACGTATGACTAAAGTCACTCAAACTCCACTTTGAAGATAAAAAAATAATATAAAAATAGCCCAGAGAGAGGGGATGTCAGGGAAGACACCATCGCGAAGAATTCCACCGCTGATTTCCGGGATCAGTCGATGGGCTGAGCCTCTCTTCCCCCTGCCATAGGGACGCCTTTGGGTAAGACTTCGATTACACCGAGCGCTTTCTCGGGGACTTAGAAATTTCTCTAGAGAATCTCTACCCTACATTTATAGCCAGGCTGTATCGTTTATAATTTTGTTGCGCGTTTGTATACTTAGCAATATCTTTATTTGCACGTGCTTTGCAGACAGTGTATTTATCACCGGCAATCCTAAAGAACCTGTATATCTGTTGTTTTAATAAACTGCACTGTTTAAGTAGCTAGTCGTTCCGCTTTCTCACTGAACGCGACCAAAACTACAGAGAGGCCGTGCTAGTTCAGGAGCACGACTAGACTGAAGGTGCAGCCCACTATTAGTGTATCCAAATCGTAGTAGTTTAATACATATTAAACGCGATTGGACTGATAGTGCTGAATTGGGCATCACTCAGAATTTAAACCTAGCCGCACCTAGCCTCCCACCTCGGTGAGGAGTGTTAGAACGCAAGGGGGTTTATCTTCTGCCAAAACCGCTTGGCCCCGTTTCACGCAACAAAGACATCAGGAAAGAAAGGCGAGACCAGCATGGCTGAGTCAAGACCTGCTGGTCAAACTAAAGGCCAAAAAAGAAATGCACAGGCAATATAATCAGGGACAGGTATCCCGGGAAGAGTACAGGGATGCTGCCCGGTTGTGTAGGGATGAGGTCAGGAAGGCCAAGGCGAAGCTGGAGCTGAACTTGGCAAAGGATGAAAAGAATAAGAAGGGGTTCTATGGGAGCATCAGCCAGAAAAGGAAGGTCAAAGAAAGTGTACCCCACCTGATGAGCAAGAATGGCAAACTGGTAACAACAGACGAGGAGAAGGCTGAGGTTCTCAACAACTTTTTTGCCTCGGTCTTTACTGCCAGCCTCTCTCCTCATGCCTCCCAAGCTGAAGGATTGCAAGACGGGGACCTGGGGGACAAAGTCCCTCCCACTGTAAGTGAAGACAAGGTTCGTGACCACCTGAGGAACCTGAACATACACAAGTCTATGGGATCTGATGAGATGCATCCGAGAGTCCTGAGGGAATTGGCTGATGTCATTGCCAAGCCACTCTCCGTGATATTTGAAAAGTCATGGCAGTCAGGTGAAGTCCCTGGTGACTGGAAAAAGGGAACCATCGCACCCATTTTTAAAAAGGGTAGGAAGGACGACCCTGGGAACTACCGCCCTGTCAGCCTCACCTCTGTGCCTGGGAAGATCATGGAACAGATCCTCCTAGAAGCTATGCTAAGGCACACAGAGGACAGGGAGGTGATTCGAGACAGTCAGCACAGCTTCACCAAGGGCAAGTCCTGCCTGACCAACCTAGTGGCCTTCTATGATGGAGTGACCGCATCAGTAGACAAGGGAAGAGCAATGGATATCATCTATCTGGACTTCTGCAAGGCCTTTGATACAGACCCCACAACATCCTTCTCTCTAAATTGTAGATGTATGGATTTGATGGATGGACTGTTTGCTGAATGAGGAATTGGTTGGATAGTTGAATCCAGAGAGTAGCAGTCAACGGCTCAATGTCCAGATGGAGATCGATGACAAGTGGTGTCCCTCAGGGGTCTGTATAGGGACCAGTACTGTTCAATATCTTCATGAGTGACATAGTGGGATCGAGTGCACCCTCAGCAAGTTTGCAGATGACACCAAGCTGAGTGGTGCAGTTGACATGCCTGAGGGATAGGATGCCATCCAGAGAGACCTGGACAAGCTCAAGAAGTGGGCCCATTTGAACCTCATGAGATTCAACCAGGTCAAGTGCAGGGTTCTGCACCTCGGTCAGGGCAACCCCTGGTATCAATACAGGCTGGGGGATGAAGGGATTGAGAGCAGCTCTGCTGAGAAGGACTTGGGGGTACTGGTTGATGAGAAGCTCAACATGAGCCGGCAATGTGTGCTTGGAGCCCAGAAAGCCAACCGCATCCTGGGCTGCATCAAAAGAACCATGGCCAGCAGGTCGAGGGAGGTGATTCTGCCCCTCTACTCTGCTCTGGTGAGACCCCACCTGGAGTACTGTGTCCAGCTCTGGAGCCCTCAGCACAGGAAATACATGGACCTGTTGGAGTGGGTCCAGAGGAGGGCCACTAAAATGATTAGAGGGATGGAGTATCTCTTCCATGAGGACAGGCTGAGAGAGTTGGGGTTGTTCAGCTTGGAGAAGAGAAGGCACTGGGGAGACCTTATTGCAGCCTTTCAGTACTTAAAGGGGCTTATATGAAAGATGGGGACAGACTTTTTAGCAGGGCCTTTTGCAATAGGACAAGGGGCAATGGTTTTAAACTAAAAGAGCATAGACTTAGATTAGGTATAAGGAAGAAATTTTTTATAATGAGGGTGGTGAAAAACTGGAACAGGTTGCCCAGAGTAGTGATTCCATCCCTGGAAACATTCAAGGACAGGTTGCACAGCGCTCTGAGCAACCTGATCTAGTTGAAGATATCCCTGCTCATTGCAGGGAGATTGGGACTGGATGACCTTTAAAGGTCCCTTCCAACCCAAACAATTCTGATTGTTACTTAGGAGAAGAGACCAACACCTGCCTTGCTACAACCTCCTTTCAGGTAGTTGTAGAGTGCAATAAGGTCTCCCCTGAGCCTCCTTTTCTCCAGGCTAAACAACCCCAGTTCCCTCAGCTGCTCCTCAAAGACTTGTTCTCTATACGCTTCACCAGCTTTGTTGCTCTTCTTTGGACACGTTCCAGTACCTCAATATGTTTCTTGTATTGAGGGGCCCAAAGCTGAACACAGTGTTTGAGGTGCGGTCTCACCGGTGCTGAGTACAGGGGGATGATAACTTCCTTTGTCCTGCTGGCCACACTATTTCTGATACAGGCCAGGATGCTGTTGGCTTTCTTGGCCACCTGGACACATTGCTGGCTCATATTCAGCTGGTTAGCAGGACTCATTGAAAGGGCTTTAAACTAGGTTTGAAGGGGGACGGGGATGTAACCAGAGTGACTAAAGTGGTGCCTGGAAGCAGCATGCCATTGCTGGTGGGTAAAAGCGCTAGCAAGGTCTTGCAGCCTGTTATTGCAGTGGAGGTGGGAGATGATGACCCATGTGCTAGCAAAGACATGAGGACTAGTGATAGGTTGGCAACTGCAGAAATGTCTGAGCGTGGACAGGTGGGAATAAGGGCTTGTCCCCCCAATAAAGTGGCAAGGCAATTAGCCCAGCTGAAGTGCATCTACATGAATGCACGCAGCATGAGCAACAAACAGGAAGAGTTGGAGGCCATTGTATAGCAGGGAAACTATGATATAGTTGCCATCACAGAAACGTGGTGGGAAGACACACACAAGTGGGGTGCAGTGATTGATGGCTACCAACTCTTCAGAAGGGATAGGCAAGGAAGGAGAGGTGGTGGGGTGGCCCTCTATGTCAGGGGCAGTCTTGAATGCCAAGAACTTAACAATGTGCATGACGACATTGTTGAGTGTGTATGGATAAGAATCAAGGGGAAGGCCAATAAGCCGGACATCGTGGTGGGAGTTTGTTATAGACCCCCTAATCAGGATGTAGAGACTGGTGAAATATTCTATAAGCAGCTGGCAGAGGTCTCGCGATCGCCCGCCCTTGTTCTTGTGGGGAACTTCAACTTCCCAGATGTCTGCTGGAAATATAACACAGCAGAGAGGGAACAGTCCCGGAGCTTCCTGGAGTGTATGGAAGACAACTTCCTAACACAGCTGGTGAGGGACCCAACTAGGGAAAGTGCCCTACTGGACCTGCTGCTTGTTAATAGAGAAGGTCTTGTAGGGGATGTAAAGACTGGAGGTCGTCTTGGGCACAGTGACCATGAAATGATAGACTTTTCGATTCTTGGTGAAGCAAGGCGGGGAGCCAGCAGAACTGACACCTTAGATTTCCGAAGGGAAAACTTTAGCCTGCTTAGGAGCATGGTTGAGAGTGTCCCTTGGGAGGCAGTTTTGAAGAGCAAAGGTGCCCAGGAAGGCTGGTCTTACTTCAAGGAGGAACTCTTAAAAGCTCAGGAGAAGGCCATCCCCATGTCTCGAAAAACGAGCCGACAGGGAAGAAGACCAGCCTGGCTAAATAGAGAGCTTTGGCTGGACCTCAGGGAAAAAAGGAAAGCTTATGATCTTTGAAAAAGGGGGTTAGCTACTAATGAAAAATACCAAGATGTAGTGAAGCTATGCAGGGCGAAAATTAGAAGGGCCAAAGCTCAAGCAGAACTCATCTTGGCCACCACGGTTAAAGATAACAAGAAGAGGTTCTTTCAGTATATCAATAGAAAAAGGAAGACTAGGGAAAATGTAGGCCCACTAACGAATGAGACGGGTGCCCTAGTGGTGGAAGACACAGAGAAGGCAGAGTTACTGAATGCCTTCTTTTCTTCAGTCTTCACTGCTAAAGCTGTCCCTCACGAATCCCAGGCCCTGGAGGCAAGGGGGAAGGTCTGGAGAGAGGAAGATTTTTCCTCAGTTGAGGAGGACCGGGTCAGAGACCACTTGGCCAAGCTGGACATTCACAAGTCCATGGGCCCTGACGAGGTGCACCCGCGAGTGCTGAGAGAGCTGGCAGGTGTTATTGCTGGGCCACTCTCCATCATCTTTGAAAGGTCATGGGGAACAGGAGAGGTGCCTGAGGACTGGAGGAAAGCCAATGTCTCTCCAGTCTTCAAAAAAGGCAAGGAGGAGGAGCCAGGGAACTACAGGCTGGTTAGTCTCACCTCTGTCCCTGGGAAGGTAATGGAGCGACTCATTCTGGATGTCGTCTCCAAACACGTTGAGGAACAGGATTTTACCCTTTTACCAAGGGTAAATCATGCTTGACCAATCTCATAGCCTTCTATGATGTTATAACTGGTTGGCTGGATGAGCGCAGAGCAGCAGATGTCATCTACCTTGACTTTAGCGAGGCTTTTGACACTGTCTCTCATAACATCCTCATTAGGAAGCTGAGGAAATGTGGACTAGACGAGGGGACAGTGAGGTGGATTGAGAGCTGGCTGTGTGACAGGACTCAGAGGGTTGTGATTAATGGAGCAGGGTCGAGTTGGAGGCCTGTAACCAGTGGTGTCCCCCAGGGGTCAATACTTGTACCAGTATTGTTTAACATATTCATCAACGACCTGGACGAGGGGACAGAGTGTATCCTCAGCAAGTTCGCTGATGATACCAAACTGGGAGGGGTGGCTGACACTCCAGAGGGCCGTGCTGCCATCCAGCGTGACCTGGACAGGCTGGAGAGCTGGGCAGAGAAGAACCTAATGAGGTTCAACAAAAGCAAGTGTAGGGTCCTGCACCTGGGGAGGAAGAATGCTAAGCACCAGTATAGATTAGGGGTGGACCTGCTGGGAAGTAGTTCTGAGGAGAAGGATCTGGGGGTCCTGGTAGACAGTAAATTATCCATGAGCCAACAATGTGCCCTTGTTGCCAAAAAGGCCAATGGAATCCTGGGCTGCATAGGGAAGAGTGTAAGAGTGTGGCCAGCAGGTCGAAGGAGGTCATTCTCCCCCTCTACTCTGCACTGGTGAGGCCACAACTGGAATATTGTGTCCAGCTCTGGGCTCCCCAGTTCAAGAGAGACAGGGAACTACTGGAGCGGGTCCAGCATAGGGCAACTAAGATGATTGAGGGACTGGAGCATCTCCCTTATGAGGAAAGGCTGAGAGAGCTGGGACTCTTTAGCCTGGAGAAGAGAAGGCTGAGGGGAGACCTTATTATGGCATACAAGTATCTCAAGGGTGGGTTTAAGGAGGATGGGGCCAGACTCTTTTCAGTGGTTCCCAGTAACAGGACGAGGGGTAACGGGCACAAACTGGAACATAGGAAGTTCCGAACAAATATGAGAAAAAACTTCTTTACAGTGAGGGTGACAGAGCACTGGAGCAGTGCTCTGTCCTACTGTAAGAAAGGCAGGTATTGCTTTTGCAGAGGAGAAAAGCCGTTTCCATCAGAGGTGGCATGATAAGGGAATGACTAAGACAAAGAGGCTCCAGCAAAGGCTTGTAGAACATCTCTTATCCACACAGACAAAAGGACAAACTGATTCCTACTGGATTAGTGTCTAGAAGGGTAGTCAAACATTTAACCAGGGCTAATGACATTGAGCAATCTTTTACCAAAAAGGAAAGAAATAAACTAGTCAGATAATCCCTTTAGGTGTAGCATAAGGAGAAGTAAACAGAGGCAAGACATCCAGGAAGAATTTTAGGCACCTCGGACAGACCGTGAACCCTGGAGTACCTAACCAATGGGAAACAGGGGAGGGAAAAATTCAGACGGGATTAGGGAATAAAAAGGTGTGTTTCAAGAACTGAAAGTGCGCCTACTGGCTAGGTCACCCGCTCTTGCAAGAACGTGAATAAAAATGTGTTTCACAGAGAATTCTGCCTGAGCCTATTTCATTCAGACCAGAACTTATTTCTCACACTAGATACAAATGAGTTAATGCTGATTCAAAATCTGAAGGTTTTTGCATGTGATGTGGAATATTGCATTTATTTACTGTTTCCAAAAAGCTTGGAGCAGATTCCCAAGAATTGTAGTCACTGTTTAATTTTCACAGCATGCTTCAGGTTTTGGTCGATTTATTCTGTTTCCTTGCTGCAGAAAGTAATGTAAAACCTGATAAATTGGATCTTATAAAACCTAATTAAATCAATTACTCTGTTCTGCTAGCTCTTTTATGCAGAAACTGCAAGTATGTTGTAAAAATTACTACTCCCCTAATATGTGGATAAAGTCAAATTATGCTGTAATTCTGAGATGTTTGAGCTATATTCGTGCAGCCCATTTTGTGGTTAAGCCACCAGTGACATGTCTTAATAAGTAGCTTTGACAGATAGGCTAACTACTCTTAAAGATTTTTGGTGCTGACCAATACAGTATTCCATCCCATCTGCCCTGCTCAGTATAAAAGCTGAGGGATTAAAGGGGTCATGTTGGCTCTTCTTTGTTTTTTCTCCAGTGGGCTCTTCTTCAGTGGACTGCTTCTTCAATGGCTCTCTTCCTTCAATGACTTATGTCTGAGGATGACATGGTTTGGGCTGGGTTGGCCAATGACAAGACAACAGATGCTCTCCTCCACCTCTCGCTCCAAGGAGAGGAAGAAGAGAGATAGAGCAAGCTATGGGTTTAGAAAAAGCTAAACTACTTTAATGAAATATTAATAATAAATTTTTAAAAAGGAAATAGTGTAATAGATACAATATATACAAACATACACAAAACCATATCAAGCTCCCAGGGAGACGTCACTAGCAGGCACTGTGAAAGTTCCAGACTGGACTCACTGACAAATGGGAACTAGAACACACTGACCAGGATCAAAAGGCAGATGAGCTGACAGGGTCCTCCTCAGACGTCAGTCACTGAAGAAAGAGGGCCATAAAAAAACCAATCCACTAAAAAAGATCCAAAAAAAAAAAAACCACCAACGTGCTCCCCTTGATCCCTCAGCTTTTATACTGAACATGGCAGATGGGATGGAATACCTTAGTGGTCAGTTTGGGTCACCTGACCTGTCCACAGGTGTAACCCTTCCACAGGGTAAACAACCAAGTCAGCTGACCCTGGTTGCCACAGCAACAAGTATAAGCAAGAGCCTCTCTCACTGAACAGAAAGCTGGCTCTGCTCCACCCCAAACCAGGACATTCCACCCCTTATTCCATATCATTTGCATCATGCGCAGATCTCTAACACTTATTATCCATCAAATATATACATATATATACATAAAAGTTCATTAAGTCCATTTAGTTCATAATTGCAGAGTCTCATCTATTATAGCAGACTCAGGATTGAGTATTCTCCCCAAGGGTCAAATTTCCTTGAAGCACACCTTGAATTTCTCCATTCTCCAGCATCACCCACCAAGTACATCCAGGTCCCTGAGCAAAAACAGTCCCATTAATAGGTTTGCCTTTGCCTGAGGCAGGAAAAACCCAAACAGTTTTCCCCAACATATTCCTTTCATGCACCACAGGGACTTTATCTCCTTCTACATTATGTAAAAGGTCTGACTGAGCAGGACCGGCTCGATTGATGGATCCCCTGGTGTTAACTAACCAGGTAGCTTGTGCTAAATGCTTGTCCCAATTTTTAAAAGATCCACCACCCCCCATTGTTTTCAGGGTAGTTTTTAATAGTCCATTGTATCACTCAATTTTCCCAGAAGCTGGTGCATGATAGGGGATATGATATACCCACTCAGTGCCATGTTCTTTTGCCCAATTACTTATAAGATTGTTTTTGAAATGAGTCCCATTGTCTGATTCAATTCTTTCTGGAGTTCCATGTCACCACAAGACTTGCCTTTCAAGGCCCAGGATGGTATTCTGGACAGTGGCACAGGGCACAGCATAGGTTTCCAACCATCCTGTGCTTCCTTCTGCCATTGTAAGCACATTAACACTTACCCTGGCAGGTTTGAGGGAGTGTGATATAGTCAATTTGCCAAGCCTCCCCATACTTATATTTTAACCATCGTCCCCCATACCACAAAGGTTTTAACCTTTTAGCTTGCTTGATTTTGGCGCATGTTTCACAATCGTGGATAACCTGTGCAATAGTGTCCACAGTTAAATCCACCCCTCGGTCACGGGACCATTTATATGTTGCGTTGTGGCAGATCTATGAGCAGAGGCCTGTGTACGGCCAAGGACACAGTGAGCAGAGCACACAGAAACAGGAACGCAGATATCGATACGGATGGAATGAAGAGGAACTGGTTCAATATAAACGTGGAACAAGAAAACAGCTTCACGTGCTTATCTTGGTGGGAACTGAATAAGGCATCCGGGTTAGTGATCTGAAATATGTGTTTACTTGCCTAGCAGGTGCATGGAAAATTTTAGAGCTCGGGTATAAAAGCTGAGGCCTGAGAAGCAATAAACGATTTCGTGCCTATCACAGCCGGAGTCCGTGCCCTCATACACCACAAATAGCACCTGAATCGGGTTTAAAAGAACAAGGATTAAAAGGAACAGAGATATGAAGTACTAATTATCCGGTTGTGTAACCCGTGGCTGGACAGAGGAATTCATACCGAGAGCTCTCTAACAATTACTTTCATCGCCGTTTGCTGGTTGAAAAAGGTGAGCAGCCATGGTAGATTTTAAAAATGGGACAAACAGCTACTCGAGAACAGAAATTGCAACTTGAACTTCTGCAGCGCATTTTAACAGAACAGGGCTTTAAAGTGGCCCCTGTCAAATTAGTAACTTTGCTTGTATGGATACATGATTATTGCTCATGGTTCCCTGAAGGGGGGGGTCCTGTGATTTAGCTCACTTGCAAAAAGTGGGGGAGGAATTGCAAACGCGGGAAACGCTGCAGTTGTCCTTGCCAGAAGGAATAATAATTACTTGGCGAACTGTATACACTGCCATATGAACACTGCATCCTGCAGAGCAAGCCCTGCAAGGGGTTACTGGAGGGGCACTACAAGCTTCCCCAGAGGAACCTCAGTCTTTTGAAATGATACCCCCAGTTGCGGACCCTGAGCCTGAATCTGCTGAAATTCCCAATCCTGCAGAACATTACCAAAAGCAGAATTCAGGAGGCAAAGAGCCAGAAGATCCCTTTGATCCTGGTCCAATAAATCCAGAGACTGAACCTGATTTATATCCACCTTTAACCCCAATTAAAACTATGCCTGCATCTGCTCCAACTGCGGAGGAGATTTTACAGCAACAGCGACGAAAGTCGTTATCGCGCTCCTCCATTCTTAACCCTCCTCCATTTGCGCCAGGTACCACATCTGTTCCTCCTTCTCAACCGCTTATACGTGCGCAACTGGAATCGGGGTATTGTGGTGTATTGTCAGAATGTCGGCGGGAGGCTTTACGCAGAGGAGGTGTTCAGATGTTACAAGCAATGCCTGTAATTTATAGACCCAACCGACCGCCTCATCATGAGCATTTACCTTATGAGTTAGTTAAAGAGTTAAGAAATTCTGCCAGAGATTGCAGATTGCACTCCTCCTTCACAATGAATCTTATTCAGGCCATAGCTGACTCGTATACAATGACAGTGTATGATTGACATTCTCTTTTGCAGTTAATCTTGACTGCAGCACAATTTGCAGTCTGGGACACAGAGTATTGTGATGTTGCCACTGCTCAAATTATGGACAATCTTACTCAAGGTATTAATATAGGTCTGGACGAGTTGCTGGGACAAGGGCCATACGCCACTGCGCAGGCACAAGCCCAGTTAGATGGAAGAGTTTTTAGTCAGGCCACAACGCTGGCTATTAGAGCATTGCGGCAAGTTCCCGATACAGGAAGAAGAGAAACGTCTTTGGCGGCTGTGCGCCAGGGGGCGCAAGAACCTTATGTTACCTCCTTAGACAGATTGCAGACTGCTATCCAAAGGCAAATAGATTCTGAAGAGGTGCAGCAATTGTTGTTTCAATTAGCAATTGAGAATGCTAATGCGGATTGCAAGCACGCTTTAGAGCCCTTTCGAAATAAGGCCAAAACTCTATTCAGAGCTAATAAGAGCCTGTCAAAACGTGGGCTCTGAGCAACATAAAGCAGAAATGTTAGCCACTGTTTTAGCTCAACAGATGGTGGTAGCCTGTGCCGCTGCTAAATGCAACGGAATTGTCGCTGACACACCGACCATCAAACTTCAAGAAGGCCTGCTACCCCAACACAACTATGCCCTCGGTGTCAGAGAGGGTATCATTGGAGTAGCCAATGTCATTCAAAATATGATAAGCTCGGTAATCCTATTGGGACCCTCCCAGGAAATGGGAGGAGGGGCGCGAGGCCCAGCACCCCGAAAACAATAAATCGGGCCTTTGCAGGGCAAGTAGCAACCCCCCAGACATCAGAGACAAGCAGTGTGTCACCGGCCTACAACCCGCCACAGCAGGAAGTGCAGGGTTGGACCTGGCCACTTCCGAACCAACCATAATAACAGATACTAGTGTACACCTTTTGCCTACGGGGGTCTATGGGCCATTGCCAAGAAATAGTGCAGCTCTTTTAATTGGCCGTTCTTCTACAACTTGCACAGGATTGTTTGTGCTGCCTAAATCCGAACATTATGCAGCAAGCTAAAATGTTGCATGATTTTTTTCATCAAAATGCGAAGGCATTGAGGAAGCAATTTTCTTTAACACAACAACAAGCACATGATATTGTGCGAACTTGTGCCAATTGTCAGCAGCTGGCTCCTCTGCCATCATTTGCAGGGGTTAACCCACGAGGGCTTACACCTGATGAACTTTGGCAATCCGATGTTACGCGCATTATGGAATTTGGATGTTTGTGCTATGTACATGTTTCAGTTGATTCGTTTTCTCACCTTGTTGTAGCTACTGCTCATACTGGAGAGAAGGCTTGTGGTGTTATTCAATGTTGGTTGCAATGCATTGCAGTCATGGGAGTACCGAAAACTATAAAAACTGATAATGAACCAGCTTATGTGTCCGCTAAAGTACAGGCCTTTTTACAGACATGGGGTATTAAACATGTCACCAGTATTCCTCATTCCCCAACTGGGCAAGCAATTGTGGAGCGTATGCATCATACTTTAAAAAACATGCTTGCTAAACAAAAAAGGGGGAATCCCATAGGTATGACCCCTCAAGAGTGATTGTATAAAGCAACTTATGTTTCAAATTTTCTAAACATGTCTTCTTTGTCATCCACAGCAGTAGAGCGACATTTTGTAAGAACTGCTGAATGGCCTGAACAACCGAAGGTGTATTATAAGCACCTTGAATTGGGGCGCTGGGAAGGACCGGTCCCCCTGATAACATGGGGTCGAGGGTATGCTTGTGTGTCTTTATCCTCAGGTCCATACTGGATTCCTGCAAAATTCTTTAAGCTGGCTCATCAGCCGAGTCCAGTATGGGAAAAGGGAGGCCTGGAACCAGTCAAGCCAATCAATGAGTAAAAGCAGGCATACCTAAGGATGGGTATTTTTATTAATCTTTCAGTTTTTAATGCTTATCTCTTTTCTGTCTCGTGTAGATTTTTTTGTATATTGGGTTATATACCGAGGGCTGGTGAATGGGATTTGTATTTGGAAACAGAAGTCTTCATAAGCTAACAATAGATAATACTACAACAAATAGAAGTTGTGAGCAAGAAGATTCTGTAATAATTTGTACTTCTCATGATTTTTGCAATAGTATCTGCAATTGTTATTTTAGCTTCAGCTTCTGTAGCCGTCGCTGCATTTACTGAATCTGTCCAGACTGCTAAGGTTGTAGGAGAAACTTTATCTAATGTAACTGAAGAATTAGTTATGTTTAGTATGCTGTTTGCCGTGTTTAATAAGCATTATCCAATCAGTTGTAGATGCCGTTTTGCATCGTACCCTTGTACGAGTTGTAGAATATGTTGCTGTAAAAACTATGTGTGTATCCATGAGAACCTGACCTTCAAAGAAGAAAATAACAAGAAGGGAATACAACTGTGACGGAGAGAAGACGACTTCACTGAGAGGTTCAAATTAACAATTTATTTGGACTACACTCACAGGTCCGATACGCCACTATTGCAAGTTCTTATGGATACAATGGAAGAATGCACTATTGCAATTTAAGGGGAAAAGAACAAAACAATTCACAGAATATGCTATTACCACCTAACAAGTGATCCCGAAAAGTAACAACACAAACCACCAGCGCGCTAGATATGAATACCTTAAACGAGCGCACAAATCACAATCTTAGAGCATGCTAGACATCATACGTACGTTATTAAATCACTTACCCTCTCTCTCTCTCTCAGGTAAGGCCACTCAGTCCCGGGAAGTTACCTTGCACAGCATCCTGGACAAGGTGGGGGCAGAATCTCCTACAGGCCAGCTGTATCTTTGGAAGATTCACACACTTTTCTCCCCAAAACTTTGGACTTAAATATCCTTTTTCCGGGACTGTGCCTGAATGGATTACACTATCTGGGATGGTTATCTCCGGTGGTTTGATGGCCCCTCAGATAGCAATGTTTATTTTGTGATGTCTGGTCTCACACTCACTGAATAGTGGTGGGACTTGACTCAGAGCATTTTGTTTGTTAAAGGCACCATTCGGGTTTCAGTTCTGGTTTCAGTTCTTATTGTAATGCAGTGTTGAGACCACCCCAGGCTGAGCCATTTCCACAGCTCCCCCCAAGTTATCTCTGCATAGATAGGGATCAATAAGCATCTGCCAAGGCAAGATGGAGCTGAGTCGAATGACAGCTCCCTGCATCTCACCTTTTGTGTTCTGAAACCGGTTTAGCCAGGTGCTCCCCTTCAACAACAATGTAGTCGTGTATCAGACAGCAGCTATTAGCAAAGCTGGATCATGAGTCTGGTGAGACTCACTGCATGCACTGGCCACACATGTAGCAACTCTAGCCTGTACTCTTCCACTCAATCCGATGCATGGTATGAGGGGGCTGTCTCGGGCTGGAGAGAGGGAGAGAGACATGAGCGCACTTTGAAGATACAGGGGATGCCCTGAAGTGCTGTGACTGCCTCCCCCTCCCATAGGTATGACACTGATACGCAAGAACGCATAGATGAAGAAATATTAACCAAATTACAAGCCTTAGAAGCAGCAGTAATATGGATAGGGAATCGGCAAAATGCATTAAAAACATGTCTTTCTCTGTATTGTGATTGGGAGTACAACTCTCGAAGACTTTGTGTTACATCTCTCCCCTGGAATACGTTGCTACATGGCTGGGAGATGGTTAAACACCATCTCCAAGGTGCTTTTGACATGTCGTTGCAACAAAATATTCGTCCTTTACATGATCAGCTAAAAGCTCAAATACTAAAGATTCAAGACTTAATGAACCGCAATGCATTTGAAACATTAAAAAAGGATTTCTCGTGGGTAAATCCAAAGAAATTGGCTTTCTGGGCTAAATTTAGGAATCTGGGTATTTATTGCCTTAGCAGGGTTCTTTTTGATTCTGTTTTTAATTGTGTTTAGTATATAACCTGCTAAGAGCATCACAACGAGTAGAAGCACAAGTCATGGCGACCTTGTTAATAAATGGTCTGGTGTTAAACAAAAAAGGGGGAGATGTGGCAGATCTACGAGCAGAGGCCTGCGTACAGTCAAGAACACAGTGAGCAGAGCACACAAACAGGAACGCAGATATCAACATGGATGGAACGAAGAAGAACTGGTTCAATACAAACATGGAACAAGAAAACAGCTTCACGTGCTTATCTTGGTGGGAACTGAATAAGGCGACTGGGTTAGTGTCCTGGTTCAGGCGGGGAAAGAGTTAATTTTCCACACGCTCTGCAGGGACACAGGTATTCCATGCCATGTGAGCCTTGCCCACCCTGAGCTGCCGGGGAAGGGGGCAGGAAGTTGCAGCTTGTAGCAGGCAGGTGCATCCCGGGTCCAGTCGGGGAGCGGTGGTTCCGTAATCGTGTTTGTATATTCCTCTGTCCGTGTTATTGTTGTTGTTTTCTTGTTCCCTTTGCTGTTCTCTTAAACTGCCTTTATCTCAGCCCAAGAGTTTTGACTTTTTCTTCTGATTCTTCCCGTATTGGGAAGGCCCGAGCAAGCGGCACGTGGTTCCTTGTTGCCATCTGAGGCTAAACCACGACAGTCCTTTTTGGCGCCCAACGTGGGGCTTGAAGGGTTGAGATAACGACAGAATCCAACTAGAGCTGGGAAAAACGAATGTGTTTTATGCATTTATTTTATTAGGCAAATAGTCGCTGGTCACCATGTTGCTTGGTTTGTTCTCATGGCTGTGTTATAAATTCCTATATGACTTGTGTACTCCCTGCGATGCTGTTTATCACCTCTGGAAGAGGGATGAGGATTATCATTTTTCTGTCCTGTGCGACATCGGCTTATGATATGATAACATCACTTATTAGACAGTTACTTTGGGGTGTTTATCTGGTATTGCTGTCCTGTCCGTACCTTGGGCACCGTCTCTCAGAATTTATTAATAATCGCACCCAGTCTGTGGGGGAAACAGGGGGGGACACTTTCCCCAGCTCTTTTGCCTCCCTTTTCTCCTTCGGGTCAGGTAGGACAGCTTTTGAGAATTTTGAATATCCTTGGGATGCTCAGACCAGCATGTTCCTAGTGTTATGTCTCCTGAATATGCTCCAGGTCCTGTTTAGGGTTAAACAGCTATTTAAGACTACCACCCAGAGATCTGCCCCGAGGCTGGATAGTCAGGGGTGGCATGGCATGTGGGAGAACATGGGCAGGTACCTAGAGAACTTCTCACCTCCAATGGTCTGGGACTTCACCCCTGAACAATTACAGGACCCTGACAGAGTAGTAGAATCTCTGAAGGGAAAATGCTGTGGCTATTCTAGAGAGGCACAACTCACTACACTGTGCTGGGCCCTGGCCAGTGTTTACCAAACACTGTTGGATATTATGCAGCACCCTCAGGGGAAAGAGATGGAAAACAGGCTGACAGAAACTGCAGCTACTGCAATCCCTGCGGCAGCCACTGCGACTACTGCAACCCCTGCAGCAGACACTGACGCTGAACCAGGGAACCATCCCATACCAGTATCAGTTGCCCCCATACAGAAGAAGAAGTACACAAAGAAATCAGTTCGCTTAGTAAGAGATGATGATGAACCAGGGTCATCACGAGAGCAGGAGGAAGAGGCAGAACCAGAGATAATTACCCAATCCCTATTCTTGAGTGAGCTGCAGGATATTGAAGATTTCATCTGACTTTCAGGAGAGCACATTGTCACCTGGCTGCTCCAGTGTTGGGATAATGGGGCCAGTAGCCTGGAATTAGAGGGTAGGGAAGCGGGCATTGACAAGGCTATTGGGAAGACCACCCAAGCCCTCAGCCTCTGGAAACGACTCCTGTCAGGCGTGAGGGAGAGGTACCCCTTCAGTGAGGATGTTGTATGTCACCCAAGCAAGTGGACTACCATGGAAAGAGGTATCCAGTACCTGAGAGAATTAGCCGTGCGGGAGATGATTTATTATGACTTGGACAATGCAGACTTACCCACAGACCCTGACGAGGTGCAATGCACAAGGCCCATGTGGCGGAAGTTTGTACGGAGCGCACCATCGTCATATGCCAACTCACTGGCAGTAATGGAATGGAAAGGCGAAGAGGGACCAACGGTGGATGAGGTGGCTGGCTGGCTCCAGTGATATGAAGGAAGTCTCTCTTCCCCCCTTGTCTCAGCTGTGGAGAAACTGTCCCGGAAGGTCCAGCAACTTGAAGAGAATATGTCCTACTCCCCACCTGTACGGGCCAGCATCTCAGCTATTAGGAGCAGGCATTTCCCCACTCAAGAGAGAGACTACACAGAGGGTACACACCACGAGGCACCCTGTGGTTCTACCTGTGTGACCACGGGGAGGACATGAGGAAGTGGGATGGACAACCTACTTCGATCCTGAAGACAAGGGTACAGGAGTTGCAAGGAACAACAACCACAAAAGGGGATCCCTCCAGGAAAAGTGCTGCCCCAGTTTCCAGCGGGCAGTTGCCCAGACAAAGCAGAAGGCCTGATCTTGCTTCTGATCCTCTTGAAGGAACTTCCAAGTCATTTCTGCAAGAAGTAACAGATACTATGACCGGTATTAGAGGGGCCCTGCCTCCAGCCAGGTGGAGGAAAGGGACAACCGGGTTTATTGGACGGTGTGGATTCGATGGCCAGGCACATCAGACCCACAGGAGTATAAGGCTCTAGTGGACACAGGTGCACAGTGCACCCTAATACCATCAAGCTACAGAGGGGCAGAACCCCATCTGTATTTCTGGGGTCACAGGGGGATCCCAAGAGTTGACTGAGTGGCAAAAGCATCCCATTGTGACTGGCCCAGAGGCCCCATGCATCCTTGGCATAGATTACCTCAGGAGAGGGTATTTTAAGGACCCAAAAGGGTACCGGTGGGCCTTTGGCATAGCTGCCTTGGAGACGGAGGAAGTTAAACAGTTGCCTACCTTGTCCGGTCTCTTGGAGGACCCTTCTGTTGTGGGGTTGCTGAGGGTCGAAGAACAACAGGTGCCAATTGCTACCACAACGGTGCATCGGCGGCAACATCGCACTAACCGAGACTCTCTGATTCCCATCCATAAGCTGATTTCTCAACTAGAGGTTCAAGGAGTGATCAGCAAGACTCACTCACCCTTTAACAGTCCCATATGGCCAATACGAAAATCTAATGGAGAGTGGAGGCTAACCGTAGACTATCGTGGCCTGAGTGAAGTCACGCCTCTGCTGAGTGCTGCCGTGCCGGACATGCTAGAACTCCAGTACGAACTGGAGTCCAAGGCAGCCAAGTGGTATGCCACAACTGATATAGCTAATGCATTCTTCTCAATCCCTTTGGCAGCGGAGTGCAGGCCACAGTTTGCTTTCACTTGGAGGGGCGTCCAGTACACCTGGAATCGACTGCCCCAGGGGTGGAAACACAGCCCCACCATTTGCCATGGACTGATCCAGACTGCACTGGAACAGGGTGAAGCTCCAGAACACCTGCAATACATTGATGACATCATCGTATGGGGCAACACAGCAGAAGAAGTTTTTGAGAAAGGGAGTAAAATAGTCCAATTGCTTGCGAAAGCTGGTTTTGCCATAAAACCAAGTAAGGTCAAGGGACCTGCGCAGGAGATCCAGGTTTTAGGAATAAAATGGCAAGATGGATGCCATCGGATCCCAATGGATGTGATCAACAAAATAGCAGCTATGTCTCCACCAACTAGTAAAAAGGAAACACAAGCTTTCTTAGGCATTGTGGGTTTTTGGAGGATGCATATCCCAGATTACAGTCTGATTGTAAGCCCTCTATACCAAGTAACCTGGAAGAAGAATGATTTTAAATGGGGTCCTGAGCAACGACAAGCTTTTGAACAAATCAAACAGGAAATAGTCCATGCAGTGGCCCTGGGGCCAGTCCGGGCAGGACAAGATGTTAAGAATGTGCTTTACACCGCAGCCGGGGAGAACGGCCCTACCTGGAGCCTCTGGCAGAAAGCACCAGGGGAGACCCGAGGCCGACCCCTAGGGTTTTGGAGTCGGGGATACAGAGGAGCCGAAGCTTGCTATACTCCAACAGAAAAAGAGATATTGGCAGCATATGAAGGGGTTCGAGCTGCTTCGGAAGTGGTTGGCACAGAAGCACAGCTCCTCTTAGCACCTCGACTGCCGGTGCTGGGCTGGATGTTCAAAGAAAGGGTCCCCACCACACATCATGCAACTGATGGTACATGGAGTAAGTGGATTGCACTGATCACACAGCGAACTCGAATGGGAAACCCCAGTCGCCCAGGAATTCTGGAAGTGATCATGGACTGGCCAGAAGGCAAGGATTTCGGAATATCGCCAGAGGAGGAGGTGACGCGTGTGGAAGAGGCCCCATCTTATAATAAACTGCCAGAAAATGAGGAGAAATATGCCCTGTTCACTGATGGGTCCTGCCGGATTGTGGGAAAGCATCGAAAGTGGAAGGCTGCTGTGTGGAGTCCTACACGACAAGTTGCAGAGGCCAGTGAAGGACAAGGTGAATCGAGCCAGTTTGCAGAGGTGAAAGCCTTTCAGCTGGCTTTGGACATTGCCGAGCGAGAAAAATGGCCAGTACTTTATCTCTACACTGACTCATGGATGGTGGCAAATGCTCTGTGGGGGTGGCTACAGGAGTGGAAGCTGGGCAACTGGCAGCACAGAGGCAAACCCATCTGGGGTGCTGAACTCTGGCAAGATATTGCTGCCCGGATAGAGAATCTGGTTGTGAAAGTACGCCACGTAGATGCCCATGTGCCCAAGAGTCACGCCATGGAGGAACATCAGAACAGCCAGCAGGTGGATCGGGCTGCTAGGATTGAAGTGGGTCAGGTGGATCTGGACTGGCAACATAGGGGTGAACTATTCATAGCTCAATGGGCCCATGACACCTCAGGCCATCAAGGAAGAGATGCAACATATAGATGGGCTCGTGACCGAGGGGTGGACGTGACCATGGACACTATTGCACAGGTTATCCATGAATGTGAGACATGCGCTGCAATCAAACAATCCGAGCAGTTAAAGCCTCTTTGGTATGGAGGACGATGGCTGAAATATAAATATGGGGAGGCCTGGCAGATTGATTATATCACACTGCCACAAACCCATCAAGGCAAGCGCCGTGTGCTCACAATGGTGGAAGCAACCACTGGATGGCTGGAAACATACCCTGTGCCCCATGCCACTGCCCGGAACACTATCCTGGGCCTTGAAAAACAAGTCCTCTGGAGACATGGCACCCCAGAGAGAATTGAGTCGGACAACGGGACTCATTTCTGAAACAGCCTCATAGACACCTGGGCCAAAGAGCATGGTATTGAGAGGGTATATCACATCCCCTATCACGCACCGGCCTCTGGGAAGATAGAACGATACAATGGACTGTTAAAAACTACACTGAGAGCAATGGGTGGTGGGACTTTAAAACATTGGGATACACATTTAGCAAAGGCTACCCGGCTAGTTAACACCAGGGGATCTACCAATCGGGCTGGCCCTGTCAATCAAAACTTCCACGTACTGTAGAAGGGGATAAAGTCCCCGTAGTGCACATGAAGAATATGCTAGGGAAGACAGTCTGGGTTAGTCCTGCCTCCGGCAAAGGCAAACCCATCTGTGGGATTGCTTTTGCCCAAGGACCTGGGTGCACTTGGTGGGTGATGCGGAAGGATGGGGAAGTCCGATGTGTACCTCATGGGGATCTGATTTTGGGTGAGAGTAGCCAATGAATCAAATTGTGTGTTGTTGATTGCTAAGTAACCCTGTCACTGTATGTCCTCATTACTATAATTGCTATCAGTTGTACTACGAGTAAGGCACAGGGGTGATGGGATCAGAACTGACCTCAGCAGCTGGCGCCCAGCAACTTCCTCAAGATCTACATCTTCAGCCCAAGGACTGTGTGCATGAGCTGCACCAGGTACACCAGCTATAAGCTCCGAAAATACAGCATGCAACAGGCCAGCAGCACACAGCATCTCGCCTGCCCTGAGAGACTGTTCTAACAGATGGAGCCCAAAGCCGTGGATTAAATGAACTCGATGGACGGCCCATAGACTAAGGGCATTATATCTGTATGAATATGTATGTAGATATACAGCAGGAGAAAGTGGTGGCAATTCATTGGAACCTGTAAGATCTGGGCATGGCATAGATGGTATGGAATAAGGGGTGGATAATTTCCTGGTTCTGGCGGGGATAGGGTTAATTTTCCACAGGCTCCAGGAGGGACACAGGTATTCCATGCCATGTGAGCCATGCCCACCCTGAGCTGCCGGTGGAGGGGGCAGGAAGCCACCGCTTGGAGCAGGCGGAGGCATCCCGTGTCCAGTAGGTGAGCAGCGGGGAGCAGCAGTTCCGTAATCGTGTTTGTATATTCCTCTGTGTTATTGTTGTTGTTTTCTTGTTCACTTTGCTGTTCTGTTAAACTGCCTTTGTCTCAACCCATGAGTTTTGCCTTTTTCTTCTGATTCTTTGTTGCCATCTGAGACTAAACCATGACAGTTAGTGATCTGAAATTTGTTTCCTTGCCTAGCAGGTGCATGGAAATTTTTAGAGCTCGGGTATAAAAGCTGAGGCTTGAGAAGCAATAAATGATTTTGTGCCAATCACAGCCAGAGTCCATGCCTTAATACACCACACTGCATTCCTTCCTCAATGACCTGAAGGGTCATGGGCCCACGGAGCTAAAAATAGTTCATCCTTATGTTCCCAGTCCAAATCTTTCTGGAAAATCTTAGCAGCCTAGTCCACTTCCTGATTGTTTTGATGTTCCTCAGTGGCCTGACTCATGGGTACATGGGCATCTACGTGACGTACTTTCACGACTAGTTTCCCTAGCCGCTCAGCAATATCTCCCCATAATTCAGCAGCCCAGATGGGTTTACCTCTGCGCTGCCAGTTGCTCTGCTTCCACTGCTTTAGCCATCCCCACAGAGCATTTGCCACCATCCATGAGTCAGTACAGACATAGAGTATTGGCCACTTTTCTCCTTCAGCAATGTCTAAGGCCAGCTGGACAGCTTTTACCTCTGCAAATTGACTCGATTCACCTTCTCCTTCAGCAGCTTCTGCAACCTGTCATGTAGGACTCCATACAGCAGCTTTCCACCTTCGATGCTTTCCTACAATACAACAAGACCCATCAGTGAACAAGGCATACTGTTTCTCTTTATCTGAGTTCATTATATGGTGGGGCTTCCTAAGCATGAGTCACCACGTCCTCTGGTTGCATTCCAAAGTCTTTGCATTCAGGCCAGTTTGTGATCACTTCTACGATCCCTGGACAATTCAGGTTTCCTATTCGAGCTCGCTGCATGATTAAGGCAACCCACTTAGTCCAGGTAGCATCGGTGGCATGATGATTAGAAGGAACTTTACCCTTGAACATCCAGCCCAGCACTGGTAGTTAGGGTGCTAGGAGGAGCTGTGCTTCAGTACCAATTACCTCTGAAGCAGCTCTAACTCCTTCATAGGCTGCCAAGATCTCTTTCTCAGTTGGAGTATAGTTGGCCTCACATCTTATGTATCCCCAGCTCCAAAACCCTAGGGGTCTACCTCGAGTCTCCCCTGGTGCTTTCTGCCAGAGGCTCCAGGTAGGGCCATTGACCCCAGCTGCAGTGTAGAGCACATTTTTAATGTCCTGTCCTGTTCAGACTGGTCCAAGTGCCACTGCATGCACAATCTCTTGTTTAATTTGCTCAAAGGCCTGTTGTTGCACAGGGCCCCACGTAAACTCATTTTTCTTTCGAGTCACTTCATAGAGAGGTTTCACAATCTGACTATAACCTGGAATATGCACTCTCCAGAAACCTACAACACCTAAAAAAGGCTTGTGTTTCCTTTCTGTTAGTAGGTGGGGACATAGCTGTTATTTTGTTAATCACATCCATTGGGATCTGACAACAGCCATCTTGCCACTTAATTCCCAAGAACTGGATGTCTCCTGCAGGTCCCTTGACCTTACCTCTTTTTACAGCAAAACCTGCTTTCAGAAGAATCTTGATTATTTTCTTACCTTTCTTGAAAACTTCTTCTGCTGTGTTTCCCCACACAATGATGTCATCACTGTACTGCAGGTGTTCTGGAGCTCCACCCTTCTCCAGTGCAGTCTGGATCAGTCCATGGCAAATAGTAGGGCTGTGTTTCCACCCCTGGGGCAGTCGATTCCAGGTGTACTGGATGCCTCTCCAGGTGAAAGCAAACTGTGGCCTGCACTCTGCTGCTAAAGGAATAGAGGAAAAGGCATTAGCAATGTCAGTTGTAGCATACCACTTGTCTGCCTTGGACTCCAGTTCATACTGCAGTTCTAGCATGTCTGGCACAGCAGCACTCAGTGGTGCTGTGACCTCATTCAGGCCACGATAGTCTACTGTTAGCCACCGTTCTCCATCAGACTTTTGTACTAGCCATCTAGGGCTGTTAAAGGGTGAGTTAGTCTTGCTGATCACTCCTTGGGTCTCTAGCTGATGAATCAGGTTCTGGATGGGAATCAGGGAGTCTTAGTTAGTGCAATACTGTCATCTATGCACTGTGGCAGCAGCCACTGGCACCTGCTGTTCTTTAACCCTCAGCAGTCCCACCACAGAAGGGTCATCTGAAAGGTCAGGTAAGGTAGACAGCTGTGTAATGTCCTCAGTCTCTACAGCTGCTATACCGAAAGCCCACAGATACCCTTTTTGATCTCTGAAATATCCTTTCTTGAGGTAGTCTATGTTAAGGATGCACAGAGCATCTGGGCCAGTCACAATTGGGTGCTTCTCCCATTTATTCCCAGTTAGGCTCACTTTGGCCTCCAATGCAGTCAGTTCTTGAGACCCACCTGTCCCTCCAGAAATAGTAACAGATTCTGTCCCTTTATGATTTGATGGCAATAGGGTACACTGTGCACCAATGTCCACCAGGGCTTTATACTTTTGTGGCTCTAATGTGCCAGGCCATCGAATCCACACAGTCCAATAAAATCTGTTGTCCCTCTCCTCCTCCTGGCTGGAGGCAAGGCCCCTCTAATGTTGAGGACAACATCTACAATTATCAGATGAGTTCCTACCCGGCCCAGAGAACTGCTTACCATGGACTGGAGCAGCCATCCTCCTGCAAAAATTCTTCCTTCCAACTACTTTACCTTGCAACTCAAGCACTCTTGCCTGTAGGACCAGAGTAGGTTTCTTATCCCATTTGCTCACATCCTCTCCATAGTTGCAAAGGCAAAGCCACAGGAAGTCCCACAGCAGGCCCTGTTTCTCTTGAATCAGTTTTGTAGGAAGGTGTTTTTTCTTAATGACTGAGACATGAGTCTGTTCAGAGGAAGAGTGGGATTCTTTCCCCTTTTCAGACAGTTTTTCAAGCAGTTTATATAAAAGTTTATCATTTTTCTCATTTTGTTCAGCTATTGTCTCGGTCATTTTCTCCACAGCTGCTACACGAAGGGGACAAGAGAGACCGTCTTCCTACTGTCATACCCTGTTAGCCACTTCATTTACAGTTGGTGCATCAACATCGGATCCTCCCCAAACCATTGTTGACAATGTATGAGAATACATCAATGGTGCACTGTGCACAAATTTTCTTAGCAAAGATCATTTGCCTGGCATTTCATCAGGGTCTACATTCACTCGCCAGTCACCATAAATCACCTCTTGCACAGCCAGTTCCCTCAGGTACTTTATACCTTTCTCCATGCTGGTCCACTTACTTGGACAACATTCCATATCATCCTTAAAGGGATACCTGCCCTTTACAGCTGATAGCAGTCGCCTCCAGAGACTGAGAGTGTTTGTCTTCTTCCCAATCGCTTTATCAGTCCCTTCATCTCTGGCCAGGTTTCCCAACTGCCTAGCTTCTCTACCATCTAAGTCTACAGAATCAGCTCCATTATCCCAGCATCGGAGCAACCAGGAGATAAGTGTCTCCCCTTCTTGACAACTAAAGTCCTTCCTCATATTTCGCAAATCCTTCACAGAGAAGGCATTAACAATTATCTCTACATCTGAGTCCTCCTCCTGCATTGACACTGCCTTAGCAGGACACTTTCCTTTATCTGGTTTAACAGGACCCTCTCCTGGATCTTCATCGGAAGAGACATGGGAAGGAGCTGATTTACTTTTCTGCTTCCTGGTCACTGGGGCAACTTGTATCAGTTCTGTTGGAGTTTGAGTACCAGCGGTACTCATTGTTGAAGCAGCTGGAGTAGTGACAGTTGGTGCTGATGCAGGCAGCAGAGTAACTTACCACACACTGTTGAGTGGCTGGTGGGGGGGGTGGTTGGCATTGCCAATGCTGCTGGGGCTGGTAGGACTGCTGCTGCAGCTTCCCCTGTTACAGGTGGAGGCAAAGGCTTGGCTGGTGCCAGTGAGAGAGTAGCTTGGGGAGTGGCTTGTGTCTGTGCCAGCTGCAAATTGGCCCATGGGATTTGAGTAGCAGCAGCATGTATCATACAATACCCACACCTGCACCAATTTTTAACACAAAACCACCCCTGCAACACATTCAGGAAAACCAGCAACAAAATCACAATCTTTAGTATGTAACATTCATTTTCTAAGCATCCCAAAAGGTTTCCATCCCCTATCTCTTTGGCATAAGCATTAAAGGGCAAGATAAACCTTTCCCAGGTGAAACCAAAAGTGTAATTAGTAATAAAAATCCATCATGTGATGCCCAAAATATGCAAGCATAGCCATTATCCAAGTAACCATATTATACATCTGAATGCCAAACCTCACAAAAATAGCACATTGAAACCACCACATACAAATACAAAGAGCAAGTAAGGCATGCAACATATTCAGCAAGTTCAGCAGCATTGTATCTATTAACTTCACAGAAAGCTCTCTAAATGCATGATATAACATTTTACTTAGTGTGGCAGATCTACGAGCAGAGGCCTGTGTATGGCCAAGGACACAGTGAGCAGAGCACACAGAAACAGAAATGCAGATATCAATACGGATGGAATGAAGAGGAACTGGTTCAATATAAACATGGAACAAGCAAACAGCTTCGCATGCTTATCTTGGTGGGAACTGAATAAGGCATCCGGGTTAGTGATCTGAAATATGTGTTTACTTGCCTAGCAGGTGCATGGAAAGTTTTAGAGCTCAGGTATAAAAGCCAAGGCCTGAGAAGCAATAAATTATTTCATGCTGATCACAAACAGAGTCTATGACTAATTGCCACACTTAGGAATGACATTCCCTGAGAAAACTAAAAGCTCATGCCCCACATTGGGTGCCAATTAACCTGTCATGGTTTGGGCTGGGTTGGCCAATGACAAGACAACAGATGCTCTCCCCACCTCTCACTCCAAGGAGAAGAAGAAGAAAGATAAATAGATTTGTAAGTTTAGAAAAAACTAAACTACTTTAATAAAATATTAATAATAATTTTTAAAAAAGAAATAATGAAATAGATACAATATATACAAATATACACAAAATCATATCAAGCTCCCAGGGAAACGTCACTGGCAGGCACTGGGAAAGTCTCAGACTAGACTCAGTGACAAATGGGACCTGAAACACACTGACCAGGACCAAAAAAGCACATGAGCTGACAGGACCATCATCCAAGAACCCACTAGAAAAGACCCAAAAAAGAAGAGCCCTTGGAGAGGAAGCAACCTGATCCCTTTGCTCCCTCAGCTTTTATAATGAGCATGGCAGATGGGATGGAATACTCTATTGGTCAGTTTGGGTCACCTGACCTGTCCACAGGTGTAACCCCTCCACAGGGTAAACAACCAAGTCAGCTGATCCTGGTTGCCACAGCAACAAGTGTAAGCAAAAGCCTCTCTCACTGAACAGAAATTTGGCTCTGCTTCACCCTAAATGAGGACAGTTGTGAACTTACTGCAACCCCCATTCCCTCTGCACTACTCAGTGGGAGGAGGTAGAAGAGTCAGCAGTGAAATTGAGTTTGGGAAGAAGGTGCAGTGGGGAGGTGTTTTTAGTTTTGTTTTTATTGCTCACTATCCTACTCTGGTTTTAATTAGCAATAAATTAAATTAATTTTCACCAAGTTGAATCTCTTTTCCCCGTGACAGTAATTGGCGAGTGATCTCCCTGTTCTTATCTTGACCCACAAACTTTTTCATCTTATTTTCTCCCCCTGTCCTGTTCATGGAGGGGCAGTGAGAGTGGCTTGATTGACACCTGGCAGACATCCAAGTTTAACCCACCACAAGGTGCAAATTTTTTGTAGATCTTAGTGCTTTGCGGCTTGGTAGATTGATGTTAGCAGCTGTAATAGACTTAAAATAGGCTTGCAGAATTCCATTTAAAGTAAATTGCTGAAGTTGATATTACTAATTACTTGTAATTTCTAAATGAGATTTGCACCTGTAAATTTAGCTTTTCATTTATAATATTTCACTTAATTATAGGCTGATTTTACAATTATTTTATTATTAAATGTAGCTGCTTCTTGCTAAGGGACATCAGTTGGTGGCAAGAAAACCGGCCCTATTTTGTTTGTCTGAATTGGTGTGGGAGAAATGCCTCTATTAATTTGAGCAAACATAATACATTTTCTTGATCCTGTCTCACTGAAATGCAGTTTGGCTTGCTCAAAAGTGTTCCTGCCTTAAAAGCAAGTTGTGTAAATGGACCTTTGTTTCGGTATCTTAATTAATTAGTGGTCAGTCCAAATGGTTAAAAAAGGCTTGTGGTTCCTGCTTTATTGTTGTACAAAGTTTTGGGGTTTTTTTTAAAGACTTAAAGGCAACACTTACTGGTGGCCTGTACATTTGAAAATATCGTTTTCATGAATCACTTATTTAAAGATCAAATCAAGAAAACATTATATTACTGCCATGAAAATGAATTTGCCAAGTCTGAAAATAGAAAAGGTATATTAGGAAAAAAATAATTTAAAAGTAAATATTTTATTTATTTAAAAAAATCCACATTGTCAGTAGCTTGGCAGGCAGAGCCTTCTTGAAAAATGTCATGACTAGTTATGTGAAAACTGGCTTAGATTTGAACACATTAGGAATGTTTTGAAGATGTTGGGCCTATGTAAAATAGGCTGTAGATATTTCATTTTCCATCTACAGTGGCCTTAGTAACCTTGGGAGAGGGAAGAAATAGGCATAGCTGAGTTTGGCAAGTTATCTTCATATTTGAAGTACTTTTTAAAACATATTTTTATCACCTTCAAAATATAGTAAAATAGACACTGAGATTTGGATCATTTTAATGATGACAAGTTTATGTAAAGAAAAATCAAAAGATGGTGAAAACTGTGTCAGGGATAATAGAGGATGGTCCGAGTGAGACACAACAGAAAATTACTAGTTGAACCAAACCCAGTATACGTGCCGAGAAAAAGGACCTCAGTACTGTTGCTGCAAAAACTATGTGTGTATCTGTGAGAACCTGACCTTCGAAGAAGAAGATAACAAGAAGGGAGGACAACAGTGTAGTCAGGTATCAGACAGCCGCTGTTAGCAAAGCTGGATCATGAGTCTGGTTAGGCTCGCTGCATGCACTGGCCATGTGTGCAGCGACTCTAGCCTGTACTTTTCCACTCAGTCCGGTGTAGGATATAAGGAGGCTGTCTTGGGGCGGAGAGGGAGAGAGAGACAGAGAGACACGAGCGCACTTTGAAGATACAGGGGACGCCCTGAACGCACTGTGCCTTCCCTTCCTCTGCCTACTGATGGAGCTCCTCGTTATCCTGCTGCTCAGCAGTAATACTATGATCTATGGGGTGGTAATACTCTCTGAAATAACTTTTGGGACATTTGGTAACTGCTTAGCAAGGCTTTGCAATAAAGCTGAATTCACTGCTTTTTTTTCTCTGTAGCAAGGCTTCACATTAAAGCAGAGTTAACCCTTTTTTTTTTTCCTTTGTGTGGGCTCCGATTTGTATGTTGGAATCTTTAAAAAAGAGCCAGTTACAAAAACAGAATTTGTCACACTTGAAATACAGTAAAGGAATAGATATCGTTTTAGTGTACAATATCAAGTATACATGGCAAGGTTTTGGTAGTGGGGGAAGGGCATCCTGGCCTTTGCTGGTCACAGCCAGTTTCAGACAGAGCCAAAACAAACCCACCGCTGGCCAAAGCTGAGCCAATCAGATACAAAGAGACAAAGATATTAATATATCATAGAATCGTAGAATGGTATGGGTTGGAAGGGACCTTTAAATATCATCTTGCTCAACCCCCCTGCCGTGGGCACGGACATCTTTCACAACATCAGGTTGCTCAAGGTCCCATCAACCCCGCTTTGAACACTTCCAATGATGGGGCCTCCACCACCTCTCTGGGCAACCTGTTCCAGTGTCTCACCACCCTCATAATAAAAAATTTCTTCCTTATGTCCAATCTAAATCTACCCTCTTTCAGTTTAAAACCATCGCCTCTTGTCCGATAGGCTACAGGCCTTGGTAAAAAGGCACCAATGTCAGGCACCAATATAGGTTAGGGGTGGACCTGCTGGAAAGCTGAAGAAAAGGATCTGGGGGTCTTGGTAGACAGTAAATTATCCATGAGCAAGCAATGTGCCCTTGTCGCCAAGAAGGCCAACGGAATTCTGGGCTGCATAGGGAAGAGTGTGGCCAGCAGGTCAAGGGAGGGGTCATTCTCCCCCTCTATTCTGCACTGGTGAGGCCACAACTGGAATACTGTGTCCAGTTTTGGGCTCCCCAGTTCAAGAGAGACAGGGAACTACTGGAGCGAGTCCAGAGTAGGGCAACTAAGATGATTGAGGGACTGGAGCATCTCCCTTATGAGGAAAGGCTGAGAGAGCTGGGACTCTTTAGCCTGGAGAAGAGAAGGCTGAGGGGAGACCTTATTAATGTTTACAAGTATCTCAAGGGTGGGTTGAAGGAGGATGGTGCCAGACTCTTTTCATTGGTTCCCAGTGACAGGACAAGGGGCAACGGGCACAAGCTGGAACATAGGAAGTTCCAATCAAATATGAGAAAAAAACTTCTTTACAGTGAGGGTGACAGAGCACTGGAACAGGCTGCCCAGGGAGGTTGTGGAGTCCCCTTCTCTGGAGATTTTCAAGACCCGCCTGGATGCAGTCCTGAGTGATGTGCTCTAGGCAATCCTGCTCTAGCAGGGGAGTTGGACTAGATGATCTCTAGAGGTCCCTTCCAACTCTGAGAATTCCGTGATTCCATGAAAAGTCTCTCACCTTCTTTCTTATAAACCCCCTTTATATATTGAAAAGCCACAATAAAGTCTCCCCGGAGCCTTCTCTTCTCCAGGCTGAATAACCCCAACTCTCTCAGCCTTTTTTCAGAAGATAGGTGTTCCAACCCTCTGATCATTTTCGTGGCTCTCCTGTAGACATGCTCTAAGAGGTCCGTGTCTTTTCTGTGCTGGGGACCCCAGAGCAGGATGCAATACTCCAGGTGGAGTCTCACAAGAGCAAAGTAGAGGGGCAGAATCACCTCCCTCGACATGCTGGCCATACTTCTTTTGATGCAATCCAGGATATGAGTTGCCTTCTGGGCTACAAGCGCACGTTGCCAGCTCATGTCTAATTGTTCCTCTGCCAGTATTGTCAAGTCCTTCTCTGCAGGGCTGCTCTCAAGCCATTCATCCTACAGTCTGTATTGATGTTGGGGATTGCCCAATTAAATCTGTGACTAATTTAGTGGATGTTAACATTTATCTATATGCTTGCATTTGACTATGAAACTGTCTCAAATTACAGTGAAATTATATTTCTTCCCAAGATGTTAACTTTCTGAAAGGTCACTGTTGTTTTTAAAGGATCAGCATGGTATGAAAGAAACAAATTCCTGACATTAATTAACATATGGGTATGATAATCTTAAAATAGTTATCTGACCTCTTTAAATATATAGTTTATGTGCTACTCTGTCCCTGTGTTATATTTAATTAGAAATCAAAATCTAATAATTGAAATGCTTATTCTCTAATGAACCTAAATATAGAGAACTCAACTCTTTCTCGCTGCTGTATAAAAATTTGAATACTTCCTCCTTAATTATCTTTGTTAAATAAATTAATCATTGATTGGGAACTTTACTTCACAGATTAGTGGTTCTTTTACTGACCAGGTTGCTCTTTAAAGCACAAGGACAGCCTAAAATGTCTGCAGATTAAGATGCATAGCTGTTCTTGTGAAACTGCAGCTGTGAATCTTAAAAGAGGGGGTAACCATGCAGAATCATAAGTACAAGCCTCTTTTTCACATAGCATTTTTTCTTCTACTAGTATTTGATGGCCAAGTCATTTACCAAGCTCTGAATAATGTTTCTTGAAGGACACTATTCTGAACCAGTGTTTTTTAAGTGGTTAGTTATCATTTGACTGCTCCTTTTCATGCAAATTTGAGTGTAGCAGAAAAAGACAATACATTATGCTCTATTGAGCTGTTGTGGCTTATGAGACTGAGCTGAAAGCTTGTGTGTGGCTGAAGGAAACAGCTTAATTTCTCAGATTTATCCACTGGCATCCCACTCCAGTTCGTTTGTTCGTTCGTTCGTTCTTTCTTTCTCAAACACACGAAAAAAACCCGCAAGGTTTGTATGATACTGAGGAAGAAGGAAGCCAAGAAACACTCTCTTCCTTTCCCCCAAACAAATGAAAGACGTAATTCCAGATTAATTTTATGTGAATGAAAAAAGGGCCTAGGTCTAAATATTTAATTGCTTAGTTGTTTTCTTCTTCCTCCAAGGATCTCAAAGTGCTTAGACATGAGAATAGAATAGAATAGAATAGAATAGAATAGAATAGAATAGAATAGAATAGTTCAGCTGGAAGAGACCTATAAAGATCATCTAGTCCAACTGCCTGACCACTTCAGGGCTGACCACAAGTTAAAGCATGTTATTAAGGGAGTTGTCCAAATGCCTCTTAAACACTGACAGGCATGGGGCATCAACCACCTCCTTAGGAAGCCCCTTCTAGTGTTTGACCACCCTCTCGGTAAATAAATGCTTCCTAATGTCCAGTCTAAGCCTCCCCTGGTCCAGCTTTGAACCATTCCCATGCATCCTATCACTGGATACCAGGGAGAAGATATCAGCACCTCCCTCTCCACTTCCCCTCCTCAGGAAGCTGTAGAGAGCAATGAGGTTGCCCCTCAGCCTCCTTTTCTCAAAACTAGACAAACCCAGAGTCCTTAGCTGCTCCTCATAGGACATGCCTTCCAGCCCTTTCACCATCTTTGTTGCCCTCCTCTGGACGCATTCAAGGACCTTAACATCCTTCTTAAATTGTTGGGCCCAGAACTGTACGCTGTATTCAAGGTGAGGCTGCACCGATGCTGAATACAGCAGGATAATCACCCCTTTTGACTGGCTGGTTATACTGTGTTTGATGCACCCCAGGATGCAGTTTGCCCTCTTGGCTGCCAGGGCACAATGCTGACTCCTATTGAGCCTACTGTCAACCAGCACCCCCAGATCCCTTTCTGCAGGGCTGCTCTCCAGCCACTCCTCTCCCAATCTATACTTGTCCCCAGCGTTACTCTGTCCCAGGTGCAGAATCCAGCATTTGGACTTGTTACATTTCATGGCACTGATGATTGCCCAATGCTACAATCTATCTAGATCCCTCTGCAAGGCCTCTTGTCCCTCAAGAGCATCAACAGCACCTCCCAGTTTGGTATCGCCAGAAAACTTGCTAATGGTGCATTCAATGCCTGCATCCAGATCATTGATAAACACATTGAACAGAACTGCCCCTAGAATTGAGCCCTGAGGAACACCACTGGTGACCAGTCGCCAGCCAGATGTAGCCCCATTCACTACAGTCCTTTGAGCCCTGCCCTTCAGCCAATTCTTCACCCAGTGCACCATGAACCTGCTTATCCCACCGTTGGACAACTTGTCCAGAAGGATGCTGTGAGGGACAGTATCAAAAGCCTTACTAAAATTCAGAAAAACTGCATCCACTGCTTTCCCTTCATCGACTACACGAATGATCTTATCATAGAAGGGTATCAAATTCGTTAAAAAGGACTTTCCCTTTGTGAACCTATGTTGACTGTGCCTGATGATTGCATTATTCTTTAAATGCTTTTCAACAGTACCCAGTATAATCTTCCCCATAATTTTTCCAGGTAGTGAGGTTAGACTAACAGGTAGTTTCCTGGGTCTTCTCTCATGCCCTTCTTTTAAATTGAAATAACATTGGCTAGTTTCCAGTCAGCAGGGACCTCCCAGAGTTACGAGTTCATTTTTTGAAAACCGGCTTTTTATGTGGTTAACACCTACAAATTTGGCAATATTTTCAACAGTCTAGCACATGCTTTTGCCATAATGAGACTCTGAAGGAAAGATGTGCTCCCAGTGTGCTTTTTTCTTCTGAATATCTGGTCTTGTCTTTTAATTGATCTCGCATCAGTTCTGTGTTTTAAATTATAAGTTATAATTAAATACCATACGCACTCTGGCCTCAGAGTGGCCACTTCGTAATACCCAGAGTGGGGAAAAAAGGCTATCCCCATTTAATAGAAGGTGAAACTGAGATGGAGTGATCATGGGGTTACTGAAAATTGTCAATACATTTTCATAATGAATAGCTTGCTCAGAAGTGGCTTTTAGAACCTAAATTCAGACCAAAAGAAATATGTCCGTGATATTAACATTTCTAGGTTTTAGAACCACAAAGCAAATTAATTGCACTTTGTTCTGGAAATTAGTCATAGTATGCCATAAACATTGGCTGTATCCATTCTGACATTATCACCAGTTTCTTTAACACGATTTGGGAATATGAGTTAATATTCACTTGTTTTTGAATGGTACAGGAAATACTACATTCTTTCTATGAAGCAGTAAACAAGTCCTGTAAAGAATACCTGTAGAAGCCCTTCTTCACATCCCTTGCCAAATTCGACTCTATCTGTGCTTAACTTTCTGGGTCTCATTCATATACATCCAGACGGTGTCCCTATATTCTTCCCTGGATACGTGTCCCTTCATAGTACATGGCTTAGCTTTTCTTTTGCACCTGGGCTCCATTGACCTGACAGTTTCTGTTCCTTATTCTCTTCCAGCTTGAGTTCAAATATGTTAGGAGCTCCTCTAATTTGTGCCTGGGGTACATATTGCCCCCTTTCCATTGACAGAACCTCATTACGCTCCCTGTACTAGGGAGCAGGGCTCTGTGCCATGTAACTCTTTGTCTCTACTTGCCTCCACTTGGCACCTGACAGCTAGAATCTGTATAGCAAGAAATCAGTGTCCCCTCATCCTAGGCATACAGGGTTATTGTTTTGTCATGCTTACTTAGTCCAGGGTGAAACTGCTGTTGAGGGGCATTTGATATTTGACTTGCCTACATCCACTCAAGTCTGCTCCACAAAGCATTCTTGCATGTACTCTGCCTAATTTTTCAAGGCTGACAGCATAAAGAGAAGAATGAAGATGTGAATTTTTACAAAAAATAAATGATCGTACAATTAATTTTTTTAAAATATTTAGCACAATTAGGCTTGTGTGCACAAACAAAAAGTGCCGGCTCTCAGTTTGTATGAATGATGCTTAAAGCAAAAGACTCCACTGTTACAAGGACCATTTGTGATTTTCTTTTTCATTTAGATTTCCATTTCATTTTCTCATTATGAAAACTGGCCACACGATGAAGTGATATGAGCTGTGATAGAAAAAGTATATGATACAAGGATATACTCTTCAGTCCTTTCCTATCTTTGTCTCCCCATTCACCAACTTGGCTTTAAAAGAAAGCAAAATCAACTTTGATCTATATTATGATCCATTTAAATGAAACCTAGATGGCCATGTGCAGTGAGTCAGCATGTCTTTTCTGTTGGACCTTTTTACAGGGGTTCAGAATGATAGCCAACATAGACTTAAAGACATTTCATTATGTATTTGAAAGCAGGTAATGCCATTTTTTAAACCATTGGTTTGAAGAAGGATTTCTTGGTGTGGTATCTATGATCCAGTGGGCCAAATAAACATGAATTTTAGGGGGTACAGATAATTGTTTTAGCTATTTCAGTGGGGGCACTGATATCCTCATATAACTATCTTTTATGCGACAAAGGAACTTGTGGCCACATGTCCTGGTTTTGGCTGAGAGAGAGTTAACTTTCTAACTAGCAGCTGGTATAGTGCTATCTTTTGGATTTAGGATGAGAAAAATGTTGATAACACACTAATGTTTTTAGTTGTTGCTAAGCAGTCAAGGATTTTTTCAGCTTCCCATAGAAGCTGAGAGGGACCATAGACAGGACAACTGACCCAAGCTGGACAAAGGAATATTCCATACCATAGACGTCATGCTCAGTATATAAACAGGGGTTTGCCGGGGAGCAGAAATAAGTGATTGCTGCTTGGGAACAGGCTGGGCATCTGTGTTAGGGATAATAGAGGATGGTCCGAGTGAGACACAACAGAAAATTACTAGTTGAACCAAACCCAGTATATGTGCCGAGAAAAAGGACCTCAGTACTGTTGCTGCAAAAACTATGTGTGTATCTGTGAGAACCTGACCTTCGAAGAAGAAGATAACAAGAAGGGAGGACAACAGTGTAGTCAGGTATCAGACAGCCGCTGTTAGCAAAGCTGGATCATGAGTCTGGTTAGGCTCGCTGCATGCACTGGCCATGTGTGCAGCGACTCTAGCCTGTACTTTTCCACTCAGTCCAGTGCAGGATATAAGGGGGGCTGTCTCGGGCCGGAGAGGGAGAGAGAGACACGAGCGCACTTTGAAGATACAGGGGACGCCCTGAACGCACTGTGCCTTCCCTTCCTCTGCCTACTGATGGAGCTCCTCGTTATCCTGCTGCTCGGTGATGCTACTACGGTCTATGGGGTTGGTAAGACTCTTAAGTAACTTTTGGGACATTTGGTAACTGCTTAGCAAGGCTTTGCAATAAAGCTGAATTCACTGCTTTTTTTTCTCTGTAGCAAGGCTTCACATTAAAGCAGAGTTAACCCTTTTTTTTTTCCTTTGTGTGGGCTCCGATTTGTATGTTAGAATCTTTAAAAAAGAACCGGTTACATAATTGGCGACGTGGATGGGATTCCAATAATACAAAACAGTTACATACTTTTAACTTCTAATGTAAAGTATTTTAAGTAAGTAGGACTGAAAACTATATTCCTCACTGTACATTTACATTATAATGGATAGAATGGAAGAAAAAATGGAATTATAGAATGTCATACAATACAGGTTGAAGAGCTGCATTTTAAACTGTATATGATGATTGGTTTATGCTAACAGGTAAAATACTGACATCTTAGGCTTCGAATACTACTTGTATCATCAAAGAAGTCATTATTTAACATCATTTTGTGAGTTAATTATGTTTCTTTAGCTGTGGTAATATGCAAATAGCTAACTGGATGACAGCAAATGACTATGCAATGTTTAAAAAAAAAATAATGAAAAGCCTAAAGCTAACATTTCCCACTTTAAAAAGAAATACAGTGGGAAGGGCCACAGGTCCAGAAAACAAATTCACACTATGCTTTAAACAGAAATCTCAAATTCTGTGTTGCAAAAATATTACAGTAGAGATACGGATGGGGCTTGGTTAGTGGAGTGCACAGCTGCACCAAGATCGTGCCGTCCCCAACCTGGTGCACAGTGGATGGGGCTTGGTTAGTGGAGTGCACAGCTGCACCAAGATCACGCTGTCCCCCACACGGGTGAATAGTGGATGGGGCTTGGTCAGTAGAGAGCATAGCTGCCCCAAGATTGTGCCGTCCCTGTATGGGGGGGCCCATGATGGGAGCATTGTCTCCCTGAGATAGAAGTGCTGTTTTTGTATGTCTGCTGTGTAAGTGTGTGTGGGCACCAGCTTATACCTGCTGATCAGCATGTGTGCTACTGTTTGTTTTTTGTTGTGTGCAGTGTCATTAGACGACTCCACTTGAGCAGGTGTTCTGCCCGGTGTGGTACTGTTCTCGTATGCAACTAGGGCTGACACTCCGTCAAGTGAAGAAGTTTGTATATACACAATGTTTAGACATAAGGCGAGCGCGCCCCAGGTAGATACACCAGGATGGGCTGTAGAACCGATGGAAGTCCTGAAATATTGGGGGAGTTTTCACCAGCCAACACGTTTACGGTCTTGGGAACGGCTCGTCCGTGCAGGGCGTATGGCTGGTTGTTTGTTGTTTGTCTATAAGGTTGATTGGGAAAAGGAGTTGAGCCAAAATTTATAGGATGCTCTGCAGGAAAATGAGAAACTTAAGGGTGAGCTCTTGTTGCAAAGGCAGACTTTTATGTCAGTCGTAAGTGATAAGGAAAAAAAATAACAAAAATGTCAGGAACAATTAGATGAGAAATGTGCCGCGTTAGCACAAAAGTATGCCATACGTGCTACGAGAAAGCGGCAGAAAAAGAGAAATAGGACACCTGATTCAAAGCAGTACTGTAGAGATATGGGTTTTTTTCCTTTTTATATATGTATATGTTATTTCATGCCTTTGTAAATTACTCTGTGTTATACCCCGCGAGACTGAATGAACCCCAGCAGAAGCGGTCTCTTGAGCGGGGGGGGTGGAATATGGGAAAGCAACGTCAGATCGGTGAGGAGGACTGTAAATACACTCAAGGGACTCGCACCTGGGTGCTGGAAAACACATATATCACACCAATTGTTATTCAGTCTCGGGTGCTTGCACGAAAAACACTTGCACTTAGATGACATAAGTCTGTAACGGACTCACAGACACCTTATCTAGCTGCTTGAGAATCCTGGCCTGTTGTGGAAGAAGATCAAAGCACAGTGGGAAAACTAAGCCTGTTTGAACCCTTTTAAATACCAGAGAGAACAGGGAGTCCGCACGCTCTCTTGCTAACAAGGACTCTTTCGCTGCCAAGGATTCTTGCTAACAAGGACTCTCTCTCACTCCGCGGTGCCCACTGAGCACAGGGCTGTTGGCCTATATTTACTTTTGGATAATGCCCCCACTTTGTATCACCAGTCCCCCCTATACCAAAGATATTTGCAGGTGCACGTGTCTGGTATCAAGCCCCAAGAGAAGTGGGGCCCACTGCAGCTGAAGTAGTGGTAACAGATGACACACAGGCAGTTACAAGAACGGTACCAGGGGAAGCACAGTGGCTACGTGTGCCTGCTCAGCAATTACGGTGCAGAGATTAGAAGGCTGGGGGGGCGGGGAGGGTGAACTCCAACCATTTCTTCTGTTTATATCATTGAATAGGTACCTGCAAACGCACTACCTCCGTGATCAAAACATCTGGGTAACTGGCTAATGTGGCAGGACAAGATACGCTGTGTCTTAGCACAGCCACACTCCAAAATCCATTCACGACGTACCTAGTGGGAGTGCCGCTAACAACTAGTGAATTCAACATGACGATCAAGGGCACCACCGCCGGCCCCGGCCTCCAGTCAGATGCAAGCATCATCAAAGTATGAGACACTTGGCTCTCATATATTGGGGAGTCCCCTGCATTACCACCCCAGGAGCTCCGCATTTTAGGAACACTAAATGCAGACCTATGCAATTTTTTTTTCCCTTCTTCACCAGTACAAACAACACAGTCTCCTGGTGGGTCAATGCCACCACCTCGTGGTACTAGAATAACCCACAATGGTGTAATACTACTAGTCCAAATATCACGAAGAGTTACTCAACAGATATGACTCCCTCACCAGGACTGTTTTTGATCTGTGGGGACTGGGTGTGGGCCAGAATTCCCAAAGCAATTAAAGGAACACCATGTACATATAGGCTGACTGACTATTTTTAATCCCAGAGTCACTGTAGCTTTATGGTTACAACAGAACCGAACATTACACCAACATCGACGCGATGTACCTGCATTTCCCCTATACTGCAACGACCAAACTGAATTCTGGTGTCCTGCCAGGACCATGGTCGCATCCTTTTTAGCTCCGGGAGTTGCCAGTGCACAAGTGCTGACGATCCTGAATAAACTTGGATGCTGGTTAGCCAAGTTTAATAATGCTACTAGTTGCAGAATAATTGATTGATGATCAAAAATACAGCATTGTTCACACATTAAGGAAAGGTATAAAATCAAAAAGTTTCTAGGGTAGAATACAGCCACAGCTGGTATGCGAGGAATCCACTGCATCTGTGATTCCCTGTACAATATTGCTTGCAAAGCAACATGGGGAATGGAGTGGGATGGAAATTCTACGGCCACGCCCTGTGATAATCCAGCAGATATGGGAACGAGATGGTCCTATGGAACTGATAAACTGCATACTTACTACCCTAAGCCAACGGTTTGTCAAATTTTGATGAAATGCTGTCCTTTGTGTGAACTTTGCTCATTATAATGTCATTATAATGCCAAAACACAACTCCATCCCAAAGGCTACCCACCTCCAAGATGCGACCACTCCTCCTTTAGTCTGTGCCCTGAATTTTTCATAAACTATACCTTTAAATGTGAGACGAGAGCATTTTACACCAATCATAATAAAAGTATTTATGACTAAAGTCACTCAAACTCCACCTTGAAGATAAAAAATAGTATAAAAATAGCCCAAGAAAGGGGAAATATCAGGGAAGACACCATCATGAACAAGTCAAGGAGGACTCCATCACAGACTGCCTTTGACTTCTGGGACCAGTCGACGGACTGAGCCTTTCTTCCCCACCATAGGGATGCCTTTGGCTCATGGACATGGTTGTCAAGATTTTAAAGGACTGTATTGTATGAATCTAAGCAATCACATCCATCCATGCCCAGTTGCAAGAACTGCACACACTGAACCAGCATCTTGTGTAGACCACTGGGTGGAACCCGTTTGCTGGATGGACTTGGGGGTGGGGTTGGTTGAAGCAAATTATACTCATTGCCTGTGTGGAAGGAATTTGTCTGTTATGTTTAGTATGCTGTTTGCCGTGTTTAATAAGCATTATACGATCAGTTGTAGATGACGCTTTAAATCTTTAAATCTTTAAAAAAGAACTGGTTACAGCATCGGTCAGCAGGTGGTGACCAATTGCATCGTGCATCACTTGTTTTGAATATTCTTTTCTCATTATTATTGCTATTATTTTCTCTTCCTTCACTGCCCTATTAAACTGTTTTTATCTGAACCCACAAATTTTACTTTTTTTCCCTGGTTCTCTCCCCTATCCCACTGGGGGGGAGGGTGATTGAGCAGCTGTGTGTTTTTTGGCTGTCTGCTGAGTTAAACCATGACATCACAATAAAATAGCAATCACCTTCAGGACCTAACCTCTATACAGAAAATCTGTTAATGGGGAAAATGGAAGTTGCACAAGAACAGTAACTTTCTCAATTTATATATAGATATTTTCTCTACGTGAGTTGTCTGTGTCCACATTGATTGTCTGGTGAGTTTTATCTTTCCATATACTCATTTTGGAAACCCTTAGAAATTAGATTGTTCAGATAGATTCTTGTAAAAGTCTTAATTTGTTATTTCAGGTAGAAAGATGGAAATGTTATCTTTAAGTTATTAGGTGGGTGATCCTAATGTATTTTAAATGACTGGATGATAAGAGATTATATTTGATGGCATATGAATATTAGAATTGTTCCAAGTGTTACTTTCTCTGTGATGCACTGGGGAAAAAATGGCATTTATGTGTCTTTGTGCTGTCTTTATAATGTTTTTCTTGAAACAGAAAATGCAGTTCCCAGTTTGCAAAATTAATTTCTATCCACAAAGCAGTCTCTGTCAGCACCAAGAAAAAATGGCTTTCATCCTTTTTAAAAATTTCATTATTATTTCATGCCAACAAGAGGGAATAGTCTTGTAGAAATGTAGCAATTTGTCTTGTTTAGTGTGATAATTTTTTTCACACAATTTTTCATGTGCAGCATTTGGGCTGATATTAAAAAAATTAACAGGCTCATAAGACTGAAATTAGCCATGATACACTGAATCCCTGCATACATATATACAGTTTAAGCAAATAAAAAAACAAATATCTCAAAACACCATTATAGTAAGTTTGTCTGTTGTTTTCAGTTTGATCCCCTGTTTACAGTGCCTGAACCTCCACCTCCAATTTCCAGCAGTATCACACCTCAGATTCTGCCTTCCTACTTTTCCCCATCTTCATCTAATATTGCAGCACCAGTCAAGCAGCTTTTGGTACGGACTCGTTCACTGGGTGTAAATACTTGTGAGGTTGGAGTAGTAACAGAACTGGAATGCCTTAGACCCTGTGAGCCTGGGACCAGTGTGAACTTGGAAGGAATTGTGTGGCATGAAAATTAAGAAGGTAAACTATTTTTTCCATTAGGCTTGTCTACTAGTTATCTTAATGAGGACACTGCTGCTGGATGCTAACTGGAGGCTTGCTAGTCTGTTGGTCCACCTTTATGTAGAACAACAGTCACAGTTTTATAGCTCAACTAGTGAGTTTTTCTTTTCCAAGCAAACAGCATATTTTTTTTATTATTTAAGCAATCATATTTTCCAAATGACCTTCCATGTAACTCCAATTAGCAATTGAATTGTTTTCTGTTGCTGTATTGAGAAAAGTCTGTGAAGAAATATCAGAATAGCATAAATGCACTGAACAGAAGGATTTTATGTAAATGTACAATATGAGGGGACTATATGTGATAGGACTGGGTGAATAGTTTAGGAGAAAAAATTACAAAGCTGAATAATTGTGGAACTCAGATACTATGATCAAAAATGTCACCATTATAACAGAAGACCCAGAGATGGCCCCTCCCCCAATGTATTTGATGTCATGATTATTGTTTGCATTTTGTTTGTTTGAAACATGCTTTGAGGAAAACATTCTTGTTCTATTTGGTGAACAAGTGCCAAGAAACCAGACTGATTTCTTTAATATCCTTTGAAGACATTTGGCCAAGTAGAGGTGCTGTAGAGCTTTGGGGAATACTGTTGATTAGCTGTGATTTAGACCAAAGTAAGTAGAAATAGGATTATGCTGTGATATGCAGATTTTTCCATTTTGGTTTTTAAAAGCTAATTATTAAAATGCCAGCTTTCTCTTGTTAATGATAAAAACACTGCACATGTACTTTAAGCTACTGCAATTTTTGGTTTAATAGTAGTGGAAGCTAATGCTAGCAGTGGCAGCAGCAGCAGTTATTGCAGCATGCTGAGAGGAGCGTGAGGCTTGTAAGGTCCCTGGGAGGTGTCTGAAGGGGCTTCTGGGCCACTAATACCCTTGGGCTGTGTATGTAGAGGGACCAGCCGGCGCGCGACAGGTCTTGCGAGAGGGGCGGTCGAGAGTTGGGATGGTGTCAGCGGTCCCCACAGCTAGTTCAAACCGCGGGAAGCTGCATATAACTGGACCCTAGGGAGCAGCAGTGAGTTTGCGCAGCAGTTTGCACAAGAAAGGCACGGCACTCTGTCAGTTGTCAGGCTGCTGCCTGCTCTGCTCACCCACAGGGTTACGCTGCAACCCTGACGGTCACCCCAGCTAGCTGGTAGCTGTGCAAGCCTACCTGGAAACTTGAGGTCTCCAGGAAATTAGAATTAGAAGGATGATCTCTTTCAAAAGAATGATAATATTATAAGCAAGTAAATGGGACATTTTTTTTCTGATAACCATAAGGAGACTGTGACCTGCTGAAAGAAAATGGCATCAACCCACCACAACTACAAGGCTGAGGCCAAAACCCAAACAGAAGCACTGCAGCCTATCTATACTGATGTCTCCACCCAAACAGACCTCCCAAAGACTGAAATAGCTGCCCAGAACTGAGGTTGCATGTAGCTCCAGCACCTGGAAGTCCCCCTAGCACCTGAAGGCAGCAGTGGCTGTCATAGCTACAAGCGTGCCCAGCTAGAAGAACTCTTCAAACAAGTAGCTATGTTACAAGAGGAGCCTGACAGGCAGCGCAGCATCCAGGAATGTGAGCAGAAGATCGATATATGCTATTGTGCACTCTCCCAGGCTGAGCAACAGCCCAACCCTACCTTACGGCAGCACAAGAGGATTCTGAGCCTGGATTCAACCTTGAGCTGAATGACACAAGTAACTCACAAGATGAAGGAGACTGGACCCTTGTCTCTGCTCAGGGCAGAAGAAAGAACCTTCCCCTCCCCTAAAGTGCCCCTATGTAGCAGATATGACGCTCTGGGTGTTGGAGAATGAAGAGCACACTCTCACCACCCTCAGAGTGGAGTACTGCATCCACCACTGGAGCCCCCAACATAAGAAGGACATGGATTTGTTGGAGCGAGTCCAGAGGAGGGCCATGAAGATGATCAGAGGCCTGTAGCACCTCTCCTATGAAGACAGGCTGAGAGAGTTGGGGTTGTGCAGCCTGGAGAAGAGAAGGCTCTGGGGAGACCTTATAGCAGCCTTCCAGTACCTAAAGGGGGCCTACAGGAAGGATGGGGAGGGACTCTTTATCAGGGAGTGTACTGATATGATGAAGGGTAATGGCTTCAAACTGGAAGAGGGTAGATTTAGATTAGCTATCAGGAAGACATTCTTTGCTGTGAGGGTGGTGAGGCAGTGGAACAGGTTGCCCAGAGAGGTTGTGGATGTCCTGTCCCTGGAGGTGTTCAAGGCCAGGCTGGATGGGGCTTTGAGCAACCTGATCTAATGAAAGATGTCCCTACCCGTGGCAGGAGGCTTGGAACTAAATGATCTTTAAGGTCCCTTCCAACCCAAACCATTCTATGATTATAAGATTCTATGAAAACCAGATGAACAGGTTGAGAGCTTATGGGTAAAACTTAGGAGCCAAGCCAACCAAAGAAACCTCATGATTGGTGATTACTAAAGCTATCCCATCAAGGGGAGGTTGTTGACGAAGGGTTCTTATTTCAACTACAGGAAGCATCATATTAGGGATTTCAGTCACCCTGACATCTGCTGGAAAAGTGGCACAGGAAGCTGTAAGTGATCCAGGAGAGTCTTGGAGTATGTCTGTGGCAGTGTGCTCCCCCTTCCCCCCCCACCCCCGGCTCCTGCTCAAGCCATGGCCATCAGCGGGAGTTGTTATGAGTTGCACTTGAACTGTGGGAGGTGGCTGGCAACATAACCAAAACACTGTCTGGAGTGGGAACCTAGGTATCTTGTTCCCATGAGAATATGACTATAGGTCAATTATCTTACTCCATAAATAGTGGACAGCCCAAGAGCTCTTTGAGCTCTCCTGCACGGCAGCGGGCTGCACGACAGGACCTCCCCTTGAGTGGGGACGCTCACTTAAGGTTCTTCTCCTCGAGGTTGAGAGATTCCTTGCTGCAACAGATTCTCGGTAAGTGACTAATAGCATGCTAAACTTTGAAATCTTAGCTAAGTGATATAAAGGATTGATTGCGCATATATAATCCTTTAGACATAAACCGTTGACCAAGTCTGGGACTAGGATTGGATCCAGCCACACCTAGACTCCTCTCTGAGAAGGAGTTTAGAAAGCAAGGGGGTCCTTTCTGAACCTTGTGACTCAACGGGAGGGTCTCCCTGACAGCTTGTCTGACCCTGTCCTCTATGCAGTAAATAATCAAGTGTACCCTGGCATCAAATCTCGTAAAACACTGTTGCATTCACTACTAGCTTTGTTAAATCACTGTTTTATGTTAATAGATATTTCACTACTTCTCTCTTACAAGTGAAGTTAACCACTCCGCCCGCCACAGTGTCAAGGATAATTTCTTAATCCAGGTGATAGACAGCCCGACCAGAGGAGAAGTGTTACTAGACCTGTTGCTTACCAACACGGATTTCAAAATTGGTGGCAGCCTGGGTTGCAGTGATCATGAGCTGCTTGGATTTACAATGTTGGGGGATATGGGCTAGGTAAAGAGCAGAATCAGGAACCTAAATTTTAGGAGAGCAAATATTCAGTTGTTTAAGGAATTAGTGGATTGGACTCCCTGGGAAACTGCCATCAGGG
The DNA here is from genome assembly GCF_964199755.1 of Larus michahellis. Taxonomy (NCBI): domain Eukaryota; kingdom Metazoa; phylum Chordata; class Aves; order Charadriiformes; family Laridae; genus Larus; species Larus michahellis. Next base: position 15,884,349 of record NC_133929.1, on the reverse strand, counting down.
ACAAAGGAACTGAACAGAGCTCTTGATTCTCATGTGTAGGAAACCAGGCAAGGAAGGCAGAACACCGGAATGGCTGAGTAAGGACCTCATGGTAAAACTGCAGTGTAAGAAGGAAATGCACAGGCAGTGGAACCATGGACGTATATCCTGGAAGAATATATGAACACTGCCTGCATGTGTAGGGATGGGATCCAGAAAGCTAAGGCACAGCTGGAGCTGAATTTTGCAAGGGATGTGAAGAATAATAAGATGGGCTTCTACAGGTATGTTGTTCAGAAAAGGAAGATTAAGAAAATGTACCCCCCCCCATAAATAAGACAACAAGTGACAATTGACATGGAGAAACCTGAGTTACTCAAAATTTTTTTTTGCCTCTGTTTTCACTGCCAATCACTGTTCCCACATCTCTCCAGCCTCTGAACCTCAAGGCAGGCACTGGTGGAATGAAGTCCCTCCCATTGTAGGAGAAGATCAGGTTCAAGACCACCTAAGGAACCTGAACATACACAAGTCTATGGGACCCGACGAGATGCATCCCAGGGTCCTGCGGGAATTGGCTGATGTAGTTGCCAAGCCACTCTCCATTATATTTAAAAAGTCATGTCAGTCAGGTGAAGTCCCCAGTGACTGGAAAAAGGGAAACATCACACCCACTTTTAAAAAAAAGTTTAAAAAGAAGGACCCTGGAACTACCGACCTGTCAGCCTCACCTCTGTGCCCAGTAAGATTGTGGAACAGATCCTCCTGGAAGTTATGTCGAAACGTATGAAAGACGGGGGGGTAATTAGAGACAGCCAAGAAGGCTTCACCGAGGGCAAATCATGCTTGACTAATCTAGTGGCCTACTATGATGCATCAGTGGACAAGGGAAGAGCTGCGGATGTCATCTACCTTGACATGCTTGAGGAGTGGGCCCGTGCAAACCTCATGAAGTTCAACAAGGCCAAGTGCTAGGACCTGCCCCTGGGTCGGGGCAATCCCCAACATCAATACAGACTGGAGGATGAATGGCTTGAGAGCAGCCCTGCAGAGGAGGACTTGACGATACTGGTGGATGAAAAATTGGACATGAGCTTGCAGTCCAGAAGGCCAGTCATATCCTGGGCTGTATCAAAAGAAGTGTGGACAGCAGGTCAAGGGAGGTGATTGTCCCCCTCTACTCCACTCTTGAGAGACCCCACCTGGAGTACTGCATTCTGCTCTGGGGTCCCCAGAATAAGAAAGACACGGACCTGTTGTAGTGGGTCCAGAGAAGGGCCACAAAGATGATCAGAGGGCTGGAGCACCTCTCCTATGAAGACAGGCTGAGAGAGTTGGGGTTGTTCAGACTGGAGAAGAGAAGGCTCCAGGGAAACCTTATTGTGGCCTTTCAATACTTAAAGGGGGCTTATAAGAAAGATGAAGACAGACATTTTACCAGAGCCTGTAGTGACAGAACAAGGGGCAATGGTTTTAAACTGAAAGAGGGTAGATTTAGATTGGACATAAGGAAGAAATTTTTTATGCGGAGGATGGTGAGATACTGAAACAGGGTGTCCAGAAATGTTTTGGATGCCCCATCATTGAAAGTGTTCAAAGTGGGGTTGGACGGGACTTTGAGCAACCTGATGTAGTGAAAGATGTCCATGCCCATGGCAGGATGGTTGGGCTAGATGATTTTTAAAGTCCCTTACAACCCAAACAATTCTATGATTCTAACTTTATAAAACTGAGAAATGCTGATGAATGGCCTGCTTGATAGTTTACATGCTACTTGCTAAACCTGTGTAAAAACATCATTCTTCCATTAAACATAGCCATCACAGAGCCAGAGCAAACAAACAAAATGTTTACTATTATCATACTAAAACAGCAAATGTTTTAAATGAATGCAGACTAAATTGGTATGTCTTTCATTTTTTAAGTATTATAAAGAGAGAGGGGGAATTTAAAAAGAAATCACAGATCTGACAGTGTGCCCTACAAAGTTCTTTGTTACAAATATTTGTACTCAGTTCTGGTTTGTTTTGGCCTGTTAATAAATGTTCATGTTTTCCACTGAATATATTCAGACAGGACAAAGCAAAAAAAAGTGGTTATTACAGAAAAAGTGGTTGTTCCTCCTTGAAACAAGAAAAGTAGGCCTTTGGTGGAGAAGTAAGTGGACATTTACGGTCCTTGACATCATGTTAATTGTTCAAGTATGACCTTGTTGTGGTTTAACCCCAGTAGGCAATTAAGTACCACAGAGCTGCTTACTTATTTCCCCCCCACCAGGATGGGGAGGAGAATCGTAAGAGTAAAATAAGAAAAGGTGTGGGTTGAGATAAAGACAGTTTAATAAATTTAAAAAAAGAAGGAAAAAAACAACAGACGGGGAAAAAAACCCCAAACCAACCACCAAGAAAAACAAGTGATGCAAAAGAAGGACAGGCAGGGGAGATGAGGAAGGGGTGTTGCCCTCTATGTCAATGACCAGTTGGAGTGTGTGGAGATCTGCCTGGGGATGGATGAGGAGCTGACCGAGAGCTTATGTGTCAGGATTAAAAGGAGGGCAGGGACAGGTGATACAATAGGGGTCTGCTACAGGCCACCTGACCAGAATGACGGAACGGATGAGGCCCTCTATAGACAGATAGGAGCAGCCTCACGTTCACAAGCCCTGGTCCTCATGGGGGACTTCAACCACCCCGATATCTGTTGGAGGGATGGCAGAGCAGGGCATAAGCAATCCAGGAGGTTCCTGGAATGCATCGATGATAACTTCCTTCTCCAAGTGATAGAGGAACCAACGAGGAGAGGTGTCATGCTGGACCTTGTTCTTACCAACAAGGAGGGGCTAGTGGGGAATGTGAAGCTCAAGGGCAGCCTTGGCTGCAGTGACCATGAGATGTTGGAGTTCAAGATCCTTAGGGCAGTGAGAAGGGCGCACAGTAAGCTCACTACCCTGGACTTCAGGAGAGCACAGTTTGGCCTCTTGAGGGATCTGCTTGGCAGAGTAACATGGGACAAAGCCCTGGAGGGGATAGGGGCCCAAGAAAGCTGGTTAATATTCAAGGATCACCTCCTCCAAGCTCAGGAGTAGTTGGGCAAAAATGCCAGGAGGCCTGCATGTATGAACAAGGAGCTCCTGGACAAACTCAAGCACAAAAAGGAGGCCTACAGAGGGTGGAAGCAAGGACAGGTAGCCTGGGAGGAACACAGAGAAATTGTCCGAGCAGCCAGGGATCAGGTTAGGAAAGCTAAAGCCCTGATAGAATTAAATCTGGCCAGGGACATCAAGGGCAACAAGAAAAGCTTCTATAGGTACGTCAGTGACAAAAGGAAGACTAGGGAAGATGTGGGCCCTCTCCAGAAGGAAACAGGAGACCTGGTTACCTGGGATATGGAGAAGGCTGAGGTACTCAATAACGTTTTTGCCTCGGTCTTCACCGGCAAGAGCTCTAGCCACACTGCCCAAGTCACAGAAGGCAAAAGCAGGGACTGTGAGAATGAAGAACCACCCTTCGTGGGAGATCAGTTTCGAGACCATCTGAGGAACCTGAAGGTGCACAAGTCCATGGGACCTGATGCGGCTGAGGGTCCTGAGGGAACTGGCCGATGAAGTTGCTAAGCCACTACCCATCATATTTGAGAAGTCGTAGCAGTCCAGTGAAGTTCACGCTGACTGGAAGAGGGGAAACATAGCCCCCATTTTCAAAAATGGAAAAAACAGAAGACCTGGGGAACTACAGGCCAGTCAGTTTCACCTCTGTGCCCAGCAAGATCATGGAGCAGATCCTCCTGGAATCTCTACTAAGGCACATGGAAAATAAGGAGGTGATTTGTGACAGCCAACATGGCTTCACCAAGGACAAATCATGCCTGACAAATTTGGTGGCCTTCTATGATGAGGTTACAGCATTGGTGGATAAGGGAAGAGCAACTGACATCATCTTCCTGGACTTGTGCAAAGCATTTTATACTGTCACGCACGACATCCTTCTCTCTAAATTGGAGGCATGGATTTGACAGATAGACCACTCGGTGGATAAGAAATTGGCTGGATGGTCGTTCTCAAAGACTTGTGGTCAATGGCTTGATGTCTAGGTAGAGACCAGTGACAAGTGGTGTCCCTCAGGAGTCCATATTGGGACAAGTATTATTTAATATCTTTGTCGGCGACATGGACAGTGGGATTAAGGGCACCCTCAGCAAGTTTGCCGATGACACCAAGCTGTGTGTTGTGGTCGACATGCTGTAGGGAAGGGATGCCATCCAGAGGGACCTTGACAGGCTTGAGGGGTGGGCCCATGTAAACCTCATGAAGTTCAACCAGGCCAAGTGCAAGGTCCTACACCTGGGTCGTGGCAATCCCAAGCACAAATACAGGCTATGTAGAGAATGGCTTGAGAGCATCCCTGAGGAGAAGGACTTGAGGGTGTTGATGAAAAGCTCAACATCACCCAGTGTGTTAGGGATAACAGAGGATGGTCCGAGTGAGACACAACAGAAAATTACTAGTTGAACCAAACCCAGTATACGTGCCGAGAAAAAGGACCTCAGTACTGTTGCTGCAAAAACTATGTGTGTATCTGTGAGAACCTGACCTTCGAAGAAGAAGATAACAAGAAGGGAGGACAACAGTGTAGTCAGGTATCAGACAGCCGCTGTTAGCAAAGCTGGATCATGAGTCTGGTTAGGCTCGCTGCATGCACTGGCCATGTGTGCAGCGACTCTAGCCTGTACTTTTCCACTCAGTCCGGTGTAGGATATAAGGAGGCTGTCTCGGGCCGGAGAGAGACAGAGAGACACGAGCGCACTTTGAAGATACAGGGGACACCCTGAACAAGCGCTGTGCCTTCCCTTCCTCTGCCTACTGATGTAGCTCCTCGTTATCCTGCTGCTCAGCAGTACTATTTGTGAACTGCTTAGCAAGGCTTCGCAATAAAGCAGAGTTAACCTTTTTTTTTTCCTTTTGTGTGGGCTCCAGTTTGTACCTTGGAATCTTTAAAAAAGAACCAGTTACACCCAACAATGTGTGCTTGGAGCCCAGAAAGCCAACTGTATCCTGGGCTGCATCAAAAGAAGCGTGGACAGCAGGTCGAGGGAGGTGATTCTTCCCCTCTACTCTGCTCTGGTGACACCTCACCTGGAGTACTGAGTCCAGCTCTGGAGTCCTCAACACAAGAAGGACATGGACCTGTTGGAGCGAGTCCAAATGAGGGCCACAAAGATGATGAGAGGGCTGGAGCACCTCTCCTATGAGGACAGGCTGAGAGTTCAGGCAGTTCAGCCTGGAGAAGAGAAGGCTCCAGGGAGACCTTATAGCAGCCTTCCAGTATCTAAAGGGGGCCTACAGGAAGGATGGGGAGGGACTCTTTATCAGGGAGTGGAGCGATAGGACAAGGGGTAGCAGTTTTAAACTGAAAGAGGGGAGATTTATATTAGATATTAGGAAGAAATTCTTTACTGTGAGGGTGGTGAGGCACTGGAACAGGTTGCCCAGGGAAGCTGTGGATGCCCCATTCCCTGGAGGTGTTCAAGGCCAGGCTGGATGAGGCTTTGAGCAGCCTGGTCTAGCAGGACATGTCCCTGCCCATGGCAGGGGGGTTGGAACTAGATGATCTTTAAGGTCCCTTCCAACCCGAACCATTCTATGATTCTATTTCCTAAGATAATTTTACATACAGCAAGAACTATAACCTTTCAGTCACATAGAACTGACATACAAATATTGATATGTTCCGTAATACAACTAGTATATTAAAAAAATAAGTGACCAAACCAGATTTGATTAAAAATATCCTTTGTTTAATCATGCTATGCTAACTCTGAACAGATATGTTTTTCTTTATTAACTCTCTGGCATTGCAAGATCAATATCATGTTGTCCTCAAAATGGAAATCTACTTTCAGAACTGATTCATAATGTTATTATGTCTCCCTAGCATTCTCTTCTGAGATCTAAAGATCATTCAAATCAAACTCCTACACATGTGACATGATAGAATACTGACTTGTCATCAATATTATTAACTCTTAATTATTACAATTATTTTTAAACAACTATATGCCACTTTAGTTGAATGCATAAATCTTACTACCACCATCAGGTCATTTACATTGTCATAATGTGCTGTCAGCAAATGCACACAAACCCCTCTTTGCATAAGAATTCAAGCATTGCTTAACATGACTAGATTTTACAGTGGGCAAAGATGTCACATCTAATTTCCTACTTATCAAAGTTAAAACTGGAATTAAAAAAAAAGGAAAGTGGGGAACAATTTTTTTAAGGAGTTGTTTTGGTAGGAATGGAACTCTTCATTAACTAGCAGAAACCAACTCCAGAAATCAATTTCCCTGGATACTGAAAAAACAGGAAGAGAGTGGCTCTTTTTTTATCTTAGCTGTAGCTTTAGATGATTCTGCCATAAAATCTTCAGCCTTTAGGAAAGCATTATCTCATTTTAAATTATAAAACAGAGCTTTACAGCAGTACATGAATATTTATTTACTTTCTTAAATCTGAATATCAGTACTAAGATAGTGAAGGGTATTTTCAGTTACACAGTTTCATCCACATATTTGTTAGTGCACTTACTTCACAACTGGACTGGAACTGGTGAGAGATTCAGTGAGCTTTCTGGAAAGGTGTTGGTTGAGAGAATAGCAGTTCCCCTGATACAGCAGCTTGCCCTCTCAGCTGTCATTCAGTCCAACACAGTTAGAGACAATGTACTCTGAGCTGCTCATAATAGCCTTTTTTTCTTATTGAAGCCTTGGACTTGCCCTAGTTTCATCTGAGCAGAGAAAAAGAGAGTAATGTGAACAATAGGAGCCATGGAGTTTGACTTAAGCCTGATGTGAGGCTGTAAAAGCTGTCAAGGATCTTGACTGATTTGCTTTCACGCTGCAGTCCTCAGTGCAAAGCAATAATGTTTCTACCTCTTGTGAGAGGGATGGATGTGCCATCTGGGGTCAGAGCTTATCAGCCTCAAAGGCTAATGTTTCAGATGGGGCCAAAGTACAGTCAATAATTTATACAGAAATTTGTGTGTAGAATCTGGACTAAAGCAAGCTTTATCTTGATACTGTTTTTCTGACCAAGAAAAGATTTAAGTCATGTCTGAAAGTTCAGCTTCATTTTGCTTTTCGTGACATGGGAAAATAGTTTAATAATGTTGAAATATGTGCTTCTGTCATTGCATTAGTGTTGTACTTTAATGAGGGAGGGCATGCCTAATTTGGGGGATGTTTCATTGCCAAAAGAAATGTAGATATTTTTAATTGATTATATTAGAATTGCTAGAACCCCAAGATTTTCCTTAAATTTTATGCAACATTGCTCTGCCTTCAGTGTCTAAATAGTTTTGTTTCTAAATGAATGAAGGCCAAAGGATGGATCATCTCTAGTGCATGAAAAAGCCGAGTGAAGCTGTAGTAGCTGCATGGATCGCAGTAGGTCAGGGGAAACTTGCCTATCTTTTACTAATAAATGGAGAAATTGGAACATGCTGTGCAAAGGACACTTGTAGGAAAAATAACGAAGTAATCACTGTCAGTAGAAAAGAAGTCTACCTGGAAGTGTAGTGAACAGTAACGGGAAATTAGTTTGTTGGTAACTTCCCTTTGCATAGCATCGGTACTGATGAACAGCTAGGAAAAGCCAACTGGTTAACTGGACATTTTACTTATTTATCCACTTGGAAGGTAATTTAAAAGAGGGAGAAAAAAAAACAAGTTGAACTAATCTGCAGAACTCTAACACCTATTAAAGTTGGTCAATTGATAAGTAGCTAACTATTCTTCTGTCTCAGCAAAATGACTATTTTGCTTCAGTAGATGCTAGCAAAGGCCCTTTTGCCTTTCTTTTGCTCAAGGAGAACAGTATTAGCCATACTTCATTAAGCCGGTTTACAAAAGAGAACTGGTGTTTAAGTGTGTTACTGAAATACTTGTAACTGTTCTGGGCGTCTTTTTCCACACTAAAAGATAGGAAATTTATAATGGGAAGGATACCAATACCTACAATTTTTGATAAAAAAACCCAAAACCTAGTCTATGAGATAAAAATTGTAAAATGTATGTAGCATTTAGACATCTTTATTTTTAGATTCTTTTTTAAGAGCTTGACAATGCATAATATTTGTTTTGTGGTTTTGAAATCTAGAAGGTAGAGTTTCAAGTAGAGTTTTGTTTCTCATCTGTTTACTGTAACTGCTACCACAAATCCTAAACTGAAGCAATCATTTTAAGAATTGTATATGAAGAAGGGCCTTAGACTTGTAAGGTTTTTTATCTGTTTTTCCTAGACAGAGGAAAAAGGGGAATGGTGGGCCTCACTGTACTATACTTATTTGATACCTTTTAGGCATATGGATGGGAATGAGACTCTTAATTTACAATTGCAATATTCATGGGACTTTAATGTATGTCCCATTCACCAATTTTAGCTGTATGCATTTTACTGTGATATTTCATGGTGGAATATTACTTTCTTAAGATCTTAAGAAGAGTTTACCTTCACAAACATAAAGATATGGCCTTGAAAGCCCCACAAACTGAATGAAAGAAAGAGATGCTTGTCTCTTATTAGCTGTAATAAGAAATCCTGAGGGAGCTGTGAAAAGAAATCCCAACTATTTCCCTGTCCTTTGTCTTGGATGGTTTTGTCTCGGGTGTTTACTTACCCTTTTTCCAGGCTGAGGACAATGAAGTCTTCACATGATAAATGAAGCTTAATGCAGACACACATATGCACACATACATACACAGGTAAAATGCAATTCAGGAGATTTCGGTGTTTTCTGCCACTGCTTTAAATTGCTATTTTAAATTCCAGTGAGTGGAATAACAGAGAAGTTATCATGTCTAGTAGCTGTAGTTGATCTTTGTAAAAAACAGCTTGTTGGGAGGCTTTATGATTTACTGAGGCCACAGCTGGCTGCCAGCAGAGCTATAGGAATGTGTTTTCTCTTGGGCCTGATAGCTAGAGATGAAAAGACTCCAAAGCTGTAACAAAAAAAAAAAAAGCTTTGATTTTAAATAAAGCATTCTAATTTATAAAAATCTCTGCTTCTCAGTCTCAATGAGGTACATGGATCAGCAGCAGCTTTTTGAGATTTAGCAGAATTTACTGCATTTCAGTCTACAAATTTGGAAACATTTTCATGGTTTTGGCTTGGGATTTTTTTCTTTTTTTCATGCTGCTTTCTTTTCCACAAATTCCATCTCTTCTTTTTCCTGTTCCTTTATGTTTCATTAGCTGCTCTACTGTTCAGTAAATAATTGTGCCACTGTTTGCATCTGGCAGCTCTTTATCATGATGTAGAGCACTGGAGGGCTAATCACCAAAGATGCTTGAAAGTTTATAGGGGTTTCTTTTGTCATCTGTCGTTTGTTTTTAACTCTCCCAGTGAATTGTTCCTACAGTAGCAGAGTTCAGAGCTGGGACACAAGCTTCTGTTGAGATGTACTAATATTGACCTTAAGAAGAAAAACAAAGTATAAGCTCCTTAAAGTTTTGGGGTTTTTTTTTAGATAGATACACACACACGCATATGCGTGCACACACACACACAAATATATATTATATATATTATTATACCAGCTCCCCTATTTCTGCAACTGTTTCTCAACAGTCTGTTGATGAAAACAGTACTTCTGTGGTCTTGTGTCTGAGATGAAGAATAGGAAGGAGGGAGATAATTATTAAATGAACTCCTGAATGCTTGTCAGGGTGAGAAAAAAAGGTTTTGTTTTTCCCTTTTTGGTCTTACTTCTCATGTTTAAACAATAGTGCTTTCCCTACTCTCCAGTCTTGTTTTGCTTTTCTGTTTACTTGCTTTTAAGGGTGAAAGAGTTTAGGAGAGAAATAATTAGCTGAAGAGATCCTGTAATTAATATAATTTGCAGGAAGCAAGTGCAACAAATGAGCTGAAAAGCTGTGTTCTGTTGCTTATCTCGAGTGACATATGGTACTAGGAGTACAAGAAAAAGCAGTGGGTTATGGGTTTTTTTTCTTTCGTTCTAGTAGAAGGCAGAAGAGTGGCCATGTATTCCACCAAGTAGCAATGCAGGGGATAAAATAATATTTGAGATGTGAGTGGGAAATTTAGGGGATTACAGAAGAGCATTTTCTTCTTCTAAAATTGAGACTATGTGACTTTTTTTAGTGTCAGGGTATATGAATCACAGTTATGATTATTGAAATTAAAGAAAAAAATCTGCTAGAAACGAAATACTTTATTTCTGAAACAATTTTGGTTTTCTTCAGAACACACAGATGTTAAATGATTTTAAACTTACTTTTTTAGTATCAGCTGAAATAGAGTAAGACTGCAGTTTCATCCTCCAGCTTCAGTAGAACAATGAAGTGGTTCAGTTACTCTGGCCAAAGAAAAGCTAAGCTTTGTATAAAAATAAATCTTTAGTTTTACTCTGGAGGTCAAAAACCTGTGGTTAGTTTAGAGTAACATTAATTGCATTTTTTCCTGTAAACATTGCAAACGTGGTCTGACATTCAAGAAGTGTAACAGCAATTTATCAAAAAAAAAATTCTAGCCCTGCCAAGATCTAATGATTTTGATATAAATCTGACAGGAGAAAACTGTGTTGATCACTGTGGCTTCATAGTTCTGGAAATCACCATTCTAAGAAGCTCATATTTTAGTAGAACTACTCAGTTTTGGATAAACCTACAAGCCATGTGGGTCCCAATCTGGTGTACTTTCTGGGGGTATTTCCCAGTTTTCTGTGAGTTTTTGATTGCTCTTTTAATGAGTTTAGAATTTAGTCTCATATTTAATTGGGACCATTTGTGAAGGTTTTTTTTCAGCTCTCCATTTACATTTAGATTTTGCTTACTGCTTATTTTTAGGCAGACTAAAAATTGTCTTTAAAAGTAATATACACTGGAAACATTATAGTGCCATTATTATAACCAATAAAGGACATAAGCTCTTTAATTAGATGCTGCCCCATCTTTCAGAGCCAACCTAACTTCATCACTTAGGTCATTACTTTGTCAAGAGGCATTACCATTTCATATCACCCCTAGCAACAAGCCTTCCTAATGTGGTGTTTTATTTTATACTGAAGCTGGAAAAGGATAATGTTACTAGGGAGGTAAGAAAAAGAAAAGAAACCAGAGCTTCTTTTAGCTGACCAGTCAACTGAATATTGACCAACTGTCTACACGAGAAAGAAATAGATGGTGGTGAATAAGCTAGAGTCTAGTTTTCCAAGAGGCTCAACGATTTTCCCAAGTCAATACAGCTCATCAGGCTTCAGAACAAAGGCTGCGACAATGATGGGAGTGTCTGTGTGTTCTTTTGTATATTAAGCACATGGGCTCATGGGGAAACAAGTCTTCTTCAGTTATTTCATTGATTATTCTTCTATATGCTCTGGGATAAACCTTTAGATTAAGAATTATTATTATAGATGAAAGGTTGTCTCCTCAATGGCCCAACTCTATGGCTTCAAGTGGTACTCCTTACTGTGTAATTGCTGTTTATTTTCTGAATGTAAATGAAAGTATGTAATGTGAGTCCAGGGAATGTATGTTGTGCTTGTATCTTATTAGAGGTGTAACACAGCTTTTTCAAGCTACAATGGCGGTTGCTACTTTAAATATCTTGTTGTCGTGGTTTAGCCTCAGACGGCAACAAAGAACCACATGCCGCTCGCTCGGGCCTTCCCGATACAGGAAGAATCAGAAGAAAAAGGCAAGACTCTTGGGCTGAGATAAAGGCAGTTTAACAGAACAGCAAAGGGAACAAGAAAACAACAACAATAACACGGACAGAGGAATATACAAACACGATTATGGAGCCGCCGCTCCCCGCCGCTCACCGACCGGACCCGGGATGCCCCAGCCCGCTCCAAGCCACGACTTCCTGCCCCCTCCCCCGGCAGCTCAGGGTGGGCATGGCTCACATGGCATGGAATACCAGGAAAAATTGACCCTATCCCCGCCGGAACCAGGACATTATCCACCCCTTATTCCATACCATCTATGCCATGCCCAGATCTTACAGGTTCCAATGAATTGCCACCACTTTTCCCTGTCATATATATATACATATATATTCATGCAGATATAATGCCCTTAGTTTATGGGCCATCCCTCCAAAAGTGTCCGTTGAGTTCTTGTAATCCATGGCTTTGGGCTCCATCTGTTAGAACAGTCTCTCAGGGCAGGTGAGATGCTGGGTGGTGCTGGCCTGTTGCATGCTGTATTTTTTGGAGCTTGTGACTGGTGCACCCGGTGTGGCTCATGCCCACAGTCCATGGGCTGAAGATGTAGATCTTGAGGAAGTTGCTGGGCGCCAGCTGCTGAGGTCAGTTCTGATCCCATCACCCCTGTGCCTTACTCGTAGTACAACTGATAGCAATTATAGTAATGAGGACATACAGTGACAGGGTTACTTAGCAATCAACAACACACAATTTGATTCATTGGCTATTCTCACCCAAAATCAGATCCCCATGAGGTACACATCGGACTTCCCCATCCTTCCGCATCACCCACCAAGTGCACCCAGGTCCTTGGGCAAAAACAATCCCACGGATGGGTTTGCCTTTGCCTGAGGCAGGACGAACCCAGACTGTCTTCCCTAGCATATTCTTCATGTGCACTACAGGGACTTTATCCCCTTCTACAGTACGTGGAAGTTTTGATAGGGCAGGGCCAGCCCAATTGTTAGATCCCCTGGTGTTAACTGACCAGGTAGCTTTTGCTAAATGTGTATCCCAATGTTTTAAAGTCCCACCACCCATTGTTCTCAGTGTAGTTTTTAACAATCCATATCTTGCCAGAGTTCAGCAGCCCAGATGGGTTTGCCTCTGCGCTGCCAGTTGCCCTGCTTCCACTGCTGTAACCACCCCCAGAGAGCATTTGCCACCATCCATGAGTCAGTGTAGAGATAAAGGACTGGCCATTTTTCTCGCTCAGCAATGTCCAAAGCCAGCTGAATGGCTTTCACCTCTGCAAACTGGCTCGATTCACCTTGTCCTTCACTGGCCTCTGCAACTTGTCGTGTAGGACTCCACACAGCAGCCTTCCACTTTCGATGCTTTCCCACAATCCGGCCGGACCCATCAGTGAAGAGGGCATATTTCTTCTCATTTTCTGGCAGTTTATTATAAGATGGGGCCTCTTCTGCACGCGTCACCTCCTCCTCTGGTGACATTCCGAAATCCTTGCCTTCTGGCCAGTCCATGATCCCTTCCAGAATTCCTGGGTGACTGGGGTTTCCCATTTGAGTTCGCTGTGTGATCAGTGCAATCCACTTACTCCATGTACCATCAGTTGCATGATGTGTGGTGGGGACCCTTTCTTTGAACATCCAGCCCAGCACCGGCAGTCGAGGTGCTAAGAGGAGCTGTGCTTCTGTGCCAACCACTTCCGAAGCAGCTCGAACCCCTTCATATGCTGCCAATATCTCTTTTTCTGTTGGAGTATAGCAAGCTTCGGCTCCTCTGTATGCCCGACTCCAAAACCCTAGGGGTCGGCCTCGGGTCTCCCCTGCTGCTTTCTGCCAGAGGCTCCAGGTGGGACCGTTCTCCCCGGCTGCGGTGTAGAGCACATTTTTAACATCTTGTCCTGCCCGGACTGGCCCCAGGGCCACTGCATGGACTATTTCCTGTTTGATTTGTTCAAAAGCTTGTCGTTGCTCAGGACCCCATTTAAAATCATTCTTCTTCCAGGTTACTTGGTATAGAGGGCTTACAATTAGACTGTAATCTGGGACATGCATTCTCCAAAAACCCACAATGCCTAAGAAAGCTTGTGTTTCCTTTTTACTAGTCCATGGAGACATAGCTGCTATTTTGTTGATCACATCCATTGGAATCTTATGGCATCCATCTTGCCATTTTACTCCTAAAAACTGGATCTCCTGTGCAGGTCCCTTGACCTTACTTGGTTTTATAGCCAAACCAGCGTTCAGAAGGATTTGGACTATTTTACTCCCTTTCTCAAAAACTTCTTCTGCTGTGTTTCCCCATACAATGATGTCATCAATGTATTGCAGATGTTCTGGAGCTTCACCGTGTTCCAGTGCAGTCTGGATCAGTCCATGGCAAATGGTGGGGCTGTGTTTCCACCCCTGGGGCAGTCGATTCCAGGTGTATTGGACGCCCCTCCAAGTGTAAGCAAACTGTGGCCTGCACTCCGCTGCCAAAGGGATTGAGAAGAATGCATTCGCTCTATCAGTTGTGGCATACCACTTGGCTGCCTTGGACTCCAGTTCGTACTGGAGTTCTAGCATGTCCGGCACGGCGGCGCTCAGTGCTGGTGTGACTTCATTCAGGCCACGGTAGTCTACAGTTAGCCTCCACTCTCCATTAGACTTTCGCACCGGCCATATGGGACTGTTAAAGGGTGAGCGAGTCTTGCTGATCACTCCTTGAACTTCTAGTTGACAAATCAGCTTATGGATGGGAATCAGAGAGTCTCGGTTAGTGCGATATTGCTGCCGATGCACCGTTGTGGTAGCAATCGGCACCTGTTGTTCTTCGACCCTCAACAACCCCACAACAGAAGAATCCTCCGAGAGACCAGGCAAGGCAGACAACTGTTTAACTTCCTCCGTCTCCAAGGCAGCTATGCCAAAGACCCAACAGTACCCTTTTGGGTCCTTAAAATACCCTCTCCTGAGGTAATCTATGCCAAGGATGCATGGAGCCTCTGGGCCAGTCACAATGGGATGCTTTTGCCACTCATTCCCAGTTAGGCTCACTTCTGCCTCCAGTACAGTCAACTCTTGGGATCCCCCTGTGACCCCAGAAATACAAATGGGTTCTGCCCCTCTATAGCTTGATGGTATTAAAGTACACTGTGCACCCGTGTCCACTAGAGCCTTATACTCCTGTGGGTCTGATGTGCCAGGCCATCGAATCCACACCGTCCAATAAACCCAGTTGTCCCTTTCCTCCACCTGGCCGGAGGCAGGGCCCCTCTAATCCTGGTCATAGTATCCATTACTCACTTCTTGCAGAAATGACTTGGAAGTTCCTTCAAGAGGATCCGAAGCAAGATCAGGCCTTCTGCTCTGTCTGGGGAACTGCCCACTGGAAACACTGGGGCAGCACTTTTCCTGGAGGGATCCCCTTTTGTGGTTGTCCTTCCTTGCAACTCCTGTACCCGTGTCTTCAGGATCCAAGTAGGTTGTCCATCCCACTTCCTCATGTCCTCTCCGTGGTCACTCAGGCAGAACCACAGGGTGCCTCGTGGTGTGTACCCTCTGTGTAGTCTCTCTCTTGAGTGGGGAAATGCCTGCTTCTAATAGCTGAGATGCTGGCCCGTGCAGGTGGGGAGTAGGACACATTCTCTTCAAGTTGCTGGACCTTCCGGGACAGTTTCTCCACAGCTGAGACAAGGGGGAAAGAGAGACTTTCTTCATATCGCCGGAGCCGGCCAGCCACCTCATCCACCGTTGGTCCCTCTTCGCCTTTCCATTCCATTACTGCCAGTGAGTTGGCATATGACGATGGTGCGCTCCATACAAACTTCTGCCACATGGGCCTTGTGCATTGCACCTCATCAGGGTCTGTGGGTAAGTCTGCATTGTCCAAGTCATAATAAATCATCTCCTGCACGGCTAATTCTCTCAGGTACTGGATACCTGTTTCCATGGTAGTCCACTTGCTTGGGTGACATACAACATCCTCACTGAAGGGGTACCTCTCCCTCACGCCTGACAGGAGTCGTTTCCAGAGGCTGAGGGCTTGGGTCTTCTTCCCAATCGCCTTGTCAATGCCGCCTTCCCTAGACAGGGATCCCAGCTGCCTGGCCTCCCTACCCTCTAATTCCAGGCTACTGGCCCCGTTATCCCAGCACCGGAGCAGCCAGGTGACAATGTGCTCGCCTGAAAGTCGGCTAAAATCTTTTCGCATATCCCACAACTCACTCAAGGATAGGGATCGGGTAATTATCTATGGTTCTGCCTCTTCCTCCTGCTCTCGTGATGACCCTGGTTCATCATCATCCCTTACTAAGCGAACTGATTTCTTTGTGTACTTCTTCTTCTGTATGGGGGCAATTGATACTGGCATGGGTTGGTTCCCTGGTTCAGCGGCAGTGGCTGCCACTGGGGTTGGAGTAGCCGCAGTGGCTGCCACAGGGGTTGCAGTAGCCGCAGCGTCCGTCGCAGGGGTTGCAGTTGCCACAGTGTCCGTCGCAGGGGTTGCAGCAGCCACAGTGGCTGCTGGTCTGGTTTCCATCTCTTCCCCCTGAGGGTGCTGCATAATTCTGAGCAGTGCCTGGTAGATACTGGCCAGGGCCCAGCACAGTGCGGTGAGTTGTGCCTCTCTAGAATAGCCACAGCATTTTCCCTTCAAATATTCTACCACTTTATCAGGGTCCTGTAATTGTTCAGGGGTGAAGTCCCAGACCATTGGAGGTGAGAAGTTCTCTAGGTACCTGCCCATGTTCTCCCACATGCCATGCCACCCCTGACTATCCAGCCTCGGGGCAGATCTCTGGGTGGTAGTCTTAAATAGCTGTTTAACCCTAAACAGGACCTGGAACACATTCAGCAGACATAACAATAGGACCAGGCTGGTTTGAGTATCCCAAGGATATTCAAAATTCTCAAAAGCTGTCCTACCTGACCCGAAGGAGAAAAGGGAGGCAAAAGAGCTGGGGAAAGTGTCCCCCCCTGTTTCCCCCACAGACTGGGTGTAATTATTAATAAATTCTGAGAGACGGTGCCCAAGGTACGGACAGGACAGCAATACCAGATAAACACCCCAAAGTAACTGTCTAAGAAGTGCTGTTATCATCTCATAAGCCGATATTGCACAGGACAACAAAATGATAATCCTCATCCCTCTCCCAGAAGTAACAAAAATCATCGGAAGGAGTACATAAGCCATATAGGAATTCACATAACACAGCCATGAGAACAAACCAAGCAACATGGTGACCAGCGACTATTTGCCTAATACAATAAACGCATACAACACATTGGTTTTTCCAAGCTCTAGTTGGATTCTGTCGTTATCTCAACCCTTCAAGCCCCACGTTGGGCGCCAAAAAGGACTGTCATGGTTTAGCCTCAGACGGCAACAAAGAACCACGTGCTGCTCACTCGGGCCTTCCCGATACAGGAAGAATCAGAAGAAAAAGGCAAGACTCTTGGGTTGAGATAAAGGCAGTTTAAGAGAACAGCAAAGGGAACAAGAAAACAACAACAATAACACGGATAGAGGCATATACAAACACGATTACGGAACCGCCGCTCCCCGACGGACCCGGGATGCCCCAGCCCGCTCCAAGCTGCAACTTCCTGCCCCCTCCCCCGGCAGCTCAGGGTGGGCATGGCTCACATGGCATGGAATACCAGGAAAAATTAACCCTATCCCTGCCGGAACCAAGACACTTGTATAGATGATTTCATAATTAAGGGGGAAAGAAAGGGAATGACTTTTGGATAAAGTACCCATCAAATTTAGGTTGGTGTTACTCAAAATTCACTCGAAATCATATGGATATGAATTGAATTTGTTATGCTGTTGAAGAGACCAGAATTTATGTGTCTAGAGTAAGCCAACCTGCTTTAGTCACCAACAGGGCAACTGTACCTAAACTAGCAGTTTTTAGTCTTTCAGCCCTCTAACCTTTAAGCTTACTGTGCTTTCATAAAGTAGTAAATTAACACCACAACTAAGTGTCTCAAAGGTTTATGACTGTAGAAGCAGTATTTCATTATGCTTCTTTTCCTTAATGCTGTCCAGTCTTCTCAGCTTCATTGCTGTACAGTATTTGTTCAGATAAAGTTCAGTGTTTAGGATGACTAATTGTAAATCTGTGCTCCAGATGGTTTGACTTCAGGATGTGGTTAAAGCAACTCTTCAAACATTCAGCCCAGCAAAAAAAACCCCAAAAAACCAAAAAACAAACCACGACAAAATAAAAATCTCAAGTCTTGCATTTCCATACCACTTGACAATCATCACATTCTCAGATTTTCTGATCTTGATGTCTGTTACATGTGCACCTGCTGTAGATGCAGTTAAGATCTTGTGCCATGTTGGACACAGTATATGATTGAAGTAGTACATTGTATGACTACCAGATCAGTATTCAGCATAGAAAACTTGACTTTATTTTTAGAATGTTTACTGTTAATTTTAGATTACCTTCCTGATAGAAGCAATTAGGAAAAAGTAGGACATTTGCATTGCAAGTCAAATATAAACATTGTTCTGTGTTTTTTTTATGCTTGGATGGATTTCAGGTATATATGTGGATCTGGGATTGACAACAATGTGGTGCATGTTGTGAGGCAAATGAGTTATTCTGCTCTTACTAAACTGATGGCAATAAAAAAGCTTGAGATAATCCCAAGTGTAGGAATGTGTCTGAGAGAAAATGGTCACGTGAGCCAGCCTCCCTACTATGAGAGATTAGATTAAGGGCAAAACAGGTGGTAGAAGATGGAATTAGTACATGGGAAAAACGGGGACTGAGAAGGTAGAAAACATGTTGTGCTAATGACTAAGCAATTTACTATGTGAATTCTTGTAACCAACCTGATCTGTGAATGAACTGCATGGACAGCGCGTGAACAGAGACTGTAAGCCAATCATATAGCTGCCGCTAGCGCGTGCTCTTATTGCCTGTCTATATATACTCTGTGAAAACTTGAATAAAGAGAGAACGATCATACTCATATTGAGATTCCATCGTTACTCCGGGTCCGTCTCCCACTCCGACATCCTCCGACATCTGGTAGCAGAGGATGGTTCAGCGCGACTGAGTTCTCCGAGACTGCGGTAAGCAGCTAGAGGAGGGGAGTGGGAAACTTCGGCTGGGAGACGTGCTGCTTGGGCGCATCAGCGGGAGCAGACAACGGCGTGAGGTCGCTCCTCACCTCCCAGGCGCAGCTATGGAAACAGAAGCTGCGGCCACGCTACTCGCTGGGATCCTCTCTAAGAGAGGGATTGAAACACCAGCGAAACTGTTGCTCAAACTGATTAAGCCGGGGCAGGAGATGGGGCAACAAGTAACAAAAGAAGAAGGGGCTATATTAAGACTTCTCCTGCATATCCTCTCTAAGAGAGGGGTGAAATACGATGAGCGTATGCTCCGAAGGTTGTTAACCTGGTGCAGAGAGAACGGATTCGCACCAGAGCCCCAGACAGCTTTTAAACCAGAAATATGGGAGGCTGTTGGGGAAAAACTGTGGGAAGTGATAAGTAAAGGAGACAAAGAGGCATCACCGTTAGCGACGACATGGTGGTTGGTGTTATCGACCTTACAAGATATGAAGGTGGAGCGAGCCACGGCAGCCGGGACTTTTGCAGCGTTACAACCCACGGGAGGGGGATCGAACAGGCCAGGTCCGAAGGTCTGGGACAATCCCCTGCTGATCCCCTCTGCTCCACCTGAGGCCGATGGAGGAGGCAGAATGTCAGCAGAGAAGGACAGAGCCGGAGCTGTTTGCTCCTGACATTGCCCGCCTCACCCCCTCCCCTCCCCAGTCGTCTCCCTGAGATAAAAGTGCTGGTTTTGTATGTCTGCTGTGTAAGTGTGTGTGGGCGCCAGCTTATACCTGCTGATCAGCATGTGTGCTACTGTTTGCTTTTTGTTGTGTGCAGTGTCGTTAGGTGACTCCACTGGAGCAGGCGTTCTGCCCGGTGTGGTACTGTTCTCGTATGCAACTAGGGCTGACACTCCGTCAAGTGAAGAAGTTTGTGTATACACAATGTTTAGACGTAAGGCGAGCGCGCCCCAGGTAGATACACCAGGATGGGCTGTAGAACCAATGGAAGTCCTGAAATATTGGGGGAGTTTTCACGAGCCGACACGTTTACGGTCTCGGGAACGGCTCGTCCATGCAGGGCGTATCGCTGGTTGTTTGTTGTTTGTCTATAAGATCATGGTTGATTGGGAAAAGGAGTTGAGCCAAAATCTATAGGATGCTCTGTAGGAAAATGAGAAACTTAAGGAAAAATGAGAAACTGAGCTCTTGTTGCAAAGGCAGACTTTTAGGTCAGTCGTAAGTGATGAAAAAAAAAAAAAAAAAAAAAAAAAAAGAAGAAACCAAACAGGAACAATTAGATGGGAAATGTGCCATGTTAGCACAAAAGTATGCCATAAGCATTATGAGAAAGCATCAGAAAAAGAGAAATAGGACACCTGATTCAAAGCAGTACCATAGAGATATGGTTTTGGTTTTTTCCTATATGTGTATGTGTTATTGCATGCCTTAGTAGATTGCTCTGTGTTATACCCTGCGAGACTAAAAGGAACCCCAGCAGAAGCGGTCTCTTGAGCAAGGGGGTGGAATATGGGAAAGCAACGTCAGATCGGCGAGGAGGATTGTAAATACACTCAAGGGACTCGCACCTGGGTGCTGGAAAACACATATATCACACCAATTGTTATTCAGTCTCGGGTGCTGGCAAGAAAAACATTTGGATGACATAAGCCTGTAATGGACTCACAGACACCTTATCTAGCTGCTTGAGAATCTTGGCCTGTTGTGGAAGAAGATCAAAGCACAGTACCTGCAAGAACAGGGAGTCCGCATGCTCTCTAGCTAACAAGGACTCTTTTGCTGCCAAGGATTTGTGATAACAAGGACTCTCTTGCTGCCAAGGATAAGTTTAACAATGCTACTAGTACCGCTATTTCTGAGTTATTGCTAGATGTAGATAGTATTCGATATGCGATGTTGCAAAACAGAACTGCTACTGATTTTTTGCTTTCAGCTCACAGACATGGTTGTCAAGATTTTAAAGGACTGTATTGTGTGAATCTAAGTGACCACTCCAAATCCATCCATGCCCAGCTGCAGGAACTGCACCGACCGAACCAGCAACTTGTGGAGACCACTGGGTGAAATCTCTTTGCTGGATGGACTTGGGGATGGGGTTGGTTGAAGCAAATTGTACTCATCGCCTGTGTGGAAGGAATTTGTCTGTTATGTTTAATATGCTGTTTGCCGTGTTTAATAAGCATTATACGATCAGCTATAAATGCTGCTTTGCATCGTACCCTTGTACGAGTTGTAGAATATGTTGCTCTGAAAACTATGTGTGTATCCATGAGAACCCGACCTTCACAGAAGAAGATAACAAGAAGGGATTACAACAATGTAGTCACGTATCAGACAGCCGCTGTCAGCAAAGCTGGATCATGAGTTTGGTGAGACTCGCTGCATACACTGGCCACGTGTGCAGCGACTCTAGCCTGTACTTTTCTACTCGATCCAGCGCAGGAGAGTCTGGTGGGACTTGCTGCGTGCACTGGCCATGCATGCAGCGACTCTAGCCTGTACTTCTCCACTCAATGCAGTGCAGGATATAAGGAGGCTGTCTCGGGTCAGAGAGGGGGAGAGAGACATGAGCGCACTTTGAAGGTACAGGGGATGCCCTGAAGCACTGTGTCTGCCCCTGCCTCCCCCCATAAGTTCTATGTTCATTAACCCCAACAGCTCTGAAGGCATTACAGTATGTTGCAAGATAAGATATAGTCTACTACTGCTGCAAGACGCACTGAACACCTTCCTACAAGAATTTCAACTTTATGCCCTGATAGGACAGTGGGATGATGCACTCGCAAAGAGCCTGACTGCGTTAGAGTGGGTATTTTTGCCACATACCTTTTCAAAACCAGTAACTATGATGACTGAAATGTTACCACGATTGTTTTTCCAGGGTCGCTTGTGCTGTCAGCAACCGCAAAGTATTTGAAATATTACAAAAGGATTTCTCGTGGGTAAATCCAAAGAAATTGGCTTTCTGGGCTAAATTTAGGAATCTGGGTATTTATTGCCTTAGCAGGGTTCTTTTTGATTCTGTTTTTAATTGTGTTTAGTATATGACCTGCTAAGAGCATCACAACAAGGATAACATGTCCAAATTAAAAGCGGTCAAAAATGGTTTCGATGATTGGTCAAACTCATGGGGTATAACGGGATGGTTATCAGACTTACTAAAGCAAGGCCGCATGCTACTGTTGGTTATATTATTATTGATTATGGTAGCCTCGTGTGTTCTCCGCAAAGTGACTGACATGATAGAAAATGCCATGCATAAGGTCTGGCTGGCTCAAGAAGAAAAAGGGGGGATTGTAGGAATGTGTCTGAGAGAAAATGGTCACGTGAGCCAGCCTCCCTACTATGAGAGATTAGATTAAGGGCAAAACAGGTGGTAGAAGATGGAATTAGTACATGGGAAAAACGGGGACTGAGAAGGTAGAAAACATGTTGTGCTAATGACTAAGCAATTTACTATGTGAATTCTTGTAACCAACCTGATCTGTGAATGAACTGCATGGACAGCGCGTGAACAGAGACTGTAAGCCAATCATATAGCTGCCGCTAGCGCGTGCTCTTATTGCCTGTCTATATATACTCTGTGAAAACTTGAATAAAGGGAGAACGATCATACTCATATTGAGACTCCATCGTTACTCCGGGTCCGTCTCCCACTCCGACATCCTCCGACACTCAAGGTTATGGATTTTCATCCTGTATTCACAGATGAAGGATATGACATGATTTGGCTTTCCCAGGCATGTTTGTATTGTTTGTACTTAGCAAGACTGGAACAAAAGGCAACTTGAGGTTGGTTTGCAAATGAATTTATAGATTCATCAATTGTAAAGAGGTGAAGAATTGATTTTGCTGTGATGTTATTGTGGTGGGTTAACCTTGGCCAGCAGCCAGATGCCCATCCAACCACTCACTCCCCCTCCTCAACAGGAAAGGGGGAGAAATAGGATGAAAAAGCTCATGGGTCAAGACAAAGACAGGGAGATTGCTTACCAGTTACTGTCATGGGCAAAACAGACTCAACTTAGGGAAAATTAATTTAATTTAGAATCATAGAATCATAGAATCTTCATGGTTGGAAAGGACCTTTGAGATCATCGAGTCCAACCATACACACACAAAAAAACCCCCTACAATCTCTGCCACTAGAGCATGCCCTGAAGCGCCAAATCTAGATGTTTCTTAAACACTTCTAGGGATGGTGACTCAACCACCTCCCTGGGCAGGCTGTTCCAGTGCCTGACCACTCTTTCGATAAAGTAATTCCTCCTAATATCTAACCTAAACCTCCCCTGTCGCAGCTTCAGACCATTTCCTCTGGTCCTGTCATTATTCACCTGGGAGAAGAGGCCAACACCCACCTCTCTCCAACCTCCTTTCAGGTAGTTGTAGAAGGCAATGAGGTCTCCTCTTCTCAGCCTCCTCTTCTCCAAGCTAAACATGCCCAGCTCCCTCAGCCTCTCCTCATATGACCTGGTCTCCAGACCCCTCACCAGCCTGGTAGCTCTCCTCTGGACACGCTCCAGCACCTCAATGTCCCTCTTGTACAGAGGGGCCCAGAACTGAACACAGTACTCGAGGTGAGGCCTCACCAGTGCCGAGTACAGAGGCACGATCACTTCCCTACTCCTGCTGGCCACGGTATTCCTGATACAAGCCAGAATGCTGTTGGCCTTCTTGGCCACCTGGGCACACCGCTGGCTCATGTTAAGCTGGCCGTCCACCAGCACCCCCAGGTCCTTTTCTGCTGGGCAGCTCTCCAGCCACTCTTCCCCAAGCCTGTAGCGTTGCTTGGGGTTGTTGGGACCGAAATGCAGGACCCGGCACTTGGCCTTATTAAACCTCATACAGTTGGCCTTGGCCCATCGATCCAGCCTGTCCAGGTCCCTCTGTAGAGCCTTCCTACCCTCAAGCAGATCAACACTCCCACCTAATTGGCATTTCTTGCCAAGTAAAATAGAGTAGCGAGAAACAAAGATAAAAAAATGAAAACAGCACCTTCCCAGGCTCAACTTCACTACCGATTCTTCTACACACCTCCACAAGCAGCACAGGGGGGATGAGGGATGGAGGGTTACAGGCAGTACATAATAGTTCATAACAGTTTCTCTCTGCTGCTCCATCCTTCTCACACTTTTCCCCTGCTCCAGCATGGGCCCTCTCCATGGGCTGCGATCCTCCAGAATAAACCTGCTCCAGCACAGGTTCCTCACGGGCTACAAGTCCTGTCACGAAAATCTGCTCTAGCATGGGCTCTTCCATGGGCTACAGGGGAATTCCTTAGTCCTCTGTTTGTGCAGAGTTTTGCCCTTTCTTAAATATGTTTTCACAGAGGCTCCACCAACTTCACTGATTGGTTAAAATGTGGCCTGCAGTGGGTCTGTTGCCAAGCTGTCTGGAACCGTCTGTGTCTGACACGGGGCAGTCCCTGACCCCTTCTGGTGGGTTAACCCTGGCTGACAGATAAGAAACACACAGCCACTTACTTACTGCTCCCTGCAGTGGGACAGAGAAGAAAATAGGAAGAGCAAAAGCAAGAGAAATCATGTGTCAAGATAAGGATAGTTTAATAAGCGAGGGAAAGAGGAAGAAGAAAGAAAAAAAACAACAAAACAAGTGATGCGAAGGCAACTCACCATCTACCACAAGTAGACTGATGCTCAGCTGAGGAGAAATAACTGGACTCCAGACGGTCCAATGTGAATCAACAGAAGCCGTTTATTAAGCACAGATCATCATCTTTTATACCCTGTGTTGTAGCCGTACATGCCACTTGCTTATTTCTGATTAGCTAGTTACACTGTCCACGCGCTGTCCATGCAGTTCATTCACCGATCAGATTGGTTACAAGAATTCACATAGTAAATTGCTTAGTCATTAGCACAACATGTTTTCTACCTTCTCAGTTCCCGTTTTTCCCATGTACTAATTCCATCTTTCCCCTGTATCTTCAAAGTGCGCTCATGTCTCTCTCCGCCTCGCTCATGTCTCTCTCCCTCTCTCTGACCCAAGACAGCCCCCTTATATCCTGCACTGGACTGAGTAGAAAAGTACAGGCTAGAGTCGCTGCACGCGTGGCCAGCGTATGCAGCGAGTCTCACCAAACTCATGATCCAGCTTTGCTAACAGCAGCTGCCTGATATGTGACTACATTGTTGTAATCCCTTCTTGTTATCTTCTTCTTTGAAGGTCAGGTTCTCATGGATACACACATAGTTTTTAGAGCAACATGTTCTACAACTCGTACAAGGGTACGATGCAAAGCGGCATTTACAACTGATCATATAATGCTTATTAAACATGGCAAACAGCATATTAAACATAACAGACAAATTCCTTCCACGCAGGCAATGAGTATAATTTGCTTCAACCAACCCCACCCCCCAAGTCCATCCAGCAAAGAGATTTCACCCAGTGGTCTCCACAAGTTGCTGGTTCGGTCGGTGCAGTTCCTGCAGCTGGGCATGGATGGATTTGGAGTGCTCACTTAGATTCATACAATACAGTCCTTTAAAATCTTGACAACCATGTCTGTGAGCTAAAAGCAAAAAATCTGTAGCAGTTCTGTTTTGCAACATCACATCTCAAATACTATCTACATCTAGCAATACCTCAGAAATAGCGGTACTAGTAGCATTGTTAAACTTATCCTTGGCAGCAAGAGAGTCCTTGTTATCAAGAATCCTTGGCAGCAAAAGAGTCCTTGTTAGCAAGAGCGCATGCGGACTCCCTGCTCTTGCTGGTGCTGTGCTTTGATCTTCTTCCACAACAGGCCAAGATTCTCAAGCAGCTAGATAAGGTGTCTGTGAGTCCATTACAGGCTTATGTCATCCAAATGTTTTTCTTGCCAGCACCCGAGACTGAATAACAATTGGTGTGATATATATGTTTTCCAGCACCCAGGTGCGAGTCCCTTGAGTGTATTTACAGTCCTCCTCGCCGATCTTCCATTGCTTTCCCATATTCCACCCCCTTGCTCAAGAGACCGCTTCTGCTGGGGTTCCTTTTAGTCTCGCAGGGTATAACACAGAGCAATC
The DNA here is from genome assembly GCF_964199755.1 of Larus michahellis. Taxonomy (NCBI): domain Eukaryota; kingdom Metazoa; phylum Chordata; class Aves; order Charadriiformes; family Laridae; genus Larus; species Larus michahellis. Next base: position 15,858,554 of record NC_133929.1, on the reverse strand, counting down.
TACTAAGGCATGCAATAACATATACACATATAGGAAAAAACCCAAAAACATATCTCTATGGTACTGCTTTGAATCAGGTGTCCTATTTCTCTTTTTCTGATGCTTTCTCGTAATGCGTATGGCATACTTTTGTGCGAACGTGGCATATTTCCCATCTAATTGTTCCTGTTTGGTTTCTTTTTTTCTTTTCTTTTCTTTTTTTTCTTCTTTTTTTCTTTTTCTCTTTTTTCTCTTTTTTCTCTTTTTCTCTTTTTTCCCTTTTTTTCTTTTTTACTCTTTTTTTCTCTCTCTCTTTTTTTTTCTTTCCCTTCGCTTACAACTGACATAAAAGTCTGCCTTTGCAACAAGAGCTCAGTTTCTCATTTTTCCTTAAGTTTCTCATTTTCCTACAGAGCATCCTATAGATTTTGGCTCAACTCCTTTTCCCAATCAACCATGATCTTATAGGCAAACAACAAACAACCAGCGATACGCCCTGCACGGGCGAGCTGTTCCCAAGACCGTAAACGTGTCGGCTGGTGAAAACTCCCCCAATATTTCAGGACTTCCATCGGTTCTACAGCCCATCCTGGTGTATCTACCTGGGGCGCCCTCGCCTTACGTCTAAACATTGTGTATATACAAACTTCTTCACTTGACGGAGTGTCAGCCCTAGTCACGTATGAGAACAGTACCACACCGGGCAGAACACCTGCTCAAGGGGAGTCACCTAACGACACTGCACACAACAAAAAACAAACAGTAGCACACATGCTGATCAGCAGGTATAAGCTGGCGCCCACACACACTTACACAGCAGACATACAAAAACCAGCACTTCTATCTCAGGGAGACGACTGGGGAGGGGAGGGGGCGAGGCGGGCAATGGCAGGAGCAAACAGCTCTGGCTCTGTCCTGCTCTGCTGACATTCTGCCTCCTCCATCGGCCTCAGGTGGAGCAGAGGGGATCAGCAGGGGATCGTCCCAGACCTTCGGACCTGGCCTGTTCGATCCCCCTCCCGTGGGTTGTAATGCTGCAAAAGCCCCGGCCGCCGTGGCTCGCTCCGCCTTCATATCTTGTAAGGTCGATAACACCAACCGCCATGTCGTCGCTAACGGTGATGCCTCTTTGTCTCCTTTACTTATCACTTCCCACAGTTTTTCCCCAACAGCCTCCCATATTTCTGGTTTAAAAGCTGTCTGGGGCTCTGGTGCGAATCCGTTCTCTCTGCACCAGGTTAACAACCTTCGGAGCATACACTCATCGTATTTCACCCCTCTCTTAGAGAGGATATGCAGGAGAAGTTTTAATACAGCCCCTTCTTCTTTTGTTACTTGCTGCCCCATCTCCTGCCCTGGCTGCTCACCTCTCTCTGGGTGTCCGTGGCCACGTCATCTGTTTCCTCTATTCCGGATTGCCGCCCAATCTGCCCGGTCTCAGTCCAGCTGAGCCGTCCTCCAGCCGGTGGATCTCCTTCTGGGTCTTCCGCCCCTCGCGTTCCGCTGCTCAAGCTAAGCGCCGATCGGTATCACGTCGGGGCCACCATCTGAGGAGAAATAACTGGACTCCAGATGATCCAATGTGAATCAACAGAAGCCGTTTATTAAGCACAGATCATCATCTTTTATACCCTGTGTTGTAGCCGTACATGCCACTTGCTTATTTCTGATTAGCTAGTTACACTGTCCACGCGCTGTCCATGCAGTTCATTCACACATCAGATTGGTTACAAGAATTCACATAGTAAATTGTTTAGTCATTAGCACAACATGTTTTCTGCCTTCTCAGTCCCGTTTTTCCCATGTACTAATTCCATCTTCTACCACCTGTTTTGCCCTTAATCTAATCTCTCATAGTAGGGAGGCTGGCTCACATGGCCATTTTCTCTCAGACACATTCCTACACTCAGCCAGTCTCGGAGCAATAGCTACCTTCCCCAAAAATAACCCTCCCTTCAGCTTCTATTGCTAAGCATGACATCATATGATATAGAATATCCCTTTGGTCAGTTGGGGTCAGCTGTCCTGTCTGTGTTCCCTCCTAGCTTCTTGCCCATCCCCAACCTACTTGCTTCAGGGGGCATCATGGGAAAAAGACAAAGCCTTCATGCTGTGCAAGCACTGCTCAGCAACAGTTGAAACACTGGTCTGTTATCAACACATTTTTAGCCACCAATCTAAAACACAGCACTCTACAGGCTGCTATGAAGAAAACTAACTCCATACCAGCCAGACCCAATGCACCTCTTCTCACAGAGGATACCCCTGCAGTACCCCCCACCCCCGCTATCAAAATCTTTCCATATACATCCAATACAGTTATGTCATTATGTCATAGGACACCTTCTCAATATTGAGAATTGCATCTGAACTTTGAAGACTTGCTGTACCACAGGAGTATTGCTACAAGACTTTGTCATATTAAACTTTTTTAAAGTAATCTTTAAAAATTACTACAAAACACAGTCTAATTTGGTAGGTCTTCCTTTGGCATCAGCAAAAATTATCTAAAATAATACTCAGCACAGTAAAGGTAGTAGGGACAACTATTATCCAAATGGGAATTTTGAGCAAGTAGGACTCCACTTAGGTTTAAATAATAGTTGTTGATACCTGAAAAACAAAGAAATGATTCCTTGTGTTGGAAGATCATCTGGATAATCTTTCACAAATCAGTTACAGATGTGTTAGGAAAGACTTTGTGCGTATCTGCTTTCACCAGAATTTTGCAAATAGTCTGGGCCAGATTCTTTGCTAAGAATAGAGCTCCTTTTACAAAAATCAAGCCACACACATTTTCTCAGCTAAGTGGTCTTTTGAGTTCTCTGAGAAAATAATCAACTTGAACTAAAATAGATCTTTGTAGCAGTTGCTGCGATCTGAACACCAAAGCAGCCTATGCTGTAAACATTGTCAGGCTTTCCAGTCTAATTAATTGTGTAATGTCTGCTTATATTAGACTTTGAACGTCTTTGTTTTCTGAAGCCACCATTTTCAAAAATTTGGGCCTGCCTTTAAGCAATTAATGTGATAACTTCATTCCTAAACACATGATCTCATTTCTCAAATGAGACTAGTTCCTTTGGTCTTTTCTTCTTTACATGAAAGAATATCTGCAAGAGTGTGTAGTATGCACAGTATCCTGGCATGGTGCAAAAGATGCCTTGTCACTGCAGTGTTTTTACATCAAAATAGCACATCTGCATGTGTTATTCAATGTTAAAAGAACATGGCTTTTTTGTGTTGTTTTAAGTAGTGAATACAAGTCTTGTGCACTTTCTCAGCGCTATTCTGCACTTCAGGGTATGAGACCTACAGAAGACCAATATCATACAGTTGAAGAACCAAGGCTAGACATTCTACAGGGTATTTATAATTTCAGTCTTGTTAATGTCATTACCAGTGTCTTATATTGTTTACAGCATACATCTAATTAAGAAGGAACTTAATGATAACTTACACAGAAGCACTGTGAATTAGCTTTAATTTTGTCTTCAAAGAAATTAGGAAATAATTTAGATATCTTCATTGCCAAATTGTGATGACATACCTTATTCTCTAAATTTAATTAATAGTAAATAACTACTGACATTTTAGTGCTGTTCTTTGTTATGCAGTCACTGAAAAGAAGGAAGAAAGGGGAGGGAAAGAAAGTAGATACATCACGTCCACAAAACTCCTAAAAATGCTTCTTTCTGTGAGATTTGTGAAAGTGAAGTGATTTTATTACAAATCACTTTTGTGACATGACCCTTTCACCCCATAATAAAATCCAAGTACAAATTGTCACACTTATTTGGTACAGTTTTGTATTGGGTTTCCTTGGCAAGGTTTTGGTAGTTGGGGGGGGGAATGCGGGGGTGGCCTCTGTGAGAAGAGACCTGACCCCATGCCAGACACAGCCAGTTTCAGCCAGCTCCAAAACAGGCCCACCGCTGGCCAATCAATGATGCTGGTGGCACCTCTGTGATAACATATTTAAGAAAGGGTAAAAAACACTGCGCAACAGCAGCTGGGAAAGAGGAGTGAGAATATGTGAGAGAAACAACTCTGCAGACACCAAGGTCAATGATGAAGGAGGGGGAGGTGGTGCTCCAGGTGCCAGAGCAGAGATTCCCCTGTAGCCCACGGAGAAGCCTTTGGTGGCCTTCTATGATGGGGTTACAGCATTGGTAGATAAGGGAAGAGCAAATGACATCATCTGCCTGGACTTGTGCAAAGCATTTGACACTGTCCCACATGACATCCTGGTCTCTAAATTGGAGAAAACATGGATTTGACAGAGGGATCACTCAGTGGATAAGGAGTTGCTTGGATGGCCCCACTCAAAGAGTTGCGGTCAATGGCTCAATGTTCAAGTGGCGACCAGTGATGAGTGGTGTTCCTCAGGGACCAGTACTGGGACTGGTTCTGTTTAACAGCCTTGTTGGTGACATGGACAGTGGGATTGAGTGCACCCTCAGCAAGTTTGCCGATGACACCAAGCTGTGTGGCATGGTTGACATGCTGGAGGGAAGGGATGCCATCCAGAGGGACCTGGACAGGCTTGAGAGGTGGGCCTGTGCAAACCTCATGAAGTTCAACCAGGCCAAGTGCAAGGTCCTGCACCTGGGTCACAGCAATCCCAGGCACAAATACAGGCTGCGCGGAGAATGGATAGAAAGCAGCCCTGAGGAGAAGGACTTGGGGGTGTTGGTGGATGAGAAGCTCAACATGAGCTGGCAATGCACGCTTGCAGCCCAGAAAGCCAACCGCATTCTGGGCTGCATCAAAAGAAGCATGGCCAGCAGTTCGAGGGAGGTGATTATGCCACTCTAGTCTGCTCTGGTGAGACCCCACCTGGAGTACTGTGTCCAGCTCTGGAGTCCTCAGCACAAGAAGGACATGGACCTGTTGGAGCAAGTCCAGCAGAGGGCTGTGAAGATGATGAGAGGGCTGGAGCACCTCTCCTCTGAAGACAGGCTGAGAGAGTTGGGGTTGTTCAGCCTGGACAAGAGAAGGCTCCGGGGAGACCTTATAGCAGCCTTCCAGTACCTAAAGGGGGCCTACAGGAAGGATGGGGAGGGACTCTTTATCAGGGAGTGTAATGATAGGACACAGGGAAATGGCCTCAAACTGAAAGAGGGTAGATTTAGACTGGATATTAGGAAGAAATTCTTTACTGTGAGGGTGGTGAGGCACTGGAACAGGTTGCCCAGGGAAGCTGTCAATGCCCCATCCCTGGAGGTGTTCAAGGCCAGGCTGGATGGGGCTTTGAGCAACCTAGTGTCGTGGAAGATGTACCTGCCCATGGCAGGGGGTTTGGAACTAGATGATCTTTAAGGTCCCTTCCAATTCTAATCATTCTATGATTCTATGAAGCCCATGGTGAAGTAGGTTGTCCCTCTGCAGCCCATGGATGACCATGGTGGAGCAGATATCCACAATGCAGTCTGTGGAGAACCTCATACCAGAGCAGGTGGATATGCCCTGAAGGAAGCTGCAGCCTGTGGAGAGCCCACACTGGAAAAGACTCCTGGCAGGAGCTGCGGCCTGTGGAGAGGAGCCCATACAGGAGCAGGTTCTCTGGAAAGAACCTACAGATTGTGGGGGACCCATGATGGAGCAGTCTGTTCCTGATGGACTGTATCCCATGGAAACGGACCCACATTGGAGCAGTTTGTGAAGGACTTAATCCCGTGGGAGGGACCTTACACCGAAGCAGGGGAAAAGTGTGAGGAAAAAGGAGCAGCAGAGATGAAGTATTGTGAACTGACCACAACCCCCATTCCCCATTCCATTGTGCTGCTTGGCTGTGGAGGTAGAGTTGGGAATGAAGAAGTGAAGTTGAGGCCGGGAAGAAGGGTATGGGCTGGGGGAAAGGTGTTTTTTATTTTGTCTTTGTTTCTTACCATCCTACTCTGTTATTAATTGGCAATAAATTAAATGAATCTTCCTCCTCAAGTCGTCTGTTCTGCTGGTGATGGTAAATGGTAAGTGATCTCCCTATCTTTATCTTGATCCACAAGCTTTTTCCTCCTATTTTCTCGCCCTATCCTGCTGAGGAGGGAGAGTGAGATAGCAGCTGGATGGGCACCTGGCAGCCAGCCAAGGTTGACCCACCACAAGTTTATTACATTACATCTGTCTATCAGGACTACTCATGTACAACATATTTATGCTCATCTAGGCATGAGTTAGTTTTTCCTAACTGTTGTTGGGTTACTTTTTGCCATGAATCTAGCTTCTCTACATCGTGGTTATGAATGTGATGAGTAAAGAAAAAAGCTCATAATGGTACATATAGTGTGAAAGACAATACCCAAATACAAGATCTTTTCTTGCTCCTAACAGGCTGATAAAACTCCCCTTGATGTTAAAGGAGTGATTTCCATGGACAATGGTGGGCATTGGGTAACATCCTGTGTGCATCTTTGCCTTATAAGGCAGGCTTTGTGTATAATCCTGTCTTGGCTAATAATGAATTTTGTCAGAAAAGTTACTGACTAACATAGGTGAATTATAAAACTTCTAGGTAACATGACCCTGTTTTCCTGTATTAGATTACGTTTTCCAATCCCTGAGCATATGTTCACCAGTTACTGTCTACTCATTAATAATAAAGAGTAGCATGGGTAGTAACTTTTAAAATATACAGAAGATGCTTTCTTATTCTTGGTGCTTTAATTAATTTAATTTGACACTGAGGACTGTGGAGGATATTACTAATTTCAGAAATATTGTAATTGTGAATAGTTATTTGCAAATGGAATGATAAACCAAATTAAATTAAGAAATTTACACTTTGGAATGTTTTTTTCTCTTAAATCCAAATCTTATTAACTGTGCTCTGGTAATTGGTGAAACTCTGAGTTGACACCTTTACTTGGTAGAAGAAACATTTGTATATAATCTAAATATATTATTTGCCCCGACCTCACAAGAACTGTATTAAACATTTTAGGTTCCCTGAATTGGAATCTTGGAGTCCAGATACCCTTATATACACTGCATTACAACCATCTGAATTTTCTTCCATTCTTCACTAGTAGTTCTTTGGAATAGTTTAGCCTTCTGTGGTTTTTATCTTGTGAAAATACATTAACATGTTCAGATAGTGTGGAACCTGTGGGTTCCTCAGACTGTCTCCCCATTTTCCCTCTTGTTGAGACAATGCTAAGTAAATATTACAGGACATGCAGTCTAATGTAGAGGAAAACCCCTCCACCCTCATTACAGAGATTTCTTATGGCTTGACACAGCCCCACAGCCCCAGTGAGGTTTGGTCCTGTGTGTAATATGTTACTTACCTCATGAGATAGAGTTACTATGTGGAAAGCTACGCCCCAGCACACACACACACAAAAGAGTGTGAACAAATTAGAGAAGGACTCGTGGATCCATGACTACCTGCCCTGTGTATTCAGATGCATTATGCAGAAGTGTATTGACAGCTATATTTGTGTACTGCCTCTGAAACCTGGAAAGAAGTTTCAGTAGAGATTCTTGTTTTGAAGCAGATGTAATTAAGTTCTGTGTCAGGACAAATATTTGGATCAAAGAAACCTGTAACAGTTCACCCTGACTGGATTCAGCAAGAATAGTCCTTTCTTTTCAGTAATGTGTCTAGCATATATCTTTCTTATATCTATTTTCATTTACCAGTGCTTTGGTCTAATAAGCTTTCTAGTTGCATGTTTTCTTAGGGGTCAGTCCTAGCTCCCATGTTACACTAGCTCCCATATTACACTGTTTCCACTGCTTATTCTATGAAATCTTACCTGTGGCTTAGTAACGTACTATTCGTTAAGGAAAGGAAATTTGTTTCTTACCACAATTACTTAACATAGCATGGGGATTGATCTTCCCTCCTACTTCCATTCTGAGACCTTAGCTAAGATTAACAAAATTAATAAAATGCTAAATGTAACTGACTTTAAGGGAGGAATTTACTCGTGTTTGCTTTGAAGTATTGATTTTCTTACACTGGAAGGTCATTTGAACGTCTTCTAAGAATTACCAAAATGTTTACTGATTTGTTTTTTTTTAATTATTTTTTATTATACCTACTTTCTCTTTTGCCTTCTATTCTATTAATAGATAACAGACTCTCCATGTCTCCATTATATAAATAAATATGGGACACATAAAGAGATAGACAAGAATACAAATATTTAGGAATATATTGTGATTTTTTAAAAAAGTAACAATTACATTTTAAAAAGATAAATACAGGTAGAGTAGTTGGCAGGAAATAAAAAGCATGCTTAATTCTCTCATAATCATCTCTGTGAAGTCAGAAAGCCCTCCTTGCTTTGTATATTTAGAAGAAAATTGGACAAACCCTGGTAAATGGACTGGAGGGAAAAATTCTGCTGCTGCAGGGAGATGGACTGTATGACATAATAGAATTTAGAGATGGAAAATACCCATAATTTTGACTCTTAGCTTTATGGAATCACAGCTGACAAGCTATTAAAGTGAGATGAAAGCATCAAGGTTACCAGAGAAACCATTGTAATGCATCTCTCTTACACAAGTGGCAAGTGGTCATTTAGTTTGGAGATGCTGGTTTAGAGGAACCAAATTTCCACTCACAAATCATTGAATCATAAAATCATAGAATGGTTTGGTTTGGAAGGGACCTTGAAGATCATCTAGTTGAAAGCCCCCTGCCATGGGCAGGGACACCTCCCACTAGATCAGGTTGCTCAAAGCCCCATCCAGCCTGGCCTTGAACACTTCCAGGGATGGGGCATCCACAACTTCTCTGGGCAACCTGTTCCAGTCCCACCACCCTCACAGTAAAGTATTTCTTCCTAATATCCAATCTGAATCCACCCTCTTCCAGTTTGAAGCCATTTCCCCTCATCCTATCACTACATGCCCTTGTAAAAAGTCCCTCCCCATGTTTCCTGTAGGCCCCCTTCAGGTACTGGAAGGCTGCTATAAGGTCTCCCCAGAGCCTTCTCTTCTCCAGTCTGAACAACCCCAACTCTCTCAGCCTGTCTTCGTAGGAGAGGTGCTTCAGCCCTTTGATCATCTTCGTGGCCCTTCTCTGGAGTCGCTAGAACCTCCTATGTGGTTCTACTGGAATTTTCATCATTTTAAGTTTTTGTCCATATGTTTGAGTAGGTTTTGAGGTTACAAAACACGATAATTTTATTACTCTAAAATGGAGGGACTGTTGTTTCTTTCATGTTTCATTTCAAGCAATTTTAATTAGGCATTTTTGCTATATCAGAGGCTTTGGAACACAGCAATTCAACCTATCATGTCTGAGGCAAAAACAGAGTACCCTTCTGGAAACACAAATATATTCCAGTGCTGTAAATATATTTGACATGCTGAAGAATTTTAAGCAGTCAGACACCATACATGAAGCACTACAGAGCAAAAGATGAGAGAAACATTGTTTCCCCCCAATAGCTTTTTCTGGTGTTTGCTTTTATTCGAAGGGAGTAAGACTAAAATATATTTTTCCAGGCTACTAAATTTGCATAGATCATAAAAATAAACTTGATTCTGATTGCCTACATATGTATCAATTTTTAGCTTAATCCTGTTATGTATCCAAAGTCTGGTTTTGACCCTGACTGAGAGAGTAGTTTATTTTTTATCCCTTAGACCATGTTGTATGAAATGTATGAAATTCTACAGTCACCTTATCATAATGGCAACTTAAAATGATATGGGAAATAATTTTCGTATCTGCTATTGAGAATTTTCAAGGAACCCCCTTCTTCCAATATACCTCAGCCAACACAACTTCAAATACTTCTCTGCTGTTAAGATTCCTGAGAAATTAAGCTGCTGGTTACATGCTTACTTTGCCTTGGCGCAACATAGAGGGAGACTTCTGGTGCAAAATTAGAAATCACACTTGTAAGACAGAACAAGCAGACAGGCTATAAATATTTTGTCACAAAGGCATTATTATATCAACTGTAGAAAAGATAGAGCAAGAACAAGGAAAGCGTAAAGAAAAAAACAAGTCACAAGGCTGTAATTTAGTGTCTAATGCAATGCCTCTTATAAATTGGAAACAGTTTGCACCACATGACTTCCTTTGAACAGGAAAATCATTGTTTATTTTGGTGTATGTTCTAAAGAGAAAAGATGGCTGATTCAAGTATATTACCACATATTTATCTGCAGTAGTTAATGAATTAAAAGGGTAATTCTGTTGACTAGTCCATAAACATGATGATAAATTACCTCTGTGAAGGAGTGTTTGAGGGGAGCCTAAAAACATTTCAATGAACTGCCCTCCCCAATTTATTTTATTTTTTATACATTTTATGCTGATATTTTGAATAAACCAAAATTCTGTCTACCTTAGGTGGGCAGATGTACTGACATTTTAATAGAAGTCTTAATTAGAAAAGCAGATAAATGACAATACATTTTTTAAAACTAGTCCTCTTTCTAAATATCTGTATTTTGATTCCTCTTAGCTTTACTACATGGTTGCAATTTCATGTGTAATCCTTCTCTTTCCACAGAGGAAAAGGTAAGAGAAATAATACATATTTGTATCTCTCTCTGCTAAACAAAAAGCTTACAATGCATATCACAGAATCACAGAATGGTAGGGGTTGGAAGGGACCTCTGGAGATCATCTAGTCCAACCCCCCTGCCAGAGCAGGGTCATCTAGAGCAGGTTACACGGGAACGCATCCAGGTGGGTTTTGAATGTCTCCAGAGAAGGAGACTCCACCACCTCTCTGGGCAGCCTGTTCCAGTGCTCTGCCAACCTCAAAGTAAAGAAGTTCCTCCTCATGTTTAGGTGGAACTTCCTATGTTCAAGTTTGTGCCCATTACCTCTTGTCCTGTCCCCGGGCACCACTGAAAAGAGCCTGGCCCCATCCTCCTGACACCCACCCTTTAAGTATTTATAAGTGGTGATAAGGTCCCCCCTCAGCCGTCTTTTTTCCAGACTGAAGAGACCCAAATCCCTCAGCCTTTCTTCATAAGAGAGGTGTTCCAGTCCCCTAATCATCTTGGTAGCCCTTTGCTGCACCCTCTCCAGCAGTTCCCTGTCCTTCTTGAACTGGGGAGCCCAGAACTGGACACAGTACGCCAGATGCGGCCTCACCAGGGCAGAGTAGAGGGGGAGGATGACCTCCCTCGGCCTGCTGGCCACACTCTTATTATTGCACCCCAGGATGCCCTTGGCCTTCTTGGCCACGAGGGCACATTGCTGACTCATGGTCATCCTGCTGTCCACCAGGACTCCCAGGTCTCTTTCCACAGAGCTGCTCTCCAGCAGGTCAGCCCCCAACCTGTACTGGTGCATGGGGTTATTCCTCCCCATGTGCAGCACCCTACACTTGCCCTTGTTGAATTTCATGAGGTTCCTCTTTGCCCAACTCTCCAGCCTGTCCAGGTCTCTCTGTGTGGAGGCACAGCCTTCCGGTGTGTCAGCCACCCCTCCCAGCTTTGTGTCATCAGCAAACTTGCTGAGGGCGCACTCTATCCCTTCCTCCAGGTCATTGATGAATATATTGAACAGGACTGGACCCAGTACTGACCCCAATATATGCGTGTGTTTTTGTGTATTTTGTATATATGCAATTTCAAATAAATAGAAGCATCATTATCATATTATTCCAAGTAAAGCAGGTTCTTCTCAGTCACCTACTAATTTAAAAATGGTAACTGGTGCTCAGTTCATGCTGACTGGCTGACAAACAAAAGCAATTATGTGCAAATAAAGCAAAATTAAGAGGTGAATGTTGCCATTTTACAGTAGGACATGGCAAATGCATGTCCTACATCTCGAATCACATGGAGGACAGGGAGGTGATTTGAGACAGCCAGCATAGTTTCACCAAGGGCAAGTCTTGCCTGACTAATATAGTGGCCTTCTATGATGGAGTGACTACATCAGTGGACAAGGGAAGAGCTACAAATGTCATCTATCTGGACTTCTGTAAGGCCTTTGACATGGTCCCCCACAACATCCTTCTATCTAAATTGGAGAGATATGAATTTTATGGGTGGACTGTTCGGTGAATGAGGAATTGGTTGGACAGTTGCATCCAGAGGGTAGTGGTCAACAGCTCGATATCCAGGTGGAGATTGGTGACAAGTGCTGTCCCTCAGGGGTCTGTATTGGGACCAGTACTGCTCAATATCTTCATCAATGACATAGACAGTGGGATTGAGTGCACCCTCACCAAGTTTGCAGGTGACACCAAGCTGAGTGGAGCGGCTGACATGACTGAGGGACAGAATGACATCCAGAAGGACCTGGACAAGTTCAAGAAGTGGGCCCATGTGAACCTCATGAGCTTCAAAAAGGCCAAGTGCAATGCGCTGCCCCTGGGTCAGAGAAATCCCCAGTATCAATACAGGCTGGGGGATGAAGGGGTTGAGAGCAGCCCTGCAGAGAAGGATTTGACGATACTGGTGGATGAAAAGCTGGACATGAGCCAGCAATGCGTGCTTGCAGCCCAGAAGGCCAACCATATCCTGGGCTGCATCAAAAGAAGCATGGCCAGCAGGTCGAGGGAGGTGATTCTGCCCCTCTGCTCTGCTCTGGTGAGACCCCACCTGGAGTACTGCATCCAGCTCTGGAGTCCTCAGTACAAGAAAGATATGGACTTGTTGGACTGCATCCAGAGGAGGGCCACAAAAATGATCAGAGGGATGGAACACCTCTCCCATGAGGACAGGCTGAGAGAGTTGGGGTTGTTTAGCCTGGAGAAGAGAAGGCTCTGGGGAGATCTTATTGCAGCCTTTCAATACTTAAAGGGGGCTTATAAGAAAGACAGAGAGGCTTTTTACCAGGGCCAGTAGTGACAGGAGAAGGGGTAATGGTTTTAAACTAAAAGAGGGTAGATTTAGATTGGACATAAGGAAGAAATTTTTTATGCGGAGGTGGTGAAACACTGGAACTGGTTGCCCAGAGAGGTGGTAGATGCCCCATCCCTGGAAACATTCAAGGTCAGGTTGGATGGGGCTCTGAGTAAACTGATCTAGTTGAAGATGTCCCTGCTTATTGCAGGGGGGTTGGACTAGATGACCTTTAAAGGCCCCTTCCAACCCAACACATTCTATGATTCTATGCAATACCATTTCCTTCTGTCAGCCATATCTTGATTACACACACTCTCAGTCACACATTCTCTCTTAAACCCACATGCATTTACACATGCACTCTTGTTCTTTCTTGTTCACTCTCTTTCAAGTAGGTTTTAACTTGAGGTCACTGCAACCAGAAAAGAGGAAGAATATAGACTGCAACTTTAGAAAAGAAATGAGAATAAATTTCTCACTCTTTGGTGAAGAAATACAAATGAAAAAAAGAACAAGACAAAAAACCTGCCCCAGTTCTTGTTCTCACCGTGATTATTGTTTTTCTCCTACTGGTAGGTGTCCTAGTAGTAAATGTTACATGGAAGAACAAGACTTATGTGGGAACACTGCTGGACTGCACAAAGCATGATTGGGCCCCTCCCAGGTAAGAAAGCAAAGAGACTGGAAGCCCTAAAATGGATTCTAATCTGGGAAAGCTGGAGGATTCAAAAGGGTCTAGGAAAGATTTATCTGGACGTTTTTTAAAGGACCATCTCAATAAAAATGAAGTGTTAACTAATGGACTGTCAGAGTCTCAAGAGAGCAGGATGGCAAGTATTAAGGCTGAAGCTGATAAAGTTTACACGTTCACAGACAATGCACCCAGCCCTTCTATAGGAAGTGCCTCCAGGATGGAATGCAGCACTTCAGTGAATGGACAATCTTCAATTGGGCCACTGCATGTGTTGATGGTTGGTGCAGATACTGCAGCCACTAAAACCAACAGCCCTGCTTACTCGGATATTTCTGATACATCTGATGATAGTGGCTCTGACAGCAGGTCAGAGGGGATGAATTCAAAGGCCATCTGTCGGAGGATGTCGGAGTGGGAGACGGACCCGGAGTAACGATGGAATCTCAATATGAGTATGATCGTTCTCCCTTTATTCAAGTTTTCACAGAGTATATATAGACAGGCAATAAGAGCACGCGCTAGCGGCAGCTATATGATTGGCTTACAGTCTCTGTTCACGCGCTGTCCATGCAGTTCATTCACAGATCAGATTGGTTACAAGAATTCACATAGTAAATTGCTTGGTCATTAGCACAACATGTTTTCTACCTTCTCAGTCCCCGTTTTTCCCATGTACTAATTCCATCTTCTACCACCTGTTTTGCCCTTAATCTAATCTCTCATAGTAGGGAGGCTGGCTCACGTGACCATTTTCTCTCAGACACATTCCTACAATCCCCCCTTTTTCTTCTTGAGCCAGCCAGACCTTATGCATGGCATTTTCTATCATGTCAGTCACTTTGCGGAGAACACACGAGGCTACCATAATCAATAATAATATAACCAACAGTAGCATGAGCCCTTGTTTTAGTAAGTCTGATAACCATCCCGTTATACCCCATGAGCTTAACCAATCGAAACCCTTTTTAACCGCTTTTAATTTGGACATGTTATCCTTGTTGTGACGCTCTTAGCAGGTTATATACTAAACACAATTAAAAACAGAATCAAAAAGAACCCTGCTGAGGCAATAAATACCCAGATTCCTAAATTTAGCCCAGAAAGCCAATTTCTTTGGATTTACCCACGAGAAATCCTTTTGTAATATTTCAAATACTTTGCGGTTGCTGACAGCACGAGCGACCCTGGAAAAACAATCGTGGTAACATTTCAATCATCATAGTTACTGGTTTTGAAAAGGTATGTGGCAAAAATACCCACTCTAACGCAGTCAGGCTCTTTGCGAGTGCATCATCCCACTGTCCTATCAGGGCATAAAGTTGAAATTCTTGTAGGAAGGTGTTCAATGCGTCTTGCAGCAGTAGTAGACTATATCTTATCTTGCAACATACTGTAATGCCTTCAGAGCTGTTGGGGTTAATGAACATAGAACTCGGGGGGGGGGGGGGGGGGCGGGGGCAGACACAGTGCTTCAGGGCATCCCCTGTACCTTCAAAGTGCGCTCATGTCTCTCTCCCCCTCTCTGACCTAAGACAGCCTCCTTATATCCTGCACTGGATTGAGTGGAGAAGTACAGGCTAGAGTCGCTGCATGCATGGCCAGTGCACGCAGCGAGTCCCACCAGACTCTCCTGCGCTGGATCGAGTAGAAAAGTACAGGCTAGAGTCACTGCACACGTGGCCAGCGTACACAGCGAGTCTCACCAAACTCATGATCCAGCTTTGCTGACAGCGGCTGTCTGATACGTGACTACATTGTTGTAATCCCTTCTTGTTATCTTCTTCTGTGAAGGTCGGGTTCTCATGGATACACACATAGTTTTCAGAGCAACATATTCTACAACTCGTACAAGGGTACGACGCAAAGCGGCATTTACAGCTGATCATATAATGCTTATTAAACGCGGCAAACAGCATACTAAACATAACAGACAAATTCCTTCCACGCAGGCGATGAGTACAATTTGCTTCAACCAACCCCACCCCCAAGTCCATCCAGCAAAGAGATTTCACCCCGTGGTCTCCACAAGTTGCTGGTTCAGTCGGTGCAGTTCCTGCAGCTGGGCATGGATGGATTTGGAGTGGTCACTTAGATTCATACAATACAGTCCTTTAAAATCTTGACAACCATGTCTGTGAGCTGAAAGCAAAAACCAGTAGCAGTTCTGTTTTGCAACATCGCATATTGAATACTATCTACATCTAGCAATAACTCAGAAATAGCGGTACTAGTAGCATTCTTAAACTTATCCTTGGCAGCAAGAGAGTCCTTGTAATCACAAATCCTTGGCAGCAAAAAAGTCCTTGTTAGCAAGAGAGCATGCGGACTCCCTGCTCTTGCTGGTGCTGTGCTTTGATCTTCTTCCACAACAGGCCAAGATTCTCAAACAGCTAGATAAGGTGTCTGTGAGTCCATTACAGGCTTATGTCATCCAAATGTTTTTCTTGCAAGCACCTGAGACTGAATAACAATTGGTGTGATATATGTGTTTTCCAGCACCCAGGTGCGAGTCCCTTGCGTGTATTTACAGTCCTCCTCGCCGATTTTCCATTGCTTTCCCATATTCCACCCCCTTGCTCAGGAGACCGCTTCTGCTGGGTTCATTTTAGTCTCGCAGGGTATAACACAGAGCAATCTACTAAGGCATGCAATAACATATACACATATAGGAAAAAAACCAAAAAACATATCTCTATGGTACTGCTTTGAATCAGGTGTCCTATTTCTCTTTTTCTGATGCTTTCCCGTAATGCTTATGGCATACTTTTGTGCTAACGTGGCACATTTCCCATCTAATTGTTCCTGTTTGGTTTCTTTTTTTTTTTTTTTTTTTTTTTTTTTTTTTTCCCCCATCACTTACGATTGACCTAAAAGTCTGCCTTTGCAACAAGAGCTCAGTTTCTCATTTTTCCTTAAGTTTCTCATTTTCATACAGAGCATCCTATAGATTTTGGCTCAACTCCTTTTCCCAATCAACCATGACCTTATAGACAAACAACAAGCAACCAGCGATACGCCCTGCATGGACGAGCCGTTCCCGAGACCGTAAACATGTCGGCTGGTGAAAACTCCACAAATATTTCAGGACTTCCATCGGTTCTACAGCCCATCCTGGTGTATCTACCTGGGGCGCGCTCGCCTTACGTCTAAACATTGTGTACACACAAACTTCTTCACTTGACGGAGTGTCAGCCCTAGTTGCATACGAGAACAGTACCACACCGGGCAGAACACCTGCTCAAGGGGAGTCACCTAACGACACTGCACACCACAAAAGGCAAACAGTAGCACACATGCTGATCAGCAGGTATAAGCCGGCGCCCACACACACTTACACAGCAGACATACAAAAACAGCACTTTTATCTCAGGGAGACGACTGGGGAGGGGAGGGGGTGAGGTGGGCAATGTCAGGAGCAAACAGCTCCGGCTCTGTCCTTCTCTGCTGACATTCTGCCTCCTCCATCGGCCTCAGGTGGAGCAGAGGGGATCAGCAGGGGATCGTCCCAGACCTTCGGACCTGGCCTGTTCAATCCCCCTCCCGTGGGTTGTAATGCTGCAAAAGCCCCAGCTGCTGTGGCTCGCTCCGCGTTCATATCTTGTAAGGTCGATAACACCAACCACCATGTTGTCGCTAACGGTGATGCCTCTTTGTCTCCTTTACTTATCACTTCCCACAGTTTATTCCCAACAGCCTCCCATATTTCTGGTTTAAAAGCTGTCTGGGGCTCTGGTGCGAATCTGTTCTCTCTGCACCAGGTTAACAACCTTCGGAGCATACGCTCATCGTATTTCACCCCTCTCTTAGAGAGGATATGCAGGAGAAGTCTTAATATAGCCCCTTCTTCTTTTGTTACTTGTTGCCCCATCTCCTGCCCCGGCTTAATCAGTTTGAGCAACAGTTTCGCTGGTGTTTCAATCCCTCTCTTAGAGAGGATCCCAGCGAGTAGCGTGGCCGCAGCTTCTGTTTCCATAGCTGCGCCTGGGAGGTGAGGAGCGACCTCACGCCGTTGTCTGCTCCCGCTGATGCGCCCAAGCAGCACATCTCCCAGCCGAAGTTTCCCACTCCCCTCCTCTAGCTGCTTACCGCAGTCTCGGAGAACTCAGTCGCGCTGAACCATCCTCTGCTACCAGATGTCGGAGGATGTCGGAGTGGGAGACGGACCCGGAGTAACGATGGAATCTCAATATGAGTATGATCGTTCTCCCTTTATTCCAGTTTTCACAGAGTATATATAGACAGGCAATAAGAGCACGCGCTAGCGGCAGCTATATGATTGGCTTACAGTCTCTGTTCACGCGCTGTCCATGCAGTTCATTCACAGATCAGATTGGTTACAAGAATTCACATAGTAAATTGCTTGGTCATTAGCACAACATGTTTTCTACCTTCTCAGTCCCCGTTTTTCCCATGTACTAATTCCATCTTCTACCACCTGTTTTGCCCTTAATCTAATCTCTCATAGTAGGGAGGCTGGCTCACGTGACCATTTTCTCTCAGACACATTCCTACAGCCATCTCTCCTTCAGATATTATATCTAATAAGGACAGTGTTGTAAGAGAACATTCTTCAACCACAACACAATCAGCTCAAGCAAAAGAGTCCCGTTCTCCCTATTACTGTGGCTACGGACCTTATAATTCTCCAAGTTACATGCACTCTGGACAGGTCAGTGCCCCAGCAGCTGGGAACAACAGCACCCTACAGGGACTGAAGATCAAAAAAACAGCTGATGAAGAGGCTGAAAAGAAAGAGAAGACAGAATTGTCATATTCCAAGATAGGTGAAACTGATTCCACTAATTTGCAGCCACAACATCAGTCAATAATAATGCAAAGACACCCTGCACTTGCCCAGTCACTTTTTTATGAACAGTATGCTTATGGACTCTATATGGACCAAAAGTCCTTAATGGCCTCTAACCCTGCTTACAAACAGCAGTATGAAAAATACTATGAGGATCAGAGACTAGCAGAACAGAAAATGGCACAAACTGGGAGAGACTGTGAAGGGAAAAATGAATCCCCCTTGAAGGAAATTGGCAATGGTGATAATAATCAGAAAAATAACCCATCTGCTACTATTTCAAATGCCCCTTCAACTCCAGAGTCAAACAAAAATAACACTAAAATAGGGTCATCAGTTGCTAACAAAGGTGAGGAGATGAGCAAATCGCAGATCCTTTCCAATCACCAGCAGCAGCTTCAGTCTGACAGTTTCAAAGCCAAACAAATGGAAAACCACCAGCTCATAAAGGAGGCTGTGGAGATGAAATCTGTTATGAACTCCATGAAGCAAACAGGAGTTGATCCAACCACGAGATTTAAACAGGTGAGATCACGGGAAATAGAACAAATATGTCTTGACTTATAATTAAATCATGTGACATTTTGTCTCTGATTTTGCTATGTTCTTTTACCTTTGCAGCCAACCAATCTCCGCCATGCTTTTTTCATGCTGGATAGTAATGTAGTCTGTGAATAGAACAATAGGCCTTTCCATTGAGCTGTTTGAAAGGAAAAAAGCTAGCAAGGTGGTGACAGAATCCAAGCTTAAAATATAAATAGACTATTTTAAATTGCATCAAGAATAAAATAGAATTAGATTTCTCTTTTAGATGTAAATTCTAAGCAATTTACTAAGTTCAGAAATGAGAAATTTCAAGCAAAATAATCGTTGTGAGAGGACAAAGTAGATTTGAAACACAGTTTAGAGTGTTTCAGTTTTTTGTGTTAAATGACAGCCCTAATGGGCTGTCTTTCAAGATATAGTCGGGTCAGGTGAATAGGATTTAGGGAGCTATAAAGGAAATGGGATGGTATGGGCATGAGAAGGAGAAGATTTCTGCTGATTCATATGAGTATTTCAACCAGAAAATCCAAGCATCTAGTTCTGTGCTTATGTTTCTGTTGCATGTGCCATGGATGTATATCTGTTAGAGACAATGTTTATGGTTAGATCTTGAATATCTTGTATTTAAAAGAAAAGTTTCCTGTTATTGTTCAGTACTGATTTGATGTAGTCTTGCAAAGAACTCACCTACTTACTTCTAAAACATAAACAGCTCTACATAATATTGTCCTGGTTCCGGCGGGGATAGGGTTAAATCTCCCCAGGCTCCGGCAGGGACACAAGTATTCCATGCCATGTGCGGTGACGAGTGGCAGTTCCGTAATCGTGTTTGTATATTCCTCTATCCGTTCTGACGTTGTTGTTTTTCTTGTTTCTTTTTGCTGTTCTCTTAAACTGCCTTTGTCTCAACGCAAGAGTCTTGCCTTTTTCTTCTGATTCTTCCCGTATTGGGAAGGCCCGACCAAGTGGCACGTGGTTCCTTGTTGCCGTCTGAGGCTAAACCACGACAGTCCTTTTTGGCACCCAACGTGGGGCTCGAAGGGTTGAGATAACGACAGAATCCAACTAGAGCTTGTAAAAATGAATTTGTTGTATGCATTTATTGTATTAGGCAAATAGTCGCTGGTCACCATGTTGCTTAGCTTGTTCTCATGGCTGTGTTATATGAATTCCTATATGGCTTATGTACTCCCTGCGATGATTTTTGTTACTTCTGGGAGAGGGATGAGGATTATCATTTTGCTATCCTGTCTGATATTGGCTTATGATATGATAACATCACTTGTTAGACAGTTATTTTGGGGCGTTTATGTGGTATTGCTGTCCTGTCCATACCTTGGGCACCGTCTCTCAGAATTTATTAATAATTACACCCAGTCTGTGGGGGAAACAGGGGGGGACACTTTCCCCAGCTCTTTTGCCTCCCTTTTCCCCTTCGGGTCAGGTATGATAGTTTTTGAGAATTTTGAATATCCTTGGAATGCTCAAACCAGCCTGGTCCTACTGCTAGGTCTCCTGAATGTGTTTCAGGACTTGTTTAGGGTTAAGCAACTATTTAAGACTACCACCCAGAGATCTGCCCCGAGGCTGGATAGTCAGGGGTGGCATGGCATGTGGGAGAACATGGGCAGGTACCTAGAGAACTTCTCACCTCCAATGGCCTGGGACTTCACCCCTGAACAATTACAGGACCCTGACAAAGTGGTCCTGTCTCTGAAGGGAAAATGCTGTGGCTATTCTAGAGAGGCACAACTCACCGCACTGTGCTGGGCCCTGGCCAGTATCTACCAGGCACTGCTCAGTATTATGCAGCACCCTCAGGGGGAAGAGATGGAGACCAGACCGGCAGCCACTGCGGCTACTGCAACCCCTGCGGCAGCCACTGCAGCTACTCCAACCCCGGTGGCAGCTACTGCTGCTGAACCAGGGAACCATCCCATACCAGTATCAGTTGCCCCCATACAGAAGAAGAAGTACACGAAGAAATCAGTTTGCTTAGTAAGGGATGATGATGAACCAGGGTCATCACGAGAGCAGGAGGAAGAGGCAGAACCAGAGATAATTACCCGATCCCTATCCTTGAGCGAGCTGCGGGATATGCGAAAAGATTTTAGCTGACTTTCAGGCAAGCACATTGTCACCTGGCTGCTCCAGTGTTGGGATAATGGGGCCAGTAGCCTGGAAATAGAGGGTAGGGAAGCCAGGCAGCTGGGATCCCTGTCTAGGGAAGGGGGCATTGACGAGGCTATTGGGAAGACCACCCAAGCCCTCAGCCTCTGGAAACGACTCCTGTCAGGCGTGAGGGAGAGGTACCCCTTCAGTGAGGATGTTGTATGTCACCCAAGCAAGTGGACTACCATGGAAAGAGGTATCCAGTACCTGAGAGAATTAGCTGTGTGGGAGATGATTTATTATGACTTGGACAATGCAGGCTTACCCACAGACCCCGATGAGGTCCAATGCACAAGGCCCATGTGGCAGAAGTTTGTATGGAGCGCACCATCGTCATATGCCAACTCACTGGCAGTAATGGAATGGAAAGGCGAAGAGGGACCAACGGTGGATGAGGTGGCTGGCCGGCTCCGGCAATATGAAGGAAGTCTCTCTTCCCCCCTTGTCTCAGCTGTGGAGAAACTGTCCCAGAAGGTCCAGCAACTTGAAGAGAATATATCCTGCTCCCCACCTGCACGGGCCAGCATCTCAGCTATTAGAAGCAGGCATTTCCCCACTCAAGAGAGAGACTACACAGAGGGTACACACCACGAGGCACCCTGTGGTTCTGCCTGAGTGACCACGGAGAGGACATGAGGAAGTGGGATGGACAACCTACTTGGATCCTGAAGACAAGGGTACAGGAGTTGCAAGGAAGGACAACCACAAAAGGGGATCCCTCCAGGAAAAGTGCTGCCCCAGTGTTTCCAGTGGGCAGTTCCCCAGACAGAGCAGAAGGCCTGATCTTCCTTCTGATCCTCTTGAAGGAACTTCCAAGTCATTTCTGCAAGAAGTGAGTAATGGATACTATGACCAGGTGTGGAGGAATGGCTGAGTGAGAAGGGACATGACCTGATTGCGATGAACAATCCAGCCTTTCACATGAGCCTTGAGGAGAAGCCTGTTTAACTACAGGCCCGAATGTGACCATGAACTCTCCTTGAAATTCTTCAAGGAGCAGAAGTAACAAGGCGGTAAACAAGATAAGAGAAACCACATCTGTGAATAGAGAAAGAAAGTTGTGCTACATAGCAAGGGGTGGACACAGGACGTGTACCAATGAAATAATTGCCTTAATCACATAAACATAGGTTGTAAACCAATCACATAGCTGTTGCTAACGCTTGCTCTTATTGCCTGTCTATATATACTCTGTGAAAACTTGAATAAAGGGAGAACGATCATACTCATATTGAGACTCCTTCGTTACTCCGGGTCCGTATCCCACTCCAACAACCAGGATTAGAGGGACCCTACCTCCGGCCAGGTGGAGGAAAGGGACAACCGGGTTTATTGGACGGTGTGGATTAGATGGCCTGGCACATCAGACCCACAGGAGTATAAGGCTCTAGTGGACACGGGTGCACAGTGTACCCTAATGCCATCAAGCTATAGAGGGGCAGAACCCATTTGTATTTCTGGGGTGACAGGGGGATCCCAAGAGTTGACTGTAGTGGAGGCAGAAGTGAACCTGCCTGGGAATGAGTGGCAAAAGCATCCCATTGTGACTGGCCCAGAGGCTCCCTTGCCTGGTCTCTTGGAGGACACTTCTGTTGTGGGGTTGTTGAGGGTCAAAGAACAACAGGCACCACAACGGTGCATCATCAGCAATATCACTGACGATAATAACCGATAATAACCGAGACTCCCTGATTCCCATCCAGAACCTGATTCATCAACTCAAGGAGTGATCAGCAAGACTCACTCACCCTTTAACAGTCCCATATGGCCGGTGCGAAAATGTAATGGAGAGTGGAGGCTAACTGTAGACTATCATGGCCTGAATGAAGTCACGCCTCTGCTGAGTGCTGCTGTGCCAGACATGCTAGAACTCCAGTATGAACTGGAGTCCAAGGCAGCCAAGTGGTATGCCACAACTGATATAGCGAATGCATTTTTCTCAATCCGTTTGGCAGCAGAGTGCAGGACACAGTTTGCTTTCACTTGGAGGGGCATCCAGTATATCTGGAATCGACTGCCCCAGGGGTGGAAACACAGCCCCACCATTTGCCATGGACTGATCCAGACTGCACTGGAACAGGGTGAAGCTCCAGAACAGCTGCAGTGACCACGCACTGGTGGAGTTTATGGTCCTGAGGGATACGTGCCAGATGAGGAGCCTAATCAGGACCCTGAATTTCAGGAAAGCAAACCTCCAGCTCTTCAAGGACTTAGTCAATAGGACCCCCCGGGAAACGGTCCTCAGGGGCAAGGGGGCAGAACAGAGCTGGCAGCTCTTCAAGGATGCTTTCCTTAGAGCCCAAGAGCTCTCGATCCCCAGGTGTTAAGAAATCAAGCAAGAAAGGGAAGAGACCAGCATGGCTGAGCTGGGACCTGCTGGTCAAACTAAAAGGCAAGAAGGAACTGCACAGGCAGTTCAAGCAGCATCAGGTGTCCTGGGAAGAGTATAGGGATGCTGCCTGGTTATGTAGGGATGAGGTCAGGAAGGCCAAGGCACGGCTGGAGCTGAACTTGGCAAGGGATGCCAAGAATAGCAAGAAGGGCTTCTACAGGTACATCAACCAGAAAAGGAAGGTCAAAGAAAGCATACCCTCCCTGATGATCAAGAATGGTAAACTGGTAACAACAGACGAGGAGAAGGCTGAGGTTCTCAACAATTTTTTGCCTCGGTCTTTACTGCCAGCCTCTCTCCTCATGCCTCCCAAGCTGAAGGATTGCAAGACGGGGACCTGGGGGACAAAGTCCCTCCCACTGTAAGTGAAGACAAGGTTCGTGACCACCTGAGGAACCTGAACATACACAAGTCCATGGGACCTGATGAGATGCACCCCAGAGTCCTGAGGGAAATGGCTGATGCAGTTGCCAAGACACTCTCCGTGATATTTGAAAAGTCATGGCAGTCAGGTGAAGTCCCTGGTGACTGGAAAAAGGGAACCATCATCGCACCCATTTTTAAAAAGGGTAGGAAAGAGGACCCTGGGAACTACCGCCCTGTCAGCCTCACCTCTGTGCCTGGGAAGATCGTGGAACAGATCCTCCTAGAAGCTATGCTAAGGCACATGGAGGACAGGGAGGTGATTCGAGACAGCCAGCATGGCTTTACTAAGGACAAGCCCTGCCTGACCAACCTGGTGCCTTTCTACAATGGAGTGACTGCATCAGTGGACAAGATATCATCTATCTGGACTTCTGCAAGGCCTTTGACATGGTCCCCCACAACATCCTTCTCTCTAAGTTGGAGAGATATGGATTTGATGGGTGGACTGTTCGGTGGATAAGGAACTGTCTGGATGGTCACATCAAGAGGGTGGTGGTCAATGGCTCGACATCCAGATGGAGAGGGATCACAAGTGGTGTCCCTCAGGGATCTGTACTGGGACCCGTGCTGTTCAACATCTTCGTCAATGTCATAGACAGTGGGATCAAGTGCACCCTCAGCAAGTTTGACAACGACACTAAGCTGAGTGGTGCGATTGACATGCCAGAGGGACGGGATGTCATCCAGAGGGACCTGGACAAGCTAGAGAGGTGGGCCTGTGCAAACCTCATGGAGTTCAACCAGGCCAAGTGCAAGGTCCTACATTTGGGTTGGGACAATCCAATCAATACAGGCTGGGGGATGATGTGATAGAGAGCAGCCCTGTGGAAAAGGACTTGAGGGTACTGGTGGATGAAAAGCTGGACATGAGCCAACAATGGGCACTTGCAGCCCAGAAGGCCAATTGCATCCTGGGCTGCATCAAAAGAAGCATGGCCAGCAGATCCAGAGAGGTGATTCTCCCCCTCTACTCTGCTCTGGTGAGACCCCACCTGGAGTACTGTGTCCAGCTCTGGAGTCCTCAGCACAAGAAGGACATGGACCTGTTGGAATGGGTCCAGCGGAGGGCCACGAGGATGATCAGAAGGATGGAGCACCTCTCCTATGAGGACAGGCTGAGAGATTTGGGGTTGTTCAGCCTGGAGAAGAGAAGGCTCCAGGGAGACCTTATAGTGGCCTTCCAGTACCTGAAGGGGGCCTACAAGAAAGCTGGGGAGGGGCTGTTTGCAAGGGCATGTAGCGAAAGGATGAGGGGCAATGGTTTTAAACTAGAGCAGGGTAGGTTTAGATTAGACATTAGGAAGAAGTTCTTTACAATGAGGGTGGTGAGACACTGGCACAGGTTGCCCAGAGAGGTGGTGGAGGCCCCATCCCTGGAGACATTCAAGGCCAGGCTTGATGAGGCTCTGAGCAATCTGATCTAGTGAAAGATGTCCCTGCTTACTGCAGGGGGGTTGGACTAGATGACCTTTAAAGGTCCCCTCCAACCCAACACATTCTGTGATTCTATGATCTGCAATACATTGATGACATCATCGTATGAGGTAACACAGCAGAATAAATTTTTGAGAGAGGGAATAAAATAGTTTGAATCCTTCTGAAATCCAGTTTTGCCATAAATTGAAGCAATGTCATGGCTAACTGTGGAGGACCCAATGGACTGGAGGGTAGCAAATGTAGCACCCATCTACAAAAAAGGCAGAAAGGAGGATCCGGGAAACTATAGACCTGTCAGTCTGACCTCGGTAGCAGGGAAGGTCATGGAGCAGATCATCTTGAGTGCCATTACAAGTCATATAATGGACAAGCAGGGGATCAGGCCTAGTCAGCATGGGTTTAGGAAAGGCAGGTCCTGCCTGACGAACCTGATCTCCTTCTATGACAAGATGACCCGATTATTGGATGAGGGAAAGGCTGTGGACATTGTCTACCTAGACTTTCGAAAAGCATTTGACGCAGTCCCCCATAGAATTCTCATGGAAAAACTGGTGGCTCATGGCCTGGATGAGCATACGATCTGCTGGATCAAGCACTGGCAGGATGGGCGGTCCCAAAGAGTGGTGGTCAATGGAGTTAAATGCAGCTGGTGGCCGGTCACAAGTGGTGTCCCTCAGGGCTCCGTGTTGGGACCATTTCTGTTTAACATCTTTATTGATGACCTTGATAAGGACATAGAGTGTATCATCAGCAAGTTTGCAGATGACATGAAGCTAAGCGGGAGTGTTGATCTACATGAGGATAGGGAGGCTCTACAGAGAGACTTGGATAGATTGGATCGATGGGCCAATGTTAACGGTATGAGCTTCAACAAGGCCAAGTGCCGGGTCCTGCGCTTGGGCCACAACAACCCCATGCATCGCTACAGGCTTGGGGAAGTGTGGCTGGAGAGCTGCCTGGCAGAAAAGGACCTGGGGGTTCTAATTGACAAGCGGCTGAACATGAGCCAGCAGTGTGCCCAGGTGGCCAAGAAAGCCAATGGCATCCTGGCTAGTATTAGAAATAGTGTGACCAGCAGAAGGAGGGAGGTGATTGTCCCCCTGTACTCAGCACTGGTGAGGCCACACCTTGAGTATTGTGTCCAGTTCTGGGCACCTCAATATGAGAGAGATATCGAGGTGCTGGAGCGAGTGCAGAGGAGGGCAACGAAGCTGGTGAAGGGCCTGCAGAATAAATCTTATGAGGAGCGATTGAAGGAGCTGGGACTGTTTAGTTTGAGGAAGAGGAGGCTGAGGGGAGACCTCATCGCTCTCTACAACTACTTGAAAGGACGTTGTAGAGAGGTTGGTGCTGGTCTCTTCTTGTCGGAGGATGTCGGAGTGGGAGACGGACCCGGAGTAACGATGGAGTCTCAATATGAGTATGATCGTTCTCCCTTTATTCCAGTTTTCACAGAGTATATATAGACAGGCAATAAGAGCACGCGCTAGCGGCAGCTATATGATTGGCTTACAGTCTCTGTTCACGCACTGTCCATGCAGTTCATTCACAGATCAGATTGGTTACAAGAATTCACATAGTAAATTGCTTAGTCATTAGCACAACATGTTTTCTACCTTCTCAGTCCCCGTTTTTCCCATGTACTAATTCCATCTTCTACCACCTGTTTTGCCCTTAATCTAATCTCTCATAGTAGGGAGGCTGGCTCACATGGCCATTTTCTCTCAGACACATTCCTACAATCCCCCCTTTTTCTTCTTGAGCCAGCCAGACCTTATGCATGGCATTTTCTATCATGTCAGTCACTTTGCGGAGAACACATGAGGCTACCATAATCAATAATAATATAACCAACAGTAGCATGAGGCCTTGTTTTAGTAAGTCTGATAACCATCCCGTTATACCCCATGAGTTTGACCAATCATCGAAACCATTTTTGACCACTTTTAATTTGGACATGTTATCCTTGTTGTGACGCTCTTAGCAGGTCATATACTAAACACAATTAAAAACAGAATCAAAAAGAACCCTGCTAAGGCAATAAATACCCAGATTCCTAAATTTAGCCCAGAAAGCCAATTTCTTTGGATTTACCCACGAGAAATCCTTTTGTAATATTTCAAATACATTGCGGTTGCTGACAGCACAAGCGACCCTGGAAAAACAATCGTGGTAACATTTCGATCATCATAGTTACTGGTTTTGAAAAGGTATGTGGCAAAAATACCCACTCTAACGCAGTCAGGCTCTTTGCGAGTGCATCATCCCACTGTCCTATCAGGGCATAAAGTTGAAATTCTTGTAGGAAGGTGTTCAGTGCGTCTTGCAGCAGTAGTAGACTATATCTTATCTTGCAACATACTGTAATGCCTTCTGAGCTGTTGGGGTTAATGAACATAGAACTTATGGGGGGGGGGAGGCAGGGGCAGACACAGTGCTTCAGGGCATCCCCTGTACCTTCAAAGTGCGCTCATGTCTCTCTCCCCCTCTCTGACCCGAGACAGCCTCCTTATATCCTGCACTGCATTGAGTGGAGAAGTACAGGCTAGAGTCGCTGCATGCATGGCCAGTGCACGCAGCGAGTCCCACCAGACTCTCCTGCACTGGATCGAGTAGAAAAGTACAGGCTAGAGTCACTGCACACGTGGCCAGCGTACGCAGCGAGTCTCACCAAACTCATGATCCAGCTTTGCTGACAGCGGCTGTCTGATATGTGACTACATTGTTGTAATCCCTTCTTGTTATCTTCTTCTGTGAAGGTCGGGTTCTCATGGATACACACATAGTTTTTAGAGCAACATATTCTACAACTTGTTCAAGGGTACGATGCAAAGCGGCATTTACAGCTGATCGTATAATGCTTATTAAACACGGCAAACAGCATACTAAACATAACAGACAAATTCCTTCCACGCAGGCAATGAGTATAATTTGCTTCAACCAACCCCACCCCCAAGTCCATCCAGCAAAAAGATTTTCAAAAGTGGTCTCCACAAGTTGCTGGTTCAGTCGGTGCAGTTCCTGCAACTGGGCGTGGATGGATTTGGAGTGGTCACTTAGATTCATACAATACAGTCCTTTAAAATCTTGACAACCATGTCTGTGAGCTGAAAGCAAAAAATCAGTAGCAGTTCTGTTTTGCAACATCGCATATCGAATACTATCTACATCTAGCAATAACTCAGAAATAGCAGTACTAGTAGCATTGTTAAACTTATCCTTGGCAGCAAGAGAGTCCTTGTTATCACAAATCCTTGGCAGCAAAAGAGTCCTTGTTAGCAAGAGCGCATGCGGACTCCCTGCTCTTGCTGGTGCTGTGCTTTGATCTTCTTCCACAACAGGCCAAGATTCTCAAGCAGCTAGATAAGGTGTCTGTGAGTCCATTACAGGCTTATGTCATCCAAATGTTTTTCGTGCAAGCACCCGAGACTGAATAACAATTGGTGTGATATATGTGTTTTCCAGCACCCAGGTGCGAGTCCCTTGCGTGTATTTGCAGTCCTCCTCGCCGATTTTCCGTTGCTTTCCCATATTCCACCCCCTTGCTCAGGAGACCGCTTCTGCTGGGTTCATTTTAGTCTCGCAGGGTATAACACAGAGCAATCTACTAAGGCATGCAATAACACATACACATATAGGAAAAAACCCAAAAACATATCTCTATGGTACTGCTTTGAATCAGGTGTCCTATTTCTCTTTCTGATGCTTTCTCGTAATGCTTATGGCATACTTTTGTGCTAACGTGGCACATTTCCCATCTAATTGTTCCTGTTTGGTTTCTTTTTTTTTTTTTTTTTTTTTTTTCCCCATCACTTACGACTGACATAAAAGTCTGCCTTTGCAACAAGAGCTCAGTTTCTCATTTTTCCTTAAGTTTCTCATTTTCCTACAGAGCATCCTATAGATTTTGTCTCAACTCCTTTTCCCAATCAACCATGACCTTATAGACAAACAACAAACAACCAGCGATACGCCCTGCACGGGCGAGCTGTTCCCGAGAGTGTAAACGTGTTGACTGGTGAAAACTCCCCCAATATTTCAGGACTTTCATCGGTTCTACAGCCCATCCTGGTGTATCTACCTGGGGCGCACTCGCCGTACGTCTAAACATTGTGTATATACAAACTTCTTCACTTGACGGAGTGTCAGCCCTAGATGCATACGAGAACAGTACCACACCGGGCAGAACGCCTGCTCCAGTGGAGTCACCTAACGACACTGCACACAACAAAAAGCAAACAGTAGCACACATGCTGATCAGCAGGTATAAGCTGGCGCCCACACACACTTACACAGCAGACATACAAAACCAGCACTTTTATCTCAGGGAGACGACTGGGGAGGGGAGGGGGTGAGGCGGGCAATGTCAGGAGCAAACAGCTCCGGCTCTGTCCTTCTCTGCTGACATTCTGCCTCCTCCATCGGCCTCAGGTGGAGCAGAGGGGATCAGCAGGGGGTCGTCCCAGACCTTCGGACCTGGCCTGTTCGATCCCCCTCCCGTGGGTTGTAACGCTGCAAAAGCCCCGGCTGCCGTGGCTCGCTCCGCGTTCATATCTTGTAAGGTCGATAACACCAACCACCATGTCGTCGCTAACGGTGATGCCTCTTTGTCTCCTTTACTTATCACTTCCCACAGTTTATTCCCAACAGCCTCCCATATTTCTGGTTTAAAAGCTGTCTGGGGCTCTGGTGCAAATCCGTTCTCTCTGCACCAGGTTAACAACCTTCGGAGCATACGCTCATCGTATTTCACCCCTCTCTTAGAGAGGATATGCAGGAGAAGTCTTAATATAGCCCCTTCTTCTTTTGTTACTTGTTGCCCCATCTCCTGCCCCGGCTTAATCAGTTTGAGCAACAGTTTCGCTGGTGTTTCAATCCCTCTCTTAGAGAGGATCCCAGCGAGTAGCGTGGCCGCAGCTTCTGTTTCCATAGCTGCGCCTGGGAGGTGAGGAGCGACCTCACGCCGTTGTCTGCTCCCGCTGATGCGCCCAAGCAGCACGTCTCCCAGCCGAAGTTTCCCACTCCCCTCCTCTAGCTGCTTACCGCAGTCTCGGAGAACTCAGTCGCGCTGAACCATCCTCTGCTACCAGATGTCGGAGGATGTCGGAGTGGGAGACGGACCCGGAGTAACGATGGAGTCTCAATATGAGTATGATCGTTCTCCCTTTATTCAAGTTTTCACAGAGTATATATAGACAGGCAATAAGAGCACGCGCTAGCGGCAGCTATATGATTGGCTTACAGTCTCTGTTCACGCACTGTCCATGCAGTTCATTCACAGATCAGATTGGTTACAAGAATTCACATAGTAAATTGCTTAGTCATTAGCACAACATGTTTTCTACCTTCTCAGTCCCCGTTTTTCCCATGTACTAATTCCATCTTCTACCACCTGTTTTGCCCTTAATCTAATCTCTCATAGTAGGGAGGCTGGCTCACGTGACCATTTTCTCTCAGACACATTCCTACATCTTCTCACAGGTAATTAGCGATAGAACAAGAGGGAATGGGTTCAAGCTGCAGCAGGGTAGGTTTAGGCTGGACATTAGGAAAAAATTCTTCACAGAAAGAGTGGTTAGACACTGGAATAGGCTGCCCAGGGAGGTGGTGGAGTCACCATCCCTGAATGTATTTAAGATTCGTTTAGATGTGGTGTTGAGGGGTATGGTGTAAGGGAGAACTTTGTAGAGTGGAGATGATGGTTGGACTCGATGATCCCAAGGGTCTTTTCCAACCTAAATGATTCTATGATTCTATAATGTCAAGGGACCTGCGCAGGAGATCCAGTTTTTAGGAATAAAATGGCAAGATGGATGCCGTCAAATCCCAATGGATGTGATCAACAAAATAGCAGCTATGTCTCCACCAACTAGTAAAAAGGAAACACAAGCTTTCTTAGGCATTGTGGGTTTTTGGAGGATGCATATCCCAGATTACAGTCTGATTGTAAGCCCTCACTGTCAAGTGACCCAGAAGAAGAATGATTTTAAATGGGATCCTGAGCAACGACAAGCTTTTGAACAAATCAAACAGGAAATAGTCCATGCAGTAACTCTGGTGCCAGTCCGGGCAGGACAAGATGTTAAGAATGTGCTCTACACCGCAGCCGGGGAGAACAGTCCCACCTGGAGCCTCTGTCAGAAAGCACCAGGGGAGACCCGAGGCCGACCCCTAGGGTTTTGGAGTCGGGCATACAGAGGAGCCGAAGCTTGCTATACTCCAACAGAAAAAGAGATATTGGCAGCATATGAAGGGGTTCGAGCTGCTTCGGAAGTGGTTGGTACAGAAGCACAGCTCCTCTTAGCACCTCGACTGCCGGTGCTGGGCTGGATGTTCAAAGAAAGGGTCCCCACCACACATCATGCAACTGATGGTACATGGAGAAAGTGGATTGCACTGATCACACAGCGAACTCGAATGGGAAACCCCAGTCGCCCAGGAATTCTGGAAGTGATCATGGACTGGCCAGAAGGCAAGGATTTCGGAATGTCACCAGAGGAGGAGGTGATGCATGCAGAAGAGGCCCCACTAACAGAAAATGTGAAGAAATATGCCCTCTTCACTGATTGATCCTGCCGGATTGTGGGAAAGCATCGAAAGTGGAAGACTGCTGTGTGGAGTCCTACATGACACGTTGCAAAAGCCACTGAAGGTTACAGTGAATCAAGCCAGTTTGCAGAGGTGAAAGCCATTCAGCTGGCTTTAGACATTGACAAGTGAGCAAAATGGCTGGTACTTTGTCTCTACACTGACTCATGGATGGTGACAAATGCTCTGTGGGGGTGGCTACAGCAGTGGGGTAATACAGCAGAAGAAGTTTTCAAGAAAGGTAAGAAAATAATCAAGATTCTATTGAAAGCAGGTTTTGCCATCAAAAGAGGTAAGGTCAAGGGACCTGCATGAGACATCCAGATCTCGGGAATTAAGTGGCAAGATGGCTGTTGTCAGATCCCAATGGATGTGATTAACAAAATAACAGCTATGTCCCCACAGGAAACACAAGCCTTCTTAGGGGTTGTGGGTTTCTGGAGAATGCATATTCCAGGTTATAATCAGATTGTGAAACCTCTCTATGAAATGACTCAAAAGAAAAATGAGTTTACGTGGGGCACTGAGCAATGACAAGCCTTTGAGCAAATTAAACAAGAGATTGTGCATGCATTTGCACTTGGACCAGTCCGAACAGGATGGGACATTAGAAATGTGCTCTACACTGCAACTGGATGGTCGCATCCAGAGGGTAGTAGTCAATGGGTCAACGTCCATCTGTGACGAGTGGTGTCCCTCAGGAGTCCGTATTGGGACCTGTACTGTTTCATATCTTCATCAGTGACATAAGCATTGGGATTGAGTGCACCCTCAGCAAGTTTGCCGATGACACCAAGCTGTGTGGCATGGTTGACACGCTGGAGGGAAGGGATGCCATCCAGAGGGACCTGGACAGGCTTGAGAGGTGGGCCCATGCAAACCTCATGAAGTTCAACCAGGCCAAGTGCAAGGTCCTGCACCTGGGTCATGGCAATCCCAGGCACAAATACAGGCTGGGTGGAGAATGGCTTGAGAGCATCCCTGAGGAAAAGGGCTTGGGCGTGCAGGTGGATGAGAAGATCAACATGAGCCGTCAATGCACACTCGCAGCCGAGAAAGCCAACCGCATTCTGGGCTGCATCAAAAGAAGCATGGCCAGCAGATCCAGAGAGATGATTCTCCCCCTCTACTCTGCTCTGGTGAGACCCCACCTGGAGTACTGTGTCCAGCTCTGGAGTCCTCAGCACAAGAAGGACATGGACCTGTTGGAACGGGTCCAGCGGAGGACCACGAAGATGATGAGAGGGCTGGAGCACCTGTGCTATGAGGACAGGCTGAGAGAGCTGGGGCTGTTCAGCCTGGAGAAGAGAAGGCTCCGAGGAGACCTTATAGCAGCCTTCCAGTACCTGAAGGGGGCCTACAGGAAGGATGGGGAGGGACTCTTTATCAGGGAGTGTAATGATAGGACACAGGGCAACGGCCTCAAACTGGAATAGGGTAGATTTAGACTGGATATTAGGAAGAAATTCTTTACTGTGAGGGTGGTGAGACACTGGAACAGGTTGCCCAGGGAAGTTGTGAATGCCCCATCCCTGGAGGTGTTCAAGGCCAGGCTGGATGAGGCTTTGAGCAGCCTGGTCTAGTGGGAGGTGTCCCTGCCCATGGCAGGGGGGTTGGAACTAGATATTCTTTAAGGTCCCTTCCAACCTGAACCATTCTGTGATTCTGTGTGTGATTCTGAGATGGAAGTTGTTGTTCATGCATTCCAGGAACCTCCTGGATTGCTTGTGCCCTGCTTTGTTGTCCCCCCAATAGATATCGGGCTGGTTGAAGTCCCCCTGGCTTGTGAATGTGGGGCTGCTGCTATCTGTCTATAGAAGGCCTCATTCGCTCAGTCTTCCTGGTCGGGTGGCCTGTAGCAGACACCCACTGTCATGTCACCTGCCCCTGATCTCCCTTCAGTCCTGACCCATAAGTTCTCAGTCGGCTCCTCATCCATCCCCTGGTGGAGCTCCATGCACTCCAGATGTAGAGGATGACACCCCCTCCTCATCTCCCCATCCTGTCCTTCCTGAAGAGCCTGTATCCTTACATTCCAACACTCCAGTCATAGGAGCCATCCCGCCACGTCTCCATGATGCCAATAATATCATAGCCCTGGAGGTGTGCACACGTCTCTGACTCCTCCTGTTTATCCCCCATGCTACATGCGTTTGCATAGAGGCATTTAAGTTGGGCCCCAATGAAGCTGACTTACTGGCTGGAGTGGCTGGTATTCCTTTGTGCTGCTTTCCAGGTGCTCTCCTATCAACCTGCGACCCTCCTCCAGGCTCTGGGCATCTATTACTGGTATTGGCATCATACTGGTAGGAGTGGGATGGATTGAGGTTCCCCTCCCCTGGCAACTCTAGTTTAAAGCCTTCTTCACGAGCTTGGCAAGCCTCTGACCAAAGATGCTCTTCCCCTTCTCTGACAGGTGGACCCCCTCAGGCCCCAGTAGACCAGGTTTCTCAAAGCAAGTCCCATGGTCTAAGAAGCCAAATCCCTGGCTGTGGCACCAGTCCTGTAGCCATTTGTTGATTTGTCACATTCAATTGGCCCTATCCACCCCCTTCCCTTTGACCAGGAGGATTGATGAAAAAGATACCTTCACCCCAGAGTCCCTGACTGCTGCTCCCAGGGGTCTGTAATCCTTCTTGATATTCCTCAGGTTGCTCCTGGCTGGATCAGTGGTGCCCATGTGAAATAGCAGCAGCAGATAATAATCAGAGGACTGTACAAGACTTGGTAGTCTCTTGGTGACATCCCTGATACAAGCCCCTGGTAAGCAGCACGCTTCCCTAGAGAATGCATCAAGTTGGCAAATGGGTGCCTCCGTACCTCTCAGAAGAGAGTTGCCTAGTGCTGTCACCCGTCGCCTTTTCTTAGTTGCGCTGGTTGTTATTCAGGGAGCAGATCAGGTTGCCTTACTCAGTTGCAGCATCTCTCCTGGTGCAGTGGGTCTTCACTCTGCAGAGCAGTGAAGTGGTTCTGCAAGGGCACCTCAGGCTTCGGGGGAAGTCTTTTCCTCCTGCTGGTCCTTGCCATCATAAGCTTCCATTCTTCTGTGTTACTGGCATCCTTCCCTTCTGTCTGTGCCAGAGTGGGAGT
This sequence comes from Larus michahellis, assembly GCF_964199755.1. Taxonomy (NCBI): domain Eukaryota; kingdom Metazoa; phylum Chordata; class Aves; order Charadriiformes; family Laridae; genus Larus; species Larus michahellis. The sequence goes on along the minus strand of NC_133929.1, from coordinate 15,823,640 downwards.
TTTTGACTGGCCATTGGCTGTTGATCCACTGCAGACTGCACTTAGAACCAGCTATTTATCTCCTTCTCAGCTTCCCTGACGTTACGTAGCCTCCTCACCATCTCCTGCAGCTCAGCCACCTGCTGCAGGAGGTCCTCCACCTGGGCATACCTTTTGCAGGCAAGTGTGCCACCTATCCCTGCCCCAGGAGAAAGGTCGAGGCACTTCCTGCAGTCTGAGGTCTTCACTGCAGCCTCTCCCTTCAGCAGCTCCATCTGGGTCAAGGCATCAGCCACTGCTGGGGTAGATGGTGCAGATCCCCGAGCCAAATCTGCAGCCTTTGCTTGCAGACAAGTGCCCACCATTCTGCCTTGAGGGTCAAGTACGATGAGTGCCCTTGACCCGTGCAGATAGTCACAGAACAGTGCCTGGTGCTTGACCAGTGGAGTACTCCTCCTTCAAAGAGGTGCCCTTTTCACATGCCCTTCCTGTGAAAACTGCCATGCCACAATCTGGTTGCTAGCACTCCCCGGGCTGTTTTTTATAGGGGGTGGTTGCAGTTGCTTTGGCAACTCCCAGGCTTCGTCAGTGCCTCCTGCGAGAGCTGCTGGCTCCTGGCAGGTCCCTCCGCTGCCCTGGCATCCCCTTACCTCAGGAAAACTCCCTGTGTGCCAAGATCTGCCACTCCACTGCAGATCGGGATGGCTCCGGAGCAGCTGCCCTTGGCAACTGACTATTTTGGCTATTTTAAGAGCCCCAGAGGAGATTTAAGCATTACCCTAGCAAAAGACATGTCATAAACAGGAAAACTATCCCCCAAACCTTATTTGAATTTAATGATTCATATTTTGGACCTTGCAAATTTCCAGGACCTCTTTTCAGGCCATCACAGTTAATATGATAAACTGCTGCAGGAGCATTTTGTCTAAAAATAGTTGTCCTAAAATATTGATATAATCGTGTTATCTAGAGCAGAATTCTTTTGATGTGACCTGCCTTTCAAGTGAATGCTTTTTCCCTACCAGACAGTGATACCTAAGAATTGCCAAATGGAGTCACATGAAAGGTCCATCAAACATGCGTCCTTTGTGTGAAAAAAGGCCAGTAGCAGATGCTTTGAAAAAAAAAAAAGCAATAGGGCATATAAGAAATTATTTGTCCCCTCACATTTCCTTCTAGCTTCATCCCCACAGCAATTTAGTGACTTTCTGTGCTAGAGATTGCATCCAGGCAGTTATGCTTAATAGCCACAAACAGGTCTATCCTCTGATTCCTTTTTTAACATATTTAAGCTCATAGAGCTGTCTAGATTGGAAATTATAAAAATTAAAAGAATGTCAAATGTAATTCCAGTGTGTATATTTTTGCCACGGTAACACAAAGTTAACTGAGTAGGTTAAGCTACAAATTACATACTCAGCTATTTAAATACAAAAGTGAAATAAAGTCACTTAATCAAGCTTATCATTGCTTGTTTTATGCAACCAAGACAACCCTATTAAATCCAAAATAAAGATGTTGAATGTTTATGTTGTCTCTATTCAAACAGAATTCTGTATGCTCTAGTATATCAAACACAGCCAATCAACAAACATTATTAATGGTTACAGGCTATGTTTTGCAGCCATGTTAAATAGAGATCAGTTTTTGTTTGCAAATGCTCCACACTGTATGTTTTCCACATCACAGAATATGTTAAAGCTTAATCTTTTCAAATATATTCTGTCATATGCTAGATGCCCACCAATTGCACACCTCTTAGGCAACAACAAAAACAGATGCACTGAAAAGTACGCTCCTGGGTTTTCTACTTCTAACTCAAAATTATATGAGTGGAATACAATTTTAAGTCTTGGCTTTTTCCAAGAAATAACTTACATACGTATAGCACCATCCATCATGAAGTACCCTGAAGTGTTATTCTACAAACTGTGATACAGATCACTGCTTATTCCACAGATACCCTTGCTCTTGGCAGTAGAGTTTTGTGGTCCCAGTCAAATGCTGCATTCGTTTTCTATCTAGAACATTACCTTACCAGAAACTGAAAAAAAACCCCCACCCCTTTTTCCAAATGAAAAGGCAAGAATTCAAAGAGATCTGGCCAAGCCATAGTGCAGTGTTCAGGAAGACATTTGTAAAAACCCAAAGAGGAAGTATCCACTTGAATTTACCTCTGAATATAATCTTGGAAACATTTTGTTCCTGTTGGAAAAATCTCATAGGTTTAACACATTTCTTTTTATTAGCATGAACAGTTTACACTAGCATTATGATAGCTAATTAATGTAATTATTTCTAAATAAAGTGGCTACTCAAGTGCTACCTACTTTATCTGATACCATAAGCCGGCAATTAAGGACTCTCTAAGACTCAATTTTGGAGTGTTAGAAAGCAGACATTCTTTATTGCAGTGCTGGGTGCACAGGGGATCACTCCGCCTAGTGTGCGCGCCGAGTTGCTCAACTACAAAGGTTATAAGCAATCAGAATATACATATTCATTACATTTCCCAGAAATTATTAACATATTCATATTATCACCTAGAACTCATTAATATATGTAAATGTCCTTGACGCATGCGCATCCATGTCCATTGGTGGTCTTCCAGGGTCCTCTGGTGGTCATCGATAGTCTTCCTCACTGTGTCCGCTGAACTCGGTCTTCGTGCATACTCAGTTTGTTTTTGGCCTAGTTTGCAACTCTTGTTTTCACAAAACTAGCTTATTCTAGCATCTCTCCCTATCTATTCTACTCAAGGATACAATGTCTCAAGGCTTCCTTTTATCAAACTAAACCTAGCAGATGTTTAACCCATCCGCTTACAAAGTATTTCAAACTTAGCTACATTATTCCAGTAAGGAGGGAACCGTATGTTCTTTTTAACTCGGTATCAGTAAGGCCTGAGGGGCCTTCCACCCCAGTGTTTTGTGCTGTTCAAGGCTACTGTATCACCATCTATTGTATCATATCTTTACAAAGCATGTCACGGGAACACAATTGTAGACAACTAGGGACTCCCTTTTCCTCCTGTCCTAATGGACATCTTCTGCAGCAGGCACCTTTCCAAGGATTCAGACCTCAATCCAGAAAATCATTTAAGCACCTATTTAAATTTAAGTATATGAATAATCCCACTGACTTCACAGTGAATACTTGTGCTTAAATTTAAGCATATGTTTAAGTTAAGTCTAAGGAGGGCCTACAGTGAAGCATTAATAAAAGCCATACTACAGAGAAATGTGCCACTTACCATTTCATCAGCATCAAGTCCTACAGTACCTAGGTTTTCTTTGGAAATCATCCATCTAATTAAAAAACAGTCCCAAACTTGATTGGTTTGTAAAATCTTTCTATTCAATCACGAATGTGTTTACATTGGAGTTTCAAAAAGGATGTTTTAATGTAAAGCCTTCCACTGACACTCTGTTCATGGTTTCTATTGTTCTTCCAGCTTTTTCTCCAGCTGAATACATTCCTTTATTTTTTCTCCTCCAAATGATTTGCACAGGGATTTACATTTAAATGGATGCGGAAAGTGCATTAACAACACCTACACAAACAAAGCAAAAGCTGCTCAGTATTTGTTACTACCAGACATGAATAATAATAAAAAAATCAATTAATGTTTCATAGATAAGTTCTCAGGTAGATGCATTTAGGTAGAAACTCTTCATTAAATTATATTTAACATAGGCTGTGCATAGAGTATTATATAAGTTTCTATATAAGTTTCTATTATATAAGTTGGTGCTGCACCTGGGGAGGAATAACCCCATGCACCAGTACAGGTTGGGGGCTGACCTGCTGGAGAGCAGCCCTGTGGAAAGAGACCTGGGAGTCCTGGTGGACAACAGGAAGACCATGAGGCAGCAATGTGCCCTTGTGGCCAAGAAGGCCAAAGGCATCCTGGGACGCATCAAGAAGAGTGTGGCCAGCAGATTGAGGGAGGCAGGTCATCCTCCCCCTCTACTCTGCCCTGGTGAGGCCGCATCTGGAGTACTGTGTCCAGTTCTGGGCTCCCCGGTTCAAGAAGGACAGGGAACTGCTGGAGAGGGTGCAGCAAAGGGCTACCAAGATGATTAGGGGACTGGAGCACCTCTCTTATGAAGAAAGGCTGAGGGATTTGGGTCTCTTCAGTCTGGAAAAAAGACGGCTGAGGGGGGACCTTATCACTACTTATAAATACTTAAAGGGTGGGTGTCAGGAGGATGGGGCCAGGCTCTTTTCAGTGGTGCCCGGGGACAGGACAAGAGGTAATGGGCACAAACTTGAGCATAGGAAGTTCCACCTAAACATGAGGAGGAACTTCTTTACTTTGAGGGTGGCAGAGCACTGGAACAGGCTGCCCAGAGAGGTGGTGGAGTCTCCAACTCTGGAGACATTCAAAACCTGCCTGGATGCATTCCTGTGCAACCTGCTCTAGATGACCCTGCTCTGGCAGGGGGGTTGGACTAGATGATCTCCAGAGGTCCTTTCCAACCCTATGATTCTGTGATTCTACGATTCTATGATTCAGTAGCCTGATTACAATAAAAATTGAATGGTCTCCAAAGTTATGCATGACATTTGTTTTCAGTATAGATGGGCTGAATTCTTAGACTTTTAAACAAGGCTTGATTTTAATCTCAAATTATTCCTAATTTAGACTTTCATTTGTTTTGCAATAAAATTAAGTTAAATGATTTTGGGAGGTAAAAATCCAAGCCCCTAAAATGATAGTAATGTATGGGGTTTTGTTGTGTAGAGCATGGAAGGTTTGCAAATGGATTGTATATATGAAAGAGAGACAGTGTGGTTATGAACAGAACCATTGTGACTTGCATATAAAGTACAAATGTAAGATCTTAATTTATTGTTTTAAGTGAGAAAATTAAATTGGATTTGGCCAAAACATTCTATTGCAGAATAATACTTTCTATTTATTGTGAATTATTTTATGTTTACAATAGCCTGTTTAAATGTATATTATTTATACAGCAACACATGATTTAACATAAATAACTTACATAGAATATGGATTTAATTTTTAATTAACTATTAGCTCTGGTGGCCTGTGAAGCTGCTTTAGATTAAAACCTTCTATTTTTCTACTGAGTCCTTGAAGGGTAACAGGCACCATAATTGCAAACATCTGTTTGCAACATTTTTTTATATTTAGCACATTTTAGTAAGTATCATTAACTTAAAAATGTGAATTGAAAGATAAAACAAGAAGGAAAGGTATTACTGTTATTTGTCTATTATTTGTCTTTTATTTTCCTGTCTCCATAAGAAAAGCAGAACAGACAAATTTACCAGGGTTGTGAATATAATATTGTACTGAAATCTTTGAGTCCTAAAATACAGTTATTGTTTATTGTCTAAAACCAATTTGCTATATACTGTATGTGCTTAAGAAAAATCCATAAACATCAAAAGTAAATCACTAACAAGTCTTTCTTGGTAATAAGAATGAAAAAAAATATAAAATCTATATTTCCCTACTTATGAATATGGAATAAAGGAAATTCATTGCTTCCAATGAGATTTGCAATGCAAGAGTGAAAGAATCTGATTTCACATATTATGGTTAGTGTTCTCCATGTCTGTTCCATAACAAGTGTAATAAATATGGCAGATTCTAAACCTAGCCCTACAAAGCCTACAAATTGACTCACAGGCTGCATGAGAAACAATGATTTTTGAATGAAACAACCTAAGTGGAATCAGGGGATTTGCAAACGTTCTCTTCAGGGTTGTGCTATGTCAAATCTTCCCACCTCTTATACTTTCAAGATAACTTTTAGGAGGGGAAAAAAAAAATAATAGAAGGAGTAATTATGTCTGCTACCTTCACCCAAGCAGTAGAACAGATCAGGGTCCATCTGTCCAGGCAAGACAGTGGTTGGGTCTCAAACACGAATCTCATTTACGCTCATGCTACTTCCATTGCCTTCATAGGATATGCACGGACAGCACAGAGGGCATAGTTGGACCCATCAGTAACATCCCGTGTGTTTACAGAATTAGCATTGAAAAGCCATTAATGCAATGCAGATGCATTAATAAAAGTAGAATTTATGCTGCTAAGCTCTATTTCATTAGGTAAATAAAGCATAAGCCCCCTTTTGTACCATTTTACTTTATCTCTGCTAAAGGGTAAAGAGCAGTTGGTTTAAGCTAACCTAGTTCCACTGAAATCAACAGTATTTTACATCAGCAGAAGATCTTCCCCCAAGGTATGCACGTATGTTTTTATGTCAATTTAATTGCATTGATGAGAATTTCTTTAATGCACAGAATGCCCAAGTCTCCTACACTCTTCTGTCTTCAGATCTGCCATCATGTCAATTTACACCAAAATGAGTTTTGTGTATTATTCCTAATATGCATTCACAGTGTGCAGTGTAATTGCTCCTTTGGAACTGATAATGCTTTTTTATTGCCTAAAATTCCAATTTGCTGTACTGTGTGGTAATATAATTATTGGTTTATGTTGTGAATACATGCCATTATATATAGTGGGCCAAATTCTCCTGTCGGTTAGAGTTTATGGAATGAACTGTGCTGTTGCCAATTTGTATTCATGTATAATAAAAGTAAAGCCACAGGCACAATCTGAGTCCATCTGGTGTCACCAAGACCTGATTTTGGCCAGTACATCTTTTTGGCTTTTTGGCTATATGAAAAGCATTAAAATTATAGCATACATAAAAGAGGCAAGCAGAGCCTGCAAGGAAAAGGCCTGAGGTAGAGTTGACTGGGAAGTCCCAGAGAAGACCTGGATTTACAGAGGGAAAGGGAAGGTATGGGGACAAAAGCTTCAGTTCCACAAGTCTGCAAATCCAGCATCTCAAGGTCTCTCCAAGTGGAAGCCACAATCCCAAGATGAAGTCCTAAGTGCTGCTGTAGAACATAAGTTGTTGACAGTTGGGTGACCATGAGTGTCATTCAAAATACCTATCATAGGAAAGATCTGTAGGACAGATCTCTCCTTCCCTAAATTAGAGACCTAAATCTATGCTGCAAGGGGACAATAATCTTGATCTTCCTACATTCACGTCCTTAAAAGTCTTTTTTCTTCTTACAAAAAATCCTGAGCAAGATGCAAAAATAGCCCTTGACAGAAGTAATAGCTGCCTAATAACTTACCAGCTAGAACATTCACCAAAGAGATAGGAGACAGTGGTTCGACTCTTCTTGGACAGAGAAGAGATTGGAAACAGTGCATGCCTCATTTCTAGCTGAGTGCATTGATCCCTGGGCTAGAGCTATCAGTTGTACCTCATCCAGCTGCCTCTTCTGTGTGGTTGTTTAGAGCTTGTTTAGATCATGTCTAGCTGGGTCAAGGTCTGAGATCGATAGGGAACAGGTTTGATCTTGAGCACCTATAGAAGCCAAGGACCCTGGGGGACTGCTCAAAACTTAGATGCTGGGATCTTCAGCATATGTAGCACTGAGGGGAAAAAACAACAGAAACCAAGCTGTTAGGTTGTCTTAGGAAAAATACTAGAAATAACACTGGAAGTGTTCTAATGTTATTTGAAAAAGAAAATCACTGAAATGCCTTAAATATAGTGTTCAATTCTGACCAACCTATCTCAAATGATAAAATATCAGAGAACATGAGAAAAATGAAAAAGTCTAAGAAAGGGCAATGAAAATTATTACAACATAGAAAATGCTCATTAGAACAGTTATTTAAAAGAGTAAGGCTGTTTAGGAAGATAAGGAATAAGAGAGGACATAACAGAGGTATGACATAAAATGAATGGAAAAGGTAACCTCACAACTCCACCTAAAAATTAAGCCAGATACACAGCAAATAATTAGTTTTAAATCCAGATGAATTACTAAGAAGAGCTATTTTTCCTTCCAGGATTGCTTAACCCACCTGATTTAAAACTAACATATGGTCAGACAGAGGAAGGAAAAGGATAAAAAAATCACATACTGAGTGAATCAGGAAAGTATTATTAAACCAACATATGCTTTCTTTTTCTCTCATCTGTCCTCTTTTTAGTACTGCAATGATGTCAGCAGAAGCAGCTTCTTTAAACATCTGCAGAAGCAGTATTCAAAGCAACAACCTTTGTTAGGTTATCCACTATGATAAAGAAGTTTCATTATTCAACTTCAAATGAAATTTTTCTAGTTCCTTCTTTTAAAATTTTCAGTGTAAATAAACCTTCCAAAAGGATCAAAATTTATCTTAGAAGTAAATAGCTGGAATTCCTCCCTCAAAAATACAACTGATGCCCTGGTTTTGGTTTGAAAATAACCTGTTAAATTGTAACATTTCACTTTGGCTGCTTCTATTTTGTCTTAAATAATCTAATCTTTAGAAGTTTAGCTTTTGCAGTTGTTAATAATAACAGATGATTAATTTCAGTAGATCCTCATTAGTAACACTATTCTTTTCAGATACTCATTAATCTCTCAGATAAGAGCTTTGGATTTGCCGATGTAAGAATCAAAGCAGGTTCTAACAAGCCTAATCAACGTGGACAAGGTGTCACATATTATCTTTCCCTGTGATACATAATTTTCTGGGCTTGGTTGGATTATAGCTCTGTTTACAGAAAGGGCAGGAATAATGCTATAGCCAGAGAAAAACTAATTCAGTATGAAATAAAATGCTATACACACTGTTCAGCTGAGAAGCAATTGCTGGGGAAGGACACATGTATTTGGAGCAGTTTCTTTGTAAATGTACACACAGCATATCTGTGTACCTCAGCAATACGGTATATTCAGCCTACAGGGGACTTCAGAGTTAAATTAAGAAGTTGAGGTGACAATCATATACAAGGATGAACAAAGAGTTGAACTCTGATGTATAGCAACATGATAAAGTCAGACTTAAAACTCCTAACGACAGCCATCAGCTTTTGATCAGCACAGCAACACTGAAACATTTTTAAGGCTCTCTTGGAGAGCTCATCAGTTACATTAGGAAAAACTTGCTGAGTCCAACAGGGTAGGCCAGTAGTATAGGTACCACTAATGCTGTCATGGTTTCAGCTGGGATGGAGTTGACTTTCTTGTTGGCAGCTGGTGTGGTGCTGTGTTTTGTATTTGGGATGGGAGTGGTATTGATGGCACACTGATGGTTTTGATTGTTACTAAGCAATCAAGGCCTTTTCGGCTCCTCATACCACCCCACCAGCAAGTAGGCTGTGAGTGCACAAAAATGTGGGAGGAGACGCAGCTGGGACAACTGACCCCAGGGATATTCCATACCATATGATGTCATGCTCAGCATATAAAGCTGGGGGAAAAAGGAGGAAGGGTGGGTAGTTCAGAGTTAAGGTATTTGTCTTCACAAGTAACTGTTATATGTGATGGAGCCCTGTTTTCTTGAAGATGGCTGAACACCTGCCTGTCAATCGGAAGTGGTGAATGAATTCCTTGCTTTGCTTGCGTGCGTGGCATTTGCTTTACCTATTAAACCATCTTTAAAATCCATGAGTTTTCCTTTTTTTTTTCTGATTCTTCTCCCTATCCTGCTGGCAGAGGCAGAAGCGAGTGAGCAGCTGCATAGTTGCCAGCTGGGGTTAAACAGATCAACAAGATAAGAAGTGACAGGTCCTCAACTCGCAGCTTCTGGCATAAATCCAACCCCCTTCCAGCACCCTTTGGGATCATTTGTGTACTATCCACTGGGGACTACTTACATGCTAATCTCACATATTAAATTTTTGTTATTTCTGAGTTATGCTAAGAAGAAAAAAATCCAGTTACAAAAATTTGTATATTTCTTTATTAAAAAGGAAAGCATAGTGTATTCACTGAGGCAAAAATAAGAAACAACTGAATATATTTTATTCCAACTGTGGAGGGGAATCCCTTTTGAGCAGAGAGTAACCATTTAAAAATCACAAGGCAAAAGGTTAAGAACCAGTAAATTAACCAAATTAATCCTTGATAATGAATATGAATGATGCTAACAGCCATAGTCCATCCTTCTTTTCCTATTTTCTCAGACATAATACTGTATTTCAGAAGAGGTATTTACAGTGTGCTGGTGTCGTGGTTTGGGCTGGGCATTAAACAAACAACAGATGCTCTCTTTTAATCTCTCTCTCCCTTCCCAGAAGGGAAGGAAGAGAAAATAAGGGAGTAAGACTTATGGGTAGAAAAGAAAACTAAAAGTACTATAATGAAATATTAATAATAAAAAAAGAGATAATAATTAAAAAATAATGAAATATATAAACAATATATACAAACACAATATCAGTCTCCCAGGATGATGATCACATCACTAGCAGGCACTGTGAAAGTCCCAGACTGGACTCAGCAACACACAGATCAGGATCAAAGTCAGATGAGCAGAGAGTCCTCCCCAGCCATTGAAGAAAGAGGATAACCCCTCTGATACCTCAGCTTTTATACTGAACATGAGGCAGCTGGGATGGAATACCCCATTGTTCAGTTTTGGGTCACCTGTCCTGTCTGCTCCTCCCCACAGGTGCAACTGCTTTACACTCTTCCGCTTCTGGCCCTCCAATGTGACACACAACAAATTTAATTGACTATGGTTGTTATAGCAATAAGTATAAGCAAGAGCCTCTCTGCATGCCATTCCTTGGCATTAACCATAAACATCAGGCATTATCACTCTGGAAGCAGACCCTGTCTGAAGAATATGCTGTTAATTTCAGAAAGTGCAGTTAGTTGGAAGAGGCTTAACTAAAAAGTAAAATTACTGAAAAGAAAATTGGTTCTGTTTTACCTCAAACCAGGACAGCTGGCTATCTATGTGAATAGAAATGATGCTTGAGTTTCACAATTGCACTAGGTAGCTTTTTCTATAGCTAGTCCAGGAACATTAAAATGCCCAAGCAGTATAGGTACCACTGATATACAAGATAAGAAGTGACAGGTGTCCCACACCCAGCTTCTGACAGAAATTCCACCCTCTCCCAGCTGCTTCAGGGGTTATTTCACCCAGAAGTCACTCCCCTCTTCCAGTCACATGTTCTGTTGTGATTAGCTGGTAGGACTGGGCACTCCTTTGGGTTTAGCCAGAATTATATCAGACGTGGAAGGCCTTCCCCCTACATACACAGTGGAACACCATTTTTTTTGGCCACTATTGTGTAGCAGGGAACTACCATTATGTTAAATGTTATAGTGCTCTATGATTGTCTGATGGCCATTTCTTGACACCATCATGCCTATGTTTTCTCAGGCAGCCCTGTGATTGGCTGGCAAGACTAGCCACCCCACCTGGTGTACGCGGAAGCACATCAGAAAAGGAAGCCCCCTGTCATTACATACAGGGAGGCTGCCACTTCTGACAGCCTCAGTCCCCACATGTTTTCATATTGCACTGTGATTGGCTGACAGCCATTTCTTGACACCATCATACCCACATTTTCTCAGGCAAACCTGTGATTGGCTGCCCTCCTCCTTTGGACCAGGAAGTGCTCAGACATGAAAACATATTCATTTATATACAGTATATATAATATACACATACATAGAAATATACATGTAAAGGCATGTACAAGTATGTTTAAATTTATATATACATAGACAAACTTTTTATATACATACTTCTATATATGTATATATGTGTATACATTTTTAATATATACACATTTATAAATATATAAATATATAAAATCATAGGTATAAAAAGGATAAAACATTCTTTAATAAGGGCTAATGGAATGAATAATTAGTGTTTAAATGTGAATAGAAGCAAAAGTAAAAGGCCAGGTCAGAGATTCCCACTTTACCAAGCTGCAGAACAAGCCCTGTCCTGTTTGGGGTGGAGGGGAACTTCAAGAGGGTGGAGGTGCGCCAAAAGGATGGGGATGCATGGACAAGTCGGAACATGCCTGAGGGCTACAGCCCCAAAGAGACCCACCAAGGGGCCTCCAACAGAAATCCTGTCACGTGCAAAGAAGAGCCCAATCCTGTGAGCCAGACTGAGAGGTACCTGCATCAGGCCCCAGCCCAACAGAATGACCATACAGTATTAGTGGGGTAGACTTTGGGCTTTGCACAGTGCTGCAAGACACAGGCAATGCTGTCTGCAAAAATGGAAAACCAGAACCAGATTCCAGCTTCAGAAGAACATGTGCATGGGGACAATAAGGAAAAGGCATGAAGGGGATCCCAGAAAAGACCACAAGAACCAGAAGAACTGGCCAACAGCCCTGTAAACTGCAAACTGGATTTCGAGGTCAGTGTCACACAGAGAAGGTGGGTGGTAGTGGAGGAGCTCCCTTTCCCCTATGGTTGTGGGGGATCTTACAGCTACCTGTAACACCATTTTGGGGTGCAGTTTAAATGTGTTTCCTTGCTCAATGCTGCAAATAAGAGGCAGAAGACTGAGCAAGACTGTCCTGTTAGATTGTCCTGATTCCTGCAAAAGCAGCAAGGCTCAGGCTTTGGGACACAGGCAGCAGCCCCGTGCTCTTAGAGTCTACAGCTACTGCAGAAAGAGCAAGTGGATCAGTAATAGCACTGGTTGTGTTGCAGAGCTGAAAACCATGATTATTATCTGGTTCAGAGGAGTAGCCAGCAGGATGCTGTTGATAAAAGTGCTGGCGATGGTGCTATGACAGAGGCTGTTGGATGTCAAGGGGGTCATACAAGTGCTGGCTGTGCTGATAAGGTTGTGGCTATTGTTCACAGGACATCGAAGCAAAGCACACAGTTATAAACAAGGCCATTAATTAGTACAGCTACACCAGTTTTGGGGGGCAGATGTAACAGTAAGCAAATGGTTTTAGCACTCAAATACCATGATTATTTTTGAGCACAGATGAATAGCAGGCAGGATGGTGGTGATAAAAGGGCTGGTGGGTCTGTTAGTTCTGAGTTCTTGGCTTCAGACTAGCAAAACAGAAAAAAAACTGTTAAAACAAAGACTGTTAATTAGGAAAGCTAAACAAATTTTGTGTTGCTGCAAGCATCTTATTGGCAAGGGGTTATGGGGACCACAAGGGCCCTTAAATGCAAACTGGTTTTCTGACCATGGTGGGCCAGTGAGCATGACTCCCATGAGGACAGAAGATGACCCCCTAGAAGGGACTTCCCCATTAGCAAGAGGCTGTCAAACACAATGAGGATGTTTCACTGTGGAGGCCGCCTGCTACACTCTCAAGTCCTGAGGGGAAATTTGAAAGCCCAGCTTTACTCCCACCCTCAAATGTAGCTGAGGTGGTGGAGGAAGAGGCAGCAGTCCACCTTGTGGCTTCCATGGAGCATGTTCAGCAGTGGGACTGGCTGATCCAGAGGTTCGGAGCTAAACCATATGCAGAAGAATGCCAATTTGTTAATTTAGATCAGGTATTACTACATGAAGCTTGTGAAACATTTGTTTGAGGTGTAGAGCAAATTTTTGATCATTTATGCCAGTTGCTTGAACCTGGTGATTATGCTAAGCTCCATGCTGACCTATATTTTCTTAGAGCGTCATGCCAAAGGCTATACAAGCTCAAGGGTAGCCTCAGCTGCAGTGACCATGAAATGGTAGAATTCAAGATCCTTCAGGCAGCGAGGAGGGCACACAGCAAGCTCACTACCCTGGACTTCAGGAGAGCACACTTTGGCCTCTTGAGGGATCTGCTTGGCAGGGTAACATGGGAAAAAGTACTGGAGGGATGAGGGGCCCAAGAGAGCTGGTTAGTATTCAAGGATCACCTCCTCCAAGCTCAGGAGCGGTGCATCCCAAGAAGGAAGAAGTCAGGCAAAACAGCCAGGAGGCCTGCATGGATGAATAAGGAGCTCCTGGACAAGCTCAAAAGCAAAAAGGAGGCCTACAGAGGGTAGAAGCAAGGATGGGTTGACTGGGTGGAATACAGAGAAACTGTCTGAGTGACCAGGAACCAGATTAGGCAAGCTCAAGCCCAGATAGAATTAAATCTGTCTAGGGGCATCAAGGACAACAAGAAAAACTTCTATAAGTACGTCAGGGGTAAAGGCAAGACTAGGGAAGATGTGGGCCCTCTCTGGAAGGAGAGAGGAGACCTGGTCACCCAGGATATGGAGAAGGCTGAGGTACTGAATGACTTTTTCGCCTCAGTCTTCACCAGGAAGGGCTCCAACCACACCACCCAAGCTGCAGGATGCAAAGGCAGGGTCTATGAGAATGAAGAACCACCCACTGTAGGAGTAGATCAGGTTCGGGACCATCTGAGGAACTTGAAGGTGCATAAGTCCATGGGACCTGACGAAATCCATCCATGGGTCTTGAGGGAGCTGGCAGATGAAGTCGCCAAGCTGCTTTCCATTATATTTGAGAAGTCACGGCAGTCTGGTGAAGTTCCCGCTGACTGGAAAAGGGGAAACATAACGCCCATTTTCAAAAAGGGAAAAAAGGAAGACCCAGGGGACTACAGACCGGTCAGTCTCACCTCTGTTCCTGGCAAGATCATGGAGCAGATCCTCCTGGAATCTCTGCTAAGGCACATGGAAAATGAGGAGGTGATTGGTGACAGCCAACATGGCTTCACCAAGGGCAAGTCATGCCTGACAAATCTAGTGGCCTTCTACGATGGTGCTACAGCATTGGTAGATAAGGGGAGAGCAACAGAGGTCATTTACCTGGACTTATGCAAAGCATTTGACACTGTCCCGCACGACATCCTGGTCTCTAAATTGGAAAAGCATGGATTTGATGGATGGACCACTTGGTTGATAAGGAACTGGCTAGATGGCCACACTCAGAGGGTTGCAGTCCATGGCTCAATGTCCACGTGGAAATCAGTGATGAGTGGTGTTCCTCAGGGGTCAGTACTGGGACCATCTTTGTTGGTGACATGGACAGTGGGACTGAGTGCACCCTCAGCAAGTTTGCCGATGACACCAAGCTGTGTGTTGCGGTCGACACGCTGGAGGGAAGGGATGCCATCCAGAGGGACCTGGACAGGCTTGAGAGGTGGGCCTGTGCAGAACTCATGAAGGTCAACAAGGCCAAGTGCAAGGTCCTTCTCCTGAGTCATGTCAATCCCAGGCACAAATACAGGCTGCGCAGAGAATGGCTTGAGAGCAGCCCTGAGGAGAAGGACTTGGGGGTGTTGGTGGATGAGAAGCTCAACATGAGCTTTCAATGCACACTTGCAGCCCAGAAAGCCAACTGCATCCTGGGCTGCATCGGGAGAAGCGTGGCCACCAGGTCGAGGGAGGTGATTCTGCCCCTCTGCTCTGCTCTGGTGAGACCCCACCTGGAGTACTGTATCCAGCTCTGGAGCCCTCAGCAGAAGAAGGACATGGACCTGTTGGAACGGGTCCAGCGGAGGACCACGAAGGTGATGAGAGGGCTGGAGCACCTCTCCTATGAAGACAGGCTGAGAGAGTTGGGGTTGTTCAGCCTGGAGAAGAGAAGGCTCTGGGGAGACCTTATAGCAGCCTTCCAGTACCTGAAGGGGGCCTACAGGAAGGATGGGGAGGGACTCTTTATCAGGGAGTGTAATGATAGGACACGGGGTAACGGCCTCAAACTGGAATAGGGTAGATTTAGACTGGATATTAGGAAGAAATTCTTTACTGTGAGGGTGGTGAGGCACTGGAACAGGTTGCCCAGGGAAGTTGTGGATGCCCCATCCCTGGAGGTGTTCAAGGCCAGGCTGGATGAGGCTTTGAGCAGCCTGGTCTAGTGGGAGGTGTCCCTGCCCATGGCAGGGGGTTTGGAACTAGATGATCTTTAAGGTCCCTTCCAACCCGAACCATTCTATGATTCTATGATTCTACTTTGTTGTTACTTGGCTTCTGAAGGAAAAAATGGATGTGCAGTTAATCACCCAAAGTGATAAACTGATGTATATAGAAGTACCCAGCCTGAGTATGTGTTTCATAGACAGTATGTGTTTCATACCCAGGAAACTAAGCAGTTTTTCCCAAGTTTTGGCTATTGAGGGTGTTGTGGTTTAACCCCAGCCGGCAACTAAGTACTCCTCGCCAGTGGGATCAGGGGGAGAATCAGAAGGGTAAAAAGTGAGAAAAACTCATGGGTTGAGATAACAGTTTAATAATTAAAAAGAAATTAAAAAAAAGTAAGAAAAATAACAACAAAGAGAGAGGAAAATAAAACCCTAGAAAAACAAGCGATGCAAAAGAAAACAATTGCTCACCACCAACCAACTGAAGCCCAGCCAGTCCCCAAGCAACGGCAGCTCCTACCAACCTCCACTGCCCAGTTTTATTGCTGAACACAACGTCATATGATATGGGATATCCCTTTGGTCGTTTGAGGTCAGCTGTCCCAACTGTGTCCCCTCAATTTCTTGTGCACCCCCAGCCTACTTGCTGGCGAGGCAGAGTGATAAGCAAAAAAGGCCTTGACGCTATGTAAGCACTGTTCATCAGTAACTAAAACATCAGCGTGTTATCAACACTTACTTTCATTGCAAATCCAAAACATAGCTCCATACAAGCTACTGTGAAGAAATTTAACTCTATCTCAGCCAAAACCAGTACAGAGGGCTGCAAAGGTTTTTCTCCCCATTTTTTCAACACTGTTAAATATCCACGTTATGTGGACCTCTTCCACTACCAGAATATTATGGGGTGGGCAGCATGTGACTTGAAGAGTAAAAACATATCTTAGCAATGGCACACAGCTAATCAGGAGAAGATTTTTGACTTGCAAAAAAACCTGAGTTACTGGTGACAATGAGATGTAAAAATTTTGAGGGAGGCCTGCTGATCATACATGAGATTATGGTGAATACCCATTGCACGTTGTATGAGAAAGAGGACAGTGAAAAGGTGAAGGGATAAACACTGTATAGATCCCTTGCAGTATACTATGTGGACCCCTACTTGCATGGCCCCATACCAGTTTATGTTCCTTTAACCTAACACGATTGCATTCCTCCTTACAGTTATCATTGGAGGAAAAAGAGAAATTCAACCCCCTCTGTTCAATGGTTCATGTACGTGGCCGAAGAGGAAAATATTCAAATCCATCATGTGTTACAAGGTGGTGAATATCAAGTAGGATCCTACTTCTTGGATGGCTATGCAGTCATTGATGGAGTGCTAACAGCTTTTGAATTTAATGGGTGCTTTTTCCATGGCTGTATCAAATGCTACCATGAAAACGAATCCTCTGGTGGGAGCCACCTTTGGATATTTGTATTACACAACACAAGACAGACCACCTAAAGTGAGCGGGTTTTAACATCAGATCTATATGGGAGCATGAGTGGGTCGCTATGACAAAATCAGATGGGGAGCTTGCAGAGTTCTTAGCCAGGAAAAAACTTCACACACTGCTGGTCTCCAGAGATGTGCTTTTCGGTGGCAGGGTAAATGCCATTTGTATGTATTACAAAGCAGCTTCTGATGAAAAGATACATTACTATGATTTTACTAGCCTCTATTGCTTCATCAACAAAACAAAACTATACCCTCTTGGACACCCCAAAGTTATTTCTGAAAATGTTGACACCCTAACAGCCTACTTCGTAATGGTCAAAATAAAGATTTACTCACCTCATGTGCTCTTTCTCCCTGTGCTTCCTATGAGGGTAAATGGAAAGCTATTTCCCTTGTGACGCACTTGTGGTGAAACCTGCCAGGATCTCTTCACCCACAGTGATGAAGAAAGAGCCCCTGTAGGTGCCTGGTGTACCCCAGAACTGAACAAGGCTCTGGAGAAGGGCTTCAGGGTTTGTGAAATCTATGAGGTTTGGCATTTTGAACAGAGGGGTAGCAGTCTTTTTTCAGATTATATAAAACTATGAGGAGAAATAACTGGACTCCAGATAATCCAATGTGAATCAACAGAAGCCGTTTATTAAGCACAGATCATCATCTTTTATATCCTGTGTTGTAGCCGTACACACGACTCGCTTATTTCTGATTAGCTAGTTACACTGTCCACGCGCTGTCCATGCAGTTCATTCACAGATCAGATTGGTTACAAGAATTCACATAGTAAATTGCTTAGTCATTAGCACAACATGTTTTCTACCTTCTCAGTTCCCGTTTTTCCCATGTACTAATTCCATCTTCTACCACCTGTTTTGCCCTTAATCTAATCTCTCATAGTAGGGAGGCTGGCTCACGTGACCATTTTCTCTCAGACACATTCCTGCAATACCCCCTTTTTCTTCTTGAGCCAGCCAGACCTTATGCATGGCATTTTCTATCATGTCAGTCACTTTGCGGAGAACACACGAGGCTACCATAATCAATAATAATATAACCAACAGTAGCATGAGCCCTTGCTTTTATAAATCTGATAACCATCCCGTTATACCCCATGATCTTAACCAATCATCGAAACCATTTTTGAACACTTTTAATTTGGACATGTTATCCTTCAGATCCCGTAACTGCTTATGAATGGATGATGAGTGGTCAGAAAGGTTCATACAACACATACCTTCAAAATCTTCACATCCATGACCCTGAGCCAACAGCAAAAAATCAATAGCCGCTCAATTTTGCAGCGTAGCATGCTGAATGCTATCAACATCAGTAAGCAAGCTAGATATGATTTCAGTTGTGAGGTTTATCTGTTTACTTGCCCAACACCCTATCTTATTCAACATATTTAATGCCGTTGCTGTTCCTAGCGATGGAAGAATACTTAGCCCTATTCTTTGTCCGAGATTCGGAAATGTTATATGGTCGCCACAGGATGGAGTGAAGGTATGAATTGTTCTCTTGGCTCTGTGTTTCCTGTGTGCTCTGCTCACTGTGTCTTTGGCTGTATGCAGGCCTCTGCTCGTAGATCTGCCCCATCTCCCCCTTTTTTGTTTAACACCAGACCATTTATTAACAAGGTCGCCATGACTTGTGCTTCTACTCGTTGTGACGCTCTTAGCAGGTTATATACTAAACACAATTAAAAACAGAATCAAAAAGAACCCTGCTAAGGCAATAAATACCCAGATTCCTAAATTTAGCGCAGAAAGCCAATTTCTTTGGATTTACCCATGAGAAATCCTTTTTTAATGTTTCAAATGCATTGCGGTTCATTAAGTCTTGAATCTTTAGTATTTGAGCTTTTAGCTGATCATGTAAAGGATGAATATTTTGTTGCAACGACATGTCAAAAGCACCTTGGAGATGGTGTTTAACCATCTCCCAGCCATGTAGCGACATATTCCAGGGGAGAGGTGTAACACAAAGTCTTCGAGAGTTGTACTCCCAATCGCAATACAGAGAAAGACGTGTTTTTAATGCATTTTGCCGATTCCCTATCCATGTTACTGCTGTTTTATACCTTACTCGTGTTAAATTTACACAATAAGATTGATTACATTCTTGTATACTTGCATTTTGAACCAAAGCAAACATACGGATGAGAAGTACAAATCATTACAGAATTCTCTTGCTCACAACTTCTATTTGTTGCAGTATTATCTGTGGTTAGCATGCACCCTGATTTAAGGTGCTTCTAATACACCTTCGGTTGTTCAGGCAATTCAACAGTTCTTACAAAATGTCAATCTACTGCTACAGGATTCACCCTTTTTTGTTTAGCAAGCATGGTTTTTAAAGTATGATGCATACGCTCCACAATTGCTTGCCCAGCCGGGGAATGAGGAATACTGGTGACATGTTTAATACCCCATGTCTGTAAAAAAAAAAAGACCTGTACTTTAGCGGACACATAAGCTGGTTCATTATCAGTTTTTATAGTTTTCGGTACTCCCATGACTGCAATGCATTGCAACCAATGTCGAATAACATCACAAGCCTTCTCTCCTGTATGAGCAGTAGCCACAACAAAGTGAGAAAACAAATCAGCTGAAACATGTCCAAATTCCATAATGTGAGTAACATCAGATTGCCAAAGTTCATCAGGTGTAAGCCCTCGTGGGTTAACCCCCACAAATGATGGCAGAGGAGCCAGCTGCTGACAATCGGCACAAGTTCACACAATATCATGTGCTTGTTGTTGTGTTAAAGAAAATTGCTTCCTATTAAGGAAATGCCTTCGCATTTTGATGAAAAAAATCATACAACATTTTAGCTTGCTGCATAATGTTCAGAGTTGTTACTGACAGAGTGTGATAATCTGCAACTGTGTTTCCCTCAGTTAAAGGACCAAGTAAACAGCTATGAGAGTGTATGTGGATGATAAAATAAGGAAACTGTCTTTTTCATAAAAGCAACATTAATTGCAGTAAGAGACTAAATAACAATTGGTTCTCTACTTGTTTTATAGATGCTCCTTCAAGTCTTTGAACAATACCAGTAACATATTGAGATTCTGCCTACATTTAACAGTTCCTGTTGAAATAAGTCAAAAGCCTTTACTGTGTCCCTGAACCATCTACAAACACCGTACAGGTGCCATCAAGAGGCTTTGGCGCTAGCAGGATGCGTGGCTGTAAAGGAATTTGTGAAAGTGACTGTAATAGTCTGTGCCAGGGCAAAGAATAATTTATTTGCCCAATATAATCTCCTAAGGCAATTTGTAGGTTAAGACTTTGTGATAACCAAGGGTCAAGGTCATCCTTTTTGATGGGGACATGTATGTGGCTTGGATCCATTCCAGAAAGTTGCTGACAGCACAAACGACCCTGGAAAAACAATCGTGGTAACATTTCAACCATCATAGTTACTGGTTTTGAAAAGGTATGTGGCAAAAATACCCACTCTAATGCAGTCAGGCTCTTTGCGAGTGCATCATCCCACTGTCCTATCAGGGTGTAAAGTTGAAATTCTTGTAGGAAGGTGTTCAATGCGTCTTGCAGCAGTAGTAGACTATATCTTATCTGCAACATGCTGTAATGCCTTCGGAGCTGTTGGGGTTAATGAACATAGAACTTATTGGGGGGGGGGTGGGCGGGGGGCAGACACAGTGCTTCAGGGTGTCCCCTGTATCTTCAAAGTATGCTCATGTCTCTCTCCCCCTCTCTGACCCGAGACAGCCCCCTTATATCCTGCACTGGATTGACTGGAGAAGTACAGGCTAGAGTCGCTGCATGCATGGCCAGTGCACGCAGCGAGTCCCACCAGACTCTCCTGCACTGGATCGAGTAGAAAAGTACAGGCTACGAGTCACTGCACGCGTGGCCAGCGTATGCAGCGAGTCTCACCAAACTCATGATCCAGCTTTGCTAACAGCGGCTGTCTGATACGTGACTACATTGTTGTAATCCCTTCTTGTTATCTTCTTCTGTGAAGGTCGGGTTCTCATGGATACACACATAGTTTTTACAGCAACATATTCTACAACTCGTACAAGGGTACGATGCAAAGTGGCATCTACAACTGATCGTATAATGCTTATTAAACATGGCAAACAGCATACTCAACATAACAGACAAATTCCTTCCACACAGGCGATGAGTATAATTTGCTTCAACCAACCCCACCCCCAAGTCCATCCAGCAAAGAGATTTCACCCAGTGGTCTCCACAAGTTGCCGGTTCGGTCGGTGCAGTTCCTGCAACTGGGCGTGGATGGATTTGGAGTGGTCACTTAGATTCATACAATACAGTCCTTTAAAATCTTGACAACCATGTCTGTGAGCTGAAAGCAAAAAATCAGTAGCAGCTCTGTTTTGCAACATCACATCTCAAATACTATCTACATCTAGCAATACCTCAGAAATAGCGGTACTAGTAGCATTGTTAAACTTATCCTTGGCAGCAAGAGAGTCCTTGTTATCAAGAAACCTTGGCAGCAAAAGAGTCCTTGTTAGCAAGAGCGCATGCGGACTCCCTGTTCTTGCTGGTGCTGTGCTTTGATCTTCTTCCACCACAGGCCAAGATTCTCAAGCAGCTAGATAAGGTGTCTGTGAGTCCATTACAGACTTATGTCATCCAAATGTTTTTCTTGCCAGCACCCGAGACTGAATAACAATTGGTGTGATATATGTGTTTTCCAGCACCCAGGTGCGAGTCCCTTGAGTGTATTTACAGTCCTCCTCGCCGATCTTCCATTGCTTTCCCATATTCCACTCCCTTGCTCAAGAGACCGCTTCTGCTGGGGTTCGTTTTAGTCTCGCAGGGTATAACACAGAGCAATCTACTAAGGCATGCAATAACATAGACACATATAGGAAAAAACCAAAACCATATCTCTATGGTACTGCTTTGAATCAGGTGTCCTATTTCTCTTTTTCTGATGCTTTCTCGTAATGCGTATGGCATACTTTTGTGCTAACGTGGCACATTTCCCATCTAATTGTTCCTGTTTGGTTTCTCTTTTTTTTTTCTTTTTCTCTTTTTTTTCCCTTTTTTTCTTTTTTACTCTTTTTTTCTCTCTGTTCCCCCCCCCATCACTTACAACTGACATAAAAGTCTGCCTTTGCAACAAGAGCTCAGTTTCTCATTTTTCCTTAAGTTTCTCATTTTCCTACAGAGCATCCTATAGATTTTGGCTCAACTCCTTTTCCCAATCAACCATGATCTTATAGGCAAACAACAAACAGCCAGCGATACGCCCTGCACGGGCGAGCCGTTCCCAAGACCGTAAACGTGTTGGCTGGTGAAAACTCCACAAATATTTCAGGACTTCCATCGGTTCTACAGCCCATCCTGGTGTATCTACCTGGGGTGCGCTCGCCTTTACGTCTAAACATTGTGTATATATAAACTTCTTCACTTGACGGAGTGTCAGCCCTAGTTGCATACGAGAACAGTACCACACCGGGCAGAACACCTGCTCAAGTGGAGTCACCTAACGACACTGCACACAACAAAAAACAAACAGTAGGCACAGATGCTGATCAGCAGGTATAAGCTGGCGCCCACACACACTTACACAGCAGACATACAAAAACCAGCACTTCTATCTCAGGGAGACGACTGGGGAGGGGAGGGTCTGAGGCGGGCAATGGCAGGAGCGAAGCGGCTCTGGCTGCATCCTTCTCTGCTGACATTCTGACAATACACCGCAATACCCCGATTCCGGCTGCGCACGTATAAGCGGTTGATAAGGAGGAACAGATGCAGTACCTGGCGCAAATGGAGAAGGATTAAGAATGGAGGAGCGCAATAACGACTTTCGTCGCTGTTGCTGTAAAATCTCCTCTGTGGTTGGAGCAGATGCAGGCATAGCTTTAATTGGGGTTAAAGGTGAATATAAATCAGGTTCAGTCTCTGGATTTATTGGACCAGGATCAAAGGGGTTCCCAGGATCATCCTCAGGGCTATTACAGAATAGGGTAGAGTGAACTTGAGTGCCTCCTTTCCCTTTGGCTTGTTCTGATTTCGGCAAGACGGGGGGGCAATCATCTGCTTTAAAATTAGGAGGTGCAGTGGTTGCCCCAGACAGAGCAGCATCGTTATTGCTCACATCTTACCTGATATCCTCCTGTTTCCGTATCATCTCTAGAATTTGCCACCAATTGGTTTGATAAGAGAGAGATCCCACTTGGTTGCAAGCTTCTATCATATCTATTAAGCCTGGATTCTTTAAGGCTTTTAATATACGCCTACAATCGATATTAGCATTCTCCACTGCAAGCTTTAACATCAGTGCTTCCTTGGCTTCTATGTTCTCCACTTGTTTATGAATAGCTTCCTGCAGGCGGTCAATAAATGCCATGTAGGGTTCATTAGGACCCTGCTTGACAGTTGTAAAAGACTGAGTTGACTTTTCCATGTCAGGAACTTTTACGATAGCTTGTAAAGCAAGGTCTGATGACTGTTTTAGTATCTCTGGAATTAATCTCGCCTGCAGCTGTGGGGTATCAACAGGTGCTTCCCCTAACAATTGAGGGATGCTCGCTCCCTGTAATGGATCGCCGTCCCCTCTTGACAAATTATCTACTGCGGCGATGCTGCACGCGTCTCTCCAGTGAGCCATAAAAAGAACTCGCTGTGTTGGGGTAGAAATAACTTCGGCTAGCTGCTTGATATCGAATGGAGTTAGTATGTGTCCTTTCATAATGTTATTTAATAGTCCTTGTGCATAAGGGGAGGTTAGTCCGTGCTGCATAATTGTTTTTCGCATTTCTCTAACCAGTTCGGTCGGTGCAGTTCCTGCAACTGGGCATGGATGGATTTGGAGTGGTCACTTAGATTCATACAATACAGTCCTTTAAAATCTTGACAACCATGTCTGTGAGCTGAAAGCAAAAAATCAGTAGCAGCTCTGTTTTGCAACATCGCATCTCGAATACTATCTACATCTAGCAATAACTGAGAAATAGCTGGACTAGTAGCATTGCTAAACTTATCCTTGGCAGCAAGAGAGTCCTTGTTAGCAAGAATCCTTGGCAGCAAAAGAGTCCTTGTTAGCAAGAGCGCATGCGGACTCCCTGGTCGTGCTGGTACTGTGCTTTGATCTTCTTCCAAAACAGGCCAAGATTCTCAAGCAGCTAGATAAGGTGTTCGTGAGTCCATTACAGACTTAAGTCATCCAAATGTTTTTCTTGCAAACACCCGAGGCTAAATAACAATTGGTGTGATATTGTAGGAATGTATCTGAGAGAAAATGGTCATGTGAGCCAGCCTCCCTACTATGAGAGATTAGATTAAGGGCAAAACAGGTGGTAGAAGATGGAATTAATACATGGGAAAAACAGGACTGAGAAGGCAGAAAACATGTTGTGCTAATGACTAAGCAATTTACTATGTGAACTCTTGTAACCAATCTGATGTGTGAATGAACTGCATGGACAGCGCGTGGACAGTGTAACTAGCTAATCAGAAATAAGCAAGTGGCATGTACGGCTACAACACAGGGTATAAAAGATGATGATCTGTGCTTAATAAACGGATTCTGTTGATTCACATTGGATCGGCTGGAGTCCAGTTATTTCTCCTCAGATGGTGACCCCGACGTGATACCGATCGGCGCTTGGCTTGAGCAGCGGAATGCGAGGGGCGGAAGACCCAGAAGGAGACCCACCGGCTGGAGGACGGCTCAACTGGACTGAGACCGGGCGGATTGGGCGGCAATCCGGAATAGAGGAAACAGACGACGTGGCCACGGACACCCAGAGAGAGGTGAGCAGCCAGGGCAGGAGATGGGGCAGCAAGTAACAAAAGAAGAAGGGGTTATGTTAAGACTTCTCCTGCATATCCTCTCTAAGAGAGGGGTGAAATACGATGAGCGTATGCTCCGAAGGTTGTTAACCTGGTGCAGAGAGAACGGATTCGCACCAGAGCCCCAGATAGCTTTTAAACCAGAAATATGGGAGGCTGTTGGGAAAAAAACTGTGGGAAGTGATAAGTAAAGGAGACAAAGAGGCATCACCGTTAGCAATGACATGGTGGTTGGTGTTATCGACCTTAGAAGATATGAAGGCGGAGCGAGCCATGGCAGACGGGGCTTTTGCAGCATTACAACCCACGGGAGGGGGATCGAACAGGCCAGGTCCGAAGGTCTGGGACGATCCCCTGCTGATCCCCTCTGCTCCACCTGAGGCCGATGGAGGAGGCAGAATGTCAGCAGAGCAGGACAGAGCCGGAGCTGTTTGCTCCTGCCATTGCCCGCCTCAGACCCTCCCCTCCCCAGTCGTCTCCCTGAGATAGAAGTGCTGTTTTTGTATGTCTGCTGTGTAAGTGTGTGTGGGCGCCAGCTTATACCTGCTGATCAGCATGTATGCTACTGTTTGGTTTTTGTTGTGTGCAGTGTCGTTAGGTGACTCCCCTTGAGCAGGTGTTCTGCCCAATGTGGTACTGTTCTCGTATGCAACTAGGGCTGACACTCCGTCAAGTGAAGAAGTTTATATATACACAATGTTTAGACGTAAAGGCGAGCGCACCCCAGGTAGATACACCAGGATGGGCTGTAGAACCGATGGAAGTCCTGAAATATTTGTGGAGTTTTCACCAGCCAACACGTTTACGGTCTTGGGAACGGCTCGCCCGTGCAGGGCGTATCGCTGGCTGTTTGTTGTTTGCCTATAAGATCATGGTTGATTGGGAAAAGGAGTTGAGCCAAAATCTATAGGATGCTCTGTAGGAAAATGAGAAACTTAAGGAAAAATGAGAAACT
This sequence comes from Larus michahellis, assembly GCF_964199755.1. Lineage (NCBI taxonomy): Eukaryota > Metazoa > Chordata > Aves > Charadriiformes > Laridae > Larus > Larus michahellis. Next base: position 15,797,795 of record NC_133929.1, on the reverse strand, counting down.
GAGCTCTTGTTGCAAAGGCAGACTTTTATGTCAGTTGTAAGTGATGGGGGGGGGAACAGAGAGAAAAAAAGAGTAAAAAAGAAAAAAAGGGAAAAAAAAGAGAAAAAGAAAAAAAAAAGAGAAACCAAACAGGAACAATTAGATGGGAAATGTGCCACGTTAGCACAAAAGTATGCCATACGCATTACGAGAAAGCATCAGAAAAAGAGAAATAGGACACCTGATTCAAAGCAGTACCATAGAGATATGGTTTTGGTTTTTTCCTATATGTGTCTATGTTATTGCATGCCTTAGTAGATTGCTCTGTGTTATACCCTGCGAGACTAAAATGAACCCCAGCAGAAGCGGTCTCTTGAGCAAGGGAGTGGAATATGGGAAAGCAATGGAAGATCGGCGAGGAGGACTGTAAATACACTCAAGGGACTCGCACCTGGGTGCTGGAAAACACATATATCACACCAATTGTTATTCAGTCTCGGGTGCTGGCAAGAAAAACATTTGGATGACATAAGCCTGTAATGGACTCACAGACACCTTATCTAGCTGCTTGAGAATCTTGGCCTGTTGTGGAAGAAGATCAAAGCACAGCACCAGCAAGAACAGGGAGTCCGCATGCGCTCTTGCTAACAAGGACTCTTTTGCTGCCAAGGATTTGTGATAACAAGGACTCTCTTGCTGCCAAGGATAAGTTTAGCAATGCTACTAGTCCAGCTATTTCCGAGGTATTGCTAGATGCAGATAGTATTTGAGATGTGATGTTGCAAAACAGAACTGCTACTGATTTTTTGCTTTCAGCTCACAGACATGGTTGTCAAGATTTTAAAGGACTGTATTGTATGAATCTAAGTGACCACTCCAAATCCATCCACGCCCAGTTGCAGGAACTGCACCGACCAAACCGGCAACTTGTGGAGACCACTGGGTGAAATCTCTTTGCTGGATGGACTTGGGGGTGGGGTTGGTTGAAGCAAATTATACTCATCGCCTGTGTGGAAGGAATTTGTCTGTTATGTTGAGTATGCTGTTTGCCATGTTTAATAAGCATTATACGATCAGTTGTAGATGCCACTTTGCATCATACCCTTGTACGAGTTGTAGAATATGTTGCTGTAAAAACTATGTGTGTATCCATGAGAACCCGACCTTCACAGAAGAAGATAACAAGAAGGGATTACAACAATGTAGTCACGTATCAGACAGCCACTGTTAGCAAAGCTGGATCATGAGTTTGGTGAGACTCGCTGCATACGCTGGCCATGCGTGCAGTGACTCGTAGCCTGTACTTTTCTACTCGATCCAGTGCAGGAGAGTCTGGTGGGACTCGCTGCGTGCACTGGCCATGCATGCAGCGACTCTAGCCTGTACTTCTCCAGTCAATCCAGTGCAGGATATAAGGGGGCTGTCTCGGGTCAGAGAGGGGGAGAGAGACATGAGCATACTTTGAAGATACAGGGGATGCCCTGAAGCACTGTGTCTGCCCCCGCCCCCCCCCCCATAAGTTCTATGTTCATTAACCCAAACAGCTCAGAAGGCATTACAGCATGTTGCAGATAAGATATAGTCTACTACTGCTGCAAGACGCATTGAACACCTTCCTACAAGAATTTCAACTTTACGCCCTGATAGGACAGTGGGATGATGCACTCGCAAAGAGCCTGACTGCATTAGAGTGGGTATTTTTGCCACATACCTTTTCAAAACCAGTAACTATGATGGTTGAAATGTTTCCACGATTGTTTTTCCAGGGTCGTTTGTGCTGTCAGCAACTTTCTGGAATGGATCCAAGCCACATACATGTCCCCATCAAAAAGGATGACCTTGACCCTTGGTTATCACAAAGTCTTAACCTACAAATTGCCTTAGGAGATTATATTGGGCAAATAAATTATTCTTTGCCCTGGCACAGACTATTACAGTCACTTTCACAAATTCCTTTACAGCCGCGCATCCTGCTAGCGCCAAAGCCTCTTGCTGGCACCTGTACGGTGTTTGTAGATGGTTCAGGGACACAGTAAAGGCTTTTGACTTATTTCAACAGGAACTGTTAAATGTAGGCAGAATCTCAATATGTTACTGGTATTGTTCAAAGACTTGAAGGAGCATCTATAAAACAAGTAGAGAACCAATTGTTATTTAGTCTCTTACTGCAATTAATGTTGCTTTTATGAAAAAGACAGTTTCCTTATTTTATCATCCACATACACTCTCATAGCTGTTTACTTGGTCCTTTAACTGAGGGAAACACAGTTGCAGATTATCACACTCTGTCAGTAACAACTCTGAACATTATGCAGCAAGCTAAAATGTTGTATGATTTTTTTCATCAAAATGCGAAGGCATTTCCTTAATAGGAAGCAATTTTCTTTAACACAACAACAAGCACATGATATTGTGTGAACTTGTGCCGATTGTCAGCAGCTGGCTCCTCTGCCATCATTTGTGGGGGTTAACCCACGAGGGCTTACACCTGATGAACTTTGGCAATCTGATGTTACTCACATTATGGAATTTGGACATGTTTCAGCTGATTTGTTTTCTCACTTTGTTGTGGCTACTGCTCATACAGGAGAGAAGGCTTGTGATGTTATTCGACATTGGTTGCAATGCATTGCAGTCATGGGAGTACCGAAAACTATAAAAACTGATAATGAACCAGCTTATGTGTCCGCTAAAGTACAGGTCTTTTTTTTTTTTACAGACATGGGGTATTAAACATGTCACCAGTATTCCTCATTCCCCGGCTGGGCAAGCAATTGTGGAACGTATGCATCATACTTTAAAAACCATGCTTGCTAAACAAAAAAGGGGGAATCCCATAGGTATGACCCCTCAAGAGTGATTGTATAAAGCAACTCATGTTTTAAATTTTCTAAACATGTCTTCTTTGTCATCCACAGCAGTAGATCGACATTTTGGAAGAACTGTTCAATGGCCTGAACAACCGAAGGTGTATTAGAAGCACCTTAAATCAGGGTGCATGCCAACCACAGATAATACTGCAACAAATAGAAGTTGTGAGCAAGAAAATTCTGTAATGATTTGTACTTCTCATCCGTATGTTTGCTTTGGTTCAAAATGCAAGTATACAAGAATGTAATCAATCTTATTGTGTAAATTTAACGCGAGTAAGGTATAAAACAGCAGTAACATGGATAGGGAATCGGCAAAATGCATTAAAAACACGTCTTTCTCTGTATTGCGATTGGGAGTACAACTCTCGAAGACTTTGTGTTACATCTCTCCCCTGGAATACGTTGCTACATGGCTGGGAAATGGTTAAACACCATCTCCAAGGTGCTTTTGACATGTCGTTGCAACAAAATATTCATCCTTTACATGATCAGCTAAAAGCTCAAATACTAAAGATTCAAGACTTAATGAACCGCAATGCATTTGAAATATTACAAAAGGATTTCTCGTGGGTAAATCCAAAGAAATTGGCTTTCTGGGCTAAATTTAGGAATCTGGGTATTTATTGCCTTAGCAGGGTTCTTTTTGATTCTGTTTTTAATTGTGTTTAGTATATAACCTGCTAAGAGCGTCACAACGAGTAGAAGCACAAGTCATGGCGACCTTGTTAATAAATGGTCTGGTGTTAAACAAAAAAGGGGGAGATGGGGCAGATCTACGAGCAGAGGCCTGCATACAGCCAAAGACACAGTGAGCAGAGCACACAGGAAACACAGAGCCAAGAGAACAGTTCATACCTTCACTCCATCCTGTGGCGACCATATAACATTTCCGAATCTCGGACAAAGAATAGAGCTAAGTATTCTTCCATCGCTAGGAACAGCAACGGCATTAAATATCTTGAATAAGATAGGGTGTTGGGCAAGTAAACAGATAAACCTCACAACTGAAATCATATCTAGCTTGCTTACTGATGTTGATAGCATTCAGCATGCTACGCTGCAAAATTGAGCGGCTATTGATTTATCTACAATAATGCTTTGAGTCAGGTGTCCCCATTCACCGAGACCAGCTCCAGTGCAGGTAAAGTCCACACTGCAGAAGGGAATCACAGCAAAAAAGGGTCACCTAGGGGCTCACTTTCGAGGCTTTTAAAGCCAGGAAAAGCACCCAGCCCGAGCCGCTACCCGGCACTTCCAGGAGGCAGAGCCACCACTCCCAGCAGCAGATTTAAACGAGGCGTAAACACGCCAACGGTCACTCACCGAGGAGACCAGCTCTAGTGCAGGTAAGTCTGTACTGGGGAAGAGAATCACGGCAAAAAAAGGGTCGGCTAGGGGCTCGTTTTTGAGGGTTTTAAAGCCAGGAAAAGCGCCCAGCCCAAGCAGCTACCCAGCACTTCCGGGGGGCAGAGGCAGCTGAGGAGCTGAGGGCGGAGCCACCACCCCCAGCGGCAGGTGTGAATGAGCAGGGGATGGGACCACTCTCCCCCCTCATAAAAGAAGCCCTTCAGGAGAACAGCAACCAGGTCATTGGGCACTGAGCAAACAAGCAGCAAGTGGGCGGTGCCTGGGTGTCACCACGGAACCACTTGAGAGTATTAGAGGAGGGTGTACTTCCTGGGCTGGGCAGCCAAACAGGGTGTGACACACCAGTCCCATGACAGTAATCTGCACAGCAGTTCACGCAGGATAGAGCTGAAAGACAGCCAACCTGGCCACCTAGCAATGGTAACTACTCGCAAGAAGACTGTGGTATCCATGAGCTCCACAACCACCAGCTCTGATGCAGCCTCTCAGATGGAGCTCCTGTGGGAACATGCTACCACACAGACATCAGGCTGCAGGGTGTGCCCTGCTCTTATGCTGGTGTCGGATGGTAGTGATGGGCACGCCTATGGGAGATGTGCCCAGCTAGAGGATCTCCCCTGCTTAGTGATGGAGCTCAGGGAGGAGGTAAGCATGTTGAGGGCCATCAGGGAATGTGAGAGGAAAATAGATGCTTGGAGTAGGATCCTGCATCCCACAACAGAAACCTAGCAGTCAGACAGAACCCCTGCAACAGAGAACTCCCTGTCCTCTGTCACCTCAACTGAAGGCAGTAACCTGGAGGACAGGGGGCAATGTCAGGAAGTTCCTGCATGGCGCAACAGGCGCTGCACTCAGGACTGCCTGGCAACTACCCCATCTTCCTGGGTGCTATTATTTAACAGGTACAGTGCTCTGCAAAGGAACCTGGATGGCGATAAGCACGATAGTTCTCCTACCTTGGAGGTGTCAGCGAGGTCTAGTCAGACCTCCCCCTGCATCAAAACCTCTGTGGTTAAGAAGAACAGACAGGTAACTGTCATAGGTGACTCCCTACTGAAGGGAGCAGAAGGCCCAATATGCAGGCTGGACCTGGTACATAGGGAGGTCTGCTGCCTCCCTGGGGCCTGGGTCAAGGACGTGAAGAGGATGCTTCCTTCCCTGGTATGGCCCTCAGACTACTACCCACTTTTGATCTTTCAGGGAGGGAGTGAAAAGAAGTCCAAGGGCAATGAAGAGAAATTTCAAGACCCTGGGATGGCTAGTCAAGGGATCAGGAGCACAAGTTGTGTTCTCCTCTATCCCTCCAGTTGTGGGGAATGATGAGGGGGTAAATAGGAAGAGCCAGCAGATCAATGCCTGGCTCCGAGCCTGGTGCTACTGGCAGGACTTTGGGTTCTTTGACCATGGCCTGACTTACAAGATGCCAGGCCTGCTGGTAATAGGTGGGAATACCTTGACTTCCAGGGGCAAAAGGGTTCTAGGACAAGAGTTATCAGGGCTCATTGAGAGAGCTTTAAACTAGATTTGAAGGGGGGTGGGGATGGTACTGGGCTTGCCAGTGAGGTGCCAGGGCATAGTTGCTCAGCGCTCGTGGGCCAGTGTGCCAGTATTTCTGAAAGCCAGAAGGCATACCACCCCTCAAGGGTGAAAACTACACACACAACTCCCTCTCTGAAATGCTTATACACCAATGCACGCAGCATGGGGAATAAGCAGGAAGAGCTGGAGATCTGTGTGAGGTCGCGGGGCCATGATCTCATTGCAATTACTGAGATGTGGTGGGACAGCTCACATGACTGGAACGCTGTCATGGATGGCTATGTCCTTTTCAGGAAAGACAGGCCAGCGAGGCGTGGGGGTGGAGTTGCACTCTATGTGAGAGAGCATCTGGAATGTATTGAGCTCTCCCTGGGGGTGGATGAAGAGAGAGCTGAGAGCTTGTGGGTAAGGATTAAGGGGCAGGCAAATATCTGCTGGGAAGGCTACTCAGCCATGCGTGTACAGTCCAGGAGGCTCCTCCAGTGCATTGATGATAACTTTCTGACACAGGTGGTGCAGGTCCCAACAAGGAGAGGAGCACTCCTGGACCTGGTACTGACAAACACAGAGGGACTGGTGGAGGACATTAAGGTTGGGGGCACCCTAGGTTGTAGTGATCATGAGAAGATAGAGTTCAGGATAATGGGTAGTATGCACAAAACAACAAGAAGTAAAATCGCAACCTTGGATTTCAGGAGGGCTAACTTTGACCTCTTCAAGAAACTGCTTGGAGACATCCCATGGGCTAGGGCTCCAGAAGGCAAGGGGGCTCAAGAGAGCTGGTTGGTATTCAAAGACCACTTCCTCCAAGCTCAGGATGGGTGCATCCCTAAGAGCAAGAAATCAGGCAAGGGACACAGGAGACCTGCATGGTTGAGCAGGGAGCTTCTGGAAAAGCTCAAGTGGAAGGAGGAAGTTTATAGCAAGTGGAAGAATGGACTGACCCCTTGGGAAGATTACAAGAATGCCTTCAGAGTGTGCAGGGATGAAACGAGGAAAGCCAAGGCCGCCTTGGAATTAAACCTGGCAAGGGATGTCAAGCTCAACAGGAAGGGTTTCTTCTACGAGTATATTGGAGGCAAAAGGAAGACCAGAGCAGTTATGGGCCTGCTGTTGAATGAGACAGGAGCCATGGTGACAGAGGATGCAGAGAAGGCGGAGTTACTGAATGCCTTCTTTGCTTTGGTCTTTACTGCTCGGCCAAGCCCTCAGGAGTCCCAGACTTTGGAGAAAATAACAGGGAAAGAGGAAGACTTTCCCTTGGTTGAGGAGGATCAAGTGAGAGATCAATGAGATATTCACAAGTCCATGGGCCCTGATGGGATGCACCCGAGAGTGCTGAGGGAGCTGGCAGAAGTCATTGCTGGGCCACTCTCCCATCATCTTTGAAAGGTCCTGGAGAACAGGGGAGGTGCCTGAGGACTGGAGGAAAGCCAATGTCACTCCAGCCTTCAAAAAGGGCAAGAAGGAGGACCCAGGAAACTACAGGCCAGTCAGCCTCACCTGCATCCCTGGAAAGGTGATGGAACAGTTCATTCTGGGCCTCATCTCAAGGCATGTGGAGGAAAAGAAAGCTATCAGAAGTACTCAACATGGATTCACCAAGGGGAAATCATGTCTGACTAATCTGATAGCCTTCTATGATGGCATGACTGAATGGATAGATGAGGGGAGGGCAGTAGATGTGGTGTACCTTGACTTCAGCAAGTCTTTTGACCTGGTCTCCCACAGCATCCTCATCGGGAAGCTTGGGAAGAGTGGGCTAGATGAATGGACAGTAAGGTGGATAGATAACTGGTTGAAAGACAGAGCTCAGAGGGTCGTGATTAGGGGCACAGAGTCTAGTTGGAGGTCAGTGATGAGTGGTGTTCCCCAGGGGTCAGTACTGGGTCCAGTCCTCTTCAATATATTCATCAATGACCTGGAGGAAGGGACAGAGTGCACCCTCAGCAAGTTTGCTGATGACACAAAGCTGGGAGGGGTGGCTGATACACCAGAGTGCTGTGCTGCCATACAGAGAGACCTGGACAGGCTGGAGAGTTGGGCAAAGAGGAACCTCATGAAATTCAACAAGGGCAAGTGTAGGGTGCTGCACCTGGGAAGGAATAATCCCATGCACCAGTACAGGTTGGGGGCCGACCTGCTGGAGAGCAGCCCTGTGGAAAGAGACCTGGGAGTCCTGGTGGACAACAGGATGACCATGAGCCAGCAATGTGCCCTTGTGGCCAAGAAGGCCAAGGGCATCCTGGGGTGCATCAAGAGGAGGGTGGCCAGCAGGTCGAGGGAGGTCATCCTCCCCCTCTACTCTGCCTTGGTGAGGCCACATCTGGAGTACTGTGTCCAGTTCTGGGCTCCCCGGTTCAAGAGGGACAGGGAACTGCTGGAGAGGGTGCAGCAAAGGGCTACCAAGATGATCAGGGGACTGGAACACCTCTCTTATGAAGAAAGGCTGAGGGATTTGGGTCTCTTCAGTCTGGAAAAAAGACGGCTGAGGGGGGACCTTATCACCACTTGTAAATGCTTAAAGGGTGGGCATCAGGAGGATGGGGCCAGGCTGTTTTCAGCGGTGCCCGGGGACAGGACAAGAGGTAATGGGCACAAACTTGAGCATAGGAAGTTCCACCTAAACATGAGGAGGAACTTCTTTGAGGGTGGCAGAGCACTGGAACAGGCTTCCCAGAGAGGTGGTGGAGTCTTCGTCTCTGGAGACATTCAAAACTCACCTGGACATGTTCCTGTGTAACCTGCTCTAAGATGACCCTGCTCTGGCAGGGGGGGTTGGACTAGATGACCTCCAGAGGTCCCTTTCAACCCTACCATTCTATGATTCCTCTTGTCAGGAAATTAAACCACTCAGCCAGGTAGGCACCACCAATAGTTTCATTCATTTGGTGTGTTAAGTCCCAGAGAATGCTGAATGTCATGCTTTATGCTGTTGTGTAAGGGATAATAGAAGATTTTCTGAGTGAGACAATGGAAAATTACTAGTTGAACCAAACCCAATATACGTGCCGAGAAAAAGGACCTCAGTACTGTTGCTGCAAAAACTATGTGCGTATCCGTGAGAACCTGACCTTCAAAGAAGAAAATAACAAGAAGGGAGTGCAATAATGTGGTCGCATATCAGAAAGCCGCGGTTAGCAAAGCTGGATCATGAGTCTGGTGCAGCGACTGTAGCCTGTACTTCTCCACTCAATCCGGTGCAGGATATAAGGGGGCTGTCTTGGGTCAGAGAGGGGGAGAGAGACATGAGCGCACTTTGAAGATAGAGGGGACGCCCTGAAGCGCTGTGCCTGCCTCCCTCAGCTGTACCGATGTGACTCCTTGTTATCCTGCTGCTCGGTAATGCTACTACGATCTATGGGTTGGTAAGACTCTCTCAAGTAACTTTTGGAACATTTGGGAACTGCTTAGCAAGGTCTGTGCCTACCTCCCTCTGCCGTACCGATGTGGCTCCTCGTTATCCTGCTGCTCAGCAGTGCTACTATGATCTATGGGTTGGTAAGACTCTCTGAAGTAACTTTTGGGACATTTGGGAACCACTTTGCAAGGCTTTGCAATAAAGCTGAATTAATAACTTTTTTTCTCTGTAGCAAGGCTTCACAATAAAGCAGAGTTAACCTTTTTTTTTTTCCTTTCTGTGGGCTCCGTTTTGTACGTTGGAATCTCTCCAAAAAAGAACCAGTTACAGTTGTCTGTTTCATCAGTTATGTTGAAGCAACACATGCCTTCAAAGTCAAAGTGGCATTTCTGGTGTCAAGGGAGGAATTAGTCCACTGTAGCTGATATTGTAATTTTCATTGGCATACAGCCGTTACATACTCAGAAAAGATAGCAATGAGACACATTAATATCAAAATCACTTAGCATAGTATAATTCTATAATACAGCTGCTGGGGTTGATGCATCACTGAAAACAAGTTGTCTAAATATCTGCAGCTGTTGACCTTCCCTTAATATATAAAAGGCAAATGAGTTAGTCACAGTAGAGGCTAACCAAATGCAAGTATTTACATGTTGATTTTGCAGAGATGTATCCAGGGTGTGTGCTTGTAGTACCAGACTATAATGCACGGTGAGCCAACCTGTGATAGGGGAGGAATACAGGAGTGTCATCACCTTCCAGTAATACATATGCCGTTGCTCCAGCTCCTTCAGCTAGTATTACCCCTGGTTTGATGACCTGATGTGAGGTAATTGCCCATACAGATTGGAGAGCTGTGTCTCGTGCTTTTTCAGATTGAACTTCAATTTGATGCTGGGCTTGCGATACCAATAACACTGTTCTGATGCTATCTCCTCTAGATAAGGCACAGGTACTTGTCGAGGACACCTGAAATACAAGAACTCGAGAATCTGATATTAACAAAGGATGTAAAGTAAGAGGAGATGTTGGGGTACAAAATCATACTGTATTTTCAGGGGTTGTTATATGAATCTTCGTGTCTACACCAATAGGTTGCGGTCCCACCATACAGTCTGTAGGTGTAAACAGTTCCATTTTCCCTGTTGTTAGTATTTTGGGAGAGACACCATCTGGAAGAACTTCAGTCTTTACCATGTTTTGTACTGGGGTGTTGTGTTACGATCATAGGGTGTCTGGTTATGGATATTTCAGCTGTTTAACAAAAAAAACCTGCTTTAGTAAGATGTGGACTTCAATGCAAAGATTTAGTACTGGTTAATTTTTTTAGTTGTTCCTTCAACATTCTATTCATTCTTTCAATTAAGCCATTAGCTTGGGGATGGTAAGCAATGTGGAATATCCACTCTATCCCTAGCCCTTGAACCCAGTCTTGGGCATTTTGCCCACTAAAATGGGTTCCTCGGTCACTTTGTATTTGGTGAGGAGGGCCATATTGATGGATAAGTTCTTCTAGTGCTTCAATTGTGTTGTGCTGATTAGCATGTTTGGTGGGTTTAGCAAAAAACAGTCCTGACACTGTATCTACAGCAGTGAATATGTATTGCCACCCCCTTGACAGGGGTAAGGGGCCTATATAATCGACCTGCCAGGTATTCAAGGGCCATTGACCATGTTTAATCTTTCCCCATGGCCTATGTAATGTCCTTAAATGTAGCTGTGTGCAAGTAATACAATTATGCGCACATGTTTTATAAATGTGTAGTGGCAGAGGGGTTTGATTGTGAGCAATGTCCCATGTACGTGCAGTGCAAGCTGATCGATGTCCACAAGCTATATGTGCATTTATTGCTTGAGCATGTACTTCAGCAGAGGTCATCTTATCTACTTCCCTGTTATTTTGTGACTCGAGTCATCTTTTTGATGGGCCAAGACATGCCTTACTCTTAAAGGATAGTTTTGTACATATTGCCAAATTTGTTGCTATATATCTGCACCCCACGTAGGGTACTTTTGCACATGCCAATCCTCTTGGGCCCAGCATGGTAACCACATTGTGAGAGTTTTGTATAAAACCCAACTGTCAGTATATAAGTATCGTGCATTTCCTTCTAAAATAGCGAGAGATGCTGCAATCAGTTCAGCCCACTGACTAGATGCCTGTAGTCCTGTTTGCCATAGTATGACTCCTGGTAACAGAGCATATGCAACTGCTCCCCATTGTCTTTGTCCAGTTGCTGTGTATGTTGCACTTCCATCTGTAAACCAGGCATCTTTTTTATGGTCTACTATTAACTCGTCATAGGGGGGAGCCTCCTTCACAGGAGATGTAGGGATATCTCCAGGAGGGAAAGTTTCCCCTAGTCTGGGCATGTGACTAAATGATACTGTTCCTAGGAGAGTAGCATGTGAAGTGGTTACATGTGGTTTTTCCTGGTAGAAATCGTTGTTGTAAATAATGTTTCCATTTCCAATGTGTGGATGCCTGAGCTACCCCTGCATGGGCCCTAACAGAATGTTGTGGTTTTGGCCAAATTGGCCAATGGCCGGTGACAGATGCTCCCCCCCAGCCTCTCGTACATGGAGAGGAGGAGGAGAGATAAAGAGATTTATGAGTTTAGAAGAAACTAAACTACTTTAATGGAATATTAATAATAAGATAAAAAGGAAAATAATGAAATAGATACAGTATATACAAGACTGTATTAAGCTCCCAGGATGACATCACTGGCAGGCACTGGGGAAGTCCCAGGCTGGACTCAGCGATGGGTGGGAACCAGGTTCCAGAGTTGGAGTCAGGAACACATGGATTGGGATCAAAGGCAGATGAACAGACAGAGTCCTCCTCAGACGTCAGCCATTGAAGTTGACCCTTTGATCCCTCAGCTTTTATACTGAGCATGGGGCAGATGGGATGGAATACCCCTGTTGGTCAACTTTTGGTCACCTGTCCTGTCTGCTCCTCCCCACAGGTGGGACCCCTCTACACTTTTCCGCTTCTGACCCTCTAACAGGGCAAATAATGAAGTTAGCTGACCTTGGTTGTTATAGCAATAAGTATAAGGCAAGAGCCTCTCTGCATACCATTCCTTGGCACAAACTGTCTTATCACTCTGAACAAACCATTTCAGACACAACATGCTGTTAATTTCAGAGAGTTAGAAGAGGCCTAGCTAAGAAGTAAAATTACTGAACAGAAAGTTGATTCTGTTTTACCTCAAACCAGGACACAGAATCATCAGTAACCCATCCTTGAATAGGTATGTGTGTGTGTATGGTCACACTGTCTTGGCCTGTGATTCTTCCTATTTCTTGTAGTGCCCAAACTACGGCTATGATTTGTTTTTCCATCAGGGTGTAATGTATGGCAGAGCCTTGTAATGATTTGGACCAAAAATCCTACAGGTTCCTTCTGATTTTTCGGCCCAGTCGTCTGCCACGACCCCCATGAAACTATATCATCTAAATTTGTTACTTCCAATTCAAAAGGGTATCCTTGTCTAGGAGTATATAGCTGTGCATGGTCAATCAAAGCATTTTTGCACACATCAGAGGCTTCTTGTTGTTTTGTCCACTGCAGGGGGTGCAGTAATACCGCCAGATGCAGGATGAAAATTCTCCAATACCCTAAGAGTCTCCAAAAGGTCTGTAACTGTTTTACTGTGGTTGGTACAGGAAATCTCTGGACTGTTTGCTGTACATTATTTGGTATTTCTCTAATCTGTCCATGACAAACTATTCCCAAAAATTGTACAGTAGTAGTAGGGCCCTGTATCTTCTTTGAATAAATTGCCCAGCCTTGGTCCTGTAAATGTGCTTTTAATGATTCTGCAGCTGGTGCAATTTCTTCTTGTGATTGTGCCATAATTAATAAATCATCAATATAATGGTAAACAGTGATAGTACCTGACCACAATGCCACATTGGCTGCTATCATTTGGTGGCAAATTGAGGGGCTGTGTTTGTATCCCTGAGGCAGTACTTGAAAAGTATATTGCTTTTGTTGCCAGGTAAAGGCAAACTGGTCTTGGCTTTCTGGGGCAATACGTATCGAGAAGAAAGCGTTAGCAAGATCTATAACCACCTCCCAGGGCTGTAAATTTTTGCTGATTTTTTCTATAAGGGTGACCATATCTGGTACTGTGACTGCAAGTGGGGGGTGACTTTATTTAATTCTCTATAATCTACAGTCATCCTCCAAGTGCCATCTGGGTTTCGGACAGGCCAAATAGGATTATTAAAAGCAGTCATAGTTTCCTTGACAATTCCCACTTGCTGAAGTGCCTAGATAGTTTGAATGATTTCCTCCTCCCCCCTTGGAATACAATATTGTTTTACAGTTACCACTTTGGCAGGCACGGGCAGCACAACAGGATCCCACTTCGGAAATCCACGCAAAATAGTTATGGATTAAATAGCAAATCCTGCTTGTGGAGTTCCAAAGCAGAAACAACCATTTAAGGTTTCAATTGTTCGTCCTGCCAACCCATCAATCCCCAAGATATATTCTTTAATTGGGGCAATTAACACAGTCGCGGCAAATGGCATTGCCAATTGTTAAGGTAACCTGCGCCTGGAGAGCAGGCGTTGGATTTCCCCCCAGTCCACAAATCTGTGATGTGGTTTCATAAGCATTAATATTGCTATGTAGTACAGTAACCTCAGCTCCAGTATCCACCAGAGCTAAGACATGTAAAGTTCCCCCAGACAGCCAGTGTATAGTTAATGGAACATAAGGGCATTGGTCCCCTCTACAGTAAGAGGCTACTGTGGCGGCAATTTGAGGGGACCTGCCAAACCCTCATTTCTGCTGCTTTGGCATTTGCCAGTTCTTGTCATGTATTAAGGTGGCAGGCGGGGTGAAGGGTGGGCACGGGGTTTATGGTGGGGCTGAGAGTGGTCGGTTTCTTTGTGCAAACGCTAACTTTTGCTACCGGCGAAACATTTCTGACATTGTAATCCCATCTATTTCTGACCGTGGGATGCCAGCTTGTATGAGATCAGTCCACATTTGTTTCCTTGTTACCCATGCTGTGACTGCATTCGGTTTTGCTGGCTTTCTTTTATTTACCACTCGAGCAGATGTCCCCAACATTACAGCCCCCATTTCCCTTAAGGTATTTGCTAAGGCGCCTATAGTACCCATGGCATTTGTCACCGCTGGTATAATCAAAGGTTTTAGTGACGCAGGCGCTCTTTTCATAAACTGCATTTTCATAGCTCTTGTTATCAGTAGACTATCCGTATTGGATCCCATAACCACTGCATGAGCCATCCCAATCTGCCGCACCACATTAATACCTTCTTCCATTGTACCCCAATTATCAAGAGATGTCAGTAATTTGGAAGGTTCTGCATATGCTGTTAAAACTGCTGCACACAACCATTGAAATAGTGTAGGTGCAATAATGTCTCGCCCATCAGGGCCTCTGACAGTTTGCAACTGAGCATATCCTCGTTGTATCTGATCATCCTTAACTATAGGGCTTAATAAATATTTTTCAGTCGCTATTAAATGGATAGATGCAGCTGCACTATCCCATGCTTGCAAAATCCATGCCAGTATGATTTCACCATTCTTTTGCTAATAAACCTCCTGAAATTCCCTTAACTCTTTCGGAGTATAAGTACGTGTAAGCTACACTGCCCCATCTGCTTGTTGCTGCTGCCCCATCATTTGTATGAGGGGTTGTGCTTCCACCACCTCAGTGTCTTTTATGTCTGGATCAAATTCAAACTCAATCTCAGAGTCAGAGGAATCACTGCAAATATTTCCATCCCATTCCTCAGGGTTCCATGACGGTTTTCTGGTGAGAGCCTGAAGTTGGGAAATTGTAACCTTATCTTTCCCATATTTATCCCTTCACTTATTCGTGATATGCGCTACCAACCGCTCCACATTATCCTGTAACCCGTGGCACCGCTCTGATTGAAGAGAAATTACTTCTTGTGCGACTGCCTTTGCATCTTGTAAAGAGCCGTTTTCCTTTTCCAATTCTCTCACTTTACTATGTAATGCAACAACTTCACAATTAAGAGCTCTAAGTCTGGTAGCTAACAACCATCCTAATTTCCCTGCTAATTTACGTGAAGAATGCGATGCCATTTTCCACGGCAACCAACACATAGCCATTTCAATTGCCTGGGGGGTAATCACTGCTCCGTCATCTAATTCAGGTCATGCCTGCGGCGGAGTCAATTGAGCCAGAAAAGCAGCAACAGGAGTCCAGTATTCAGTACTGGGCCATCCCGAAATATAGGAAGTCATCTCAGTTTCCCTCCCCAACCCACCATTTTTTCCTCAGCCATGGCATGGTTGTTCCTGGAACTGCCGACTATGCCAAATGGGTGAGCCGATGCAGGCAGGACACAGGTACAACCACAAAACCACAGATGAAAGGCAAAGAACAAGTTTCATCTCAATACCTCACAGACCATGGAATCTCCAAAGCAACACCCGGGTAGAGGCACGCCAGCAGGGGACGCAGGCACCGTGAAGTGAAAGAGAGCCCTTGTTAGCAAGAGTCCCTGGCAGTGACAGAGTCCTTGTTAGAAAGAGCGTGCGTGGACTCCCTGTTCTTGCTGGTATTTAAAGGGTTCAAACAGGCATAGTTTTCCCACTGTGCTTTGATCTTCTTCAACAACAGGGCAGGATTATCAAGTGGCTAGATAAGGTCTCCCTGAGTCCATAGCAGACTTACCTTATCTAAGGGCAGATGTTCTACTTGCAAGCACCCAAGACTGAACAACAATTAGTGTGATATATGTGTTTCCCAGCACCCCAGGTGCAAGTCACTTGAGCGTATTTACAATCCACCTCACCAATCTTCTGTTGCTTTCCCACAAACAGCTGGAGTGCATGGAGCGCCACCTGGGGATGGATGAAGAGACAACAGAGAGTTTATGGGTCAAGATTAAAGGGAATTCAGGGGCAGGTGACGTTACAGTAGGGGGCTGCTACAGGCCACCTGACAAGGGTGACAAAGCGGATGAGGCCCTCCATAGACAGATAGGAGCAGCGTTGCATTCACAGACCCTGGTCCTCATGGGGACTTCAGCCACCATCTGTTGGAGGGACAACACAGCAGGGCACAGGAAATCCAGGAAGTTCTTGGAATGCGTCGATGACAACTTTCTTCTTCAAATAGTAGAGGAGCCAACAAGGAGAGGAGCCATGCTGGACCTTGCCCTTACCAACAAGGAGGGGCTAGTGGGGAACGTCAAGCTCAAGGGCAGCCTTGGCTGCAGTGATCATGAAATGGTAGAATTCAAGATCCTTAGGGAAGTGAGGAAGATGCACAGCAAGCTCACTACCCTGGACTTCAGGAGAGCAGACTTTGGCCTCTTGAGGGATCTGCTTGGCAGGGTAACATGGGAAAAAGTATTGGAGGGATGAGGGGCCCAAGAGAGCTGGTTAGTATTCAAGGATCACCTCCTCCAAGCTCAGGAGCGGTGCATCCCAAGAAGGAAGAAGTCAGGCAAAACAGCCAGGAGGCCTGCATGGATGAACACGGAGCTCCTGGACAAGCTCAAAAGCAAAAAGGAGGCCTACAGAGGGTGGAAGCAAGGACAGGAAGACTGGGTGGAATACAGAGAAACTGTCCAAGTGACCAGGAACCAGGTTAGGCAAGCTAAAGCCCAGATGATAGAATTAAATGTGGCCAGGGACATCAAGGACAACAAGAAAAACTTCTATAAGTATGTCAGAGATAAAAGGAAGACTAGGGAAGATGTGGGCCCTCTCCAGAAGGAAACAGGAGACCTGGTCACCCAGGATATGGAGAAGGCTGAGGTACCAAATTACTTTTTTCACCTCGGTCTTCACTGGCAAGGGCTCTGACCACGCCGCCCAAGTTGCAGAAGGCAAAGGCAGGGTCTATGAGAATGAAGAACCACCCACTGTAGGAGTAGATCACGTTCGAGACCATCTGAAGAACCTGAAGGTGCATAAGTCCATGGGACCTGACGAAATCCATCCATGGGCCCTGAGGGAGCTGGCAGATGAAGTTGCTAAGCCACTTTCCATTATAGTAGCAGTCTGGTGAAGTTCCCACTGACTGGAAAAGGGGAAACATCATACCCATTTTCAAAAAGGAAAAAAAGGAAGACCCGGGGAACTATGGACCAGTCAGTCTCACCTCTGTGCCTGGCAAGATCATGGAGAAGATCCTCCTGGAAACTCTGCTAAGGCACGTGGAAAATAAGGAGGTGATTGGTGACAGCCAACATGGCTTCACCAAGGGCAAGTCATGTCTGACAAATCTGGTGGCCTTCTATGATTTACATAGAAGGTGTGTGTTACAGCATTGGTAGATAAGGGGAGAGTAACAGATGTTATTTACGTGGACTTGTGCAAAGCATTTGACACTGTCCTGCATGACATCCTGGTCTGTAAATTGGAAAGGCATGGATTTGACGGATGGACCACTTGGTGGATAAGGAACTGGCTGGATGGCCGCACTCAAAGGGTTGTGGTCAACAACTCGATGTCCAAGTGGAAAGCACTGACGAGTGGTGTTCCTCAGGGGTCAGTACTGGGACCAGTGCTGTTTAATATCTTTGTTGGTGTCATGGACAGTAGGATTGAGTGAACCCTCAGCAAGTTTGCCAATGACATCAAGCTGTGTGGCACGGTTGACTCACTGGAGGGAAGGGATGCCATCCAGAGGGACCTAGACAGGCTTGAGAGGTGGGCCCATGTAAACCTCATGAAGTTCAACCAGGCCAAGTGCAAGGTCCTGCACCTGGGTCATGGCAATCCCAAGCATAAGTACAGGCTGGGCAGAGAATGGCTTGAGAGCATCCCTGAGGAGAAGGACTTGGGGGTGTTGGTGGATGAGAAGATCAACGTGAGCTGTCAGTGTGCACTTAGAGCCTAGAAAGCCAACTGCATCCTGGGCTGCATCAAAAGAATCATGGCCACCAGGTCGAGGGAGGTGATTCTGCCCCTCTACTCTGCTCTGGTGAGACCCCACCTGGAGTACTGAGTCCAGCTTTGGAGTCCCCAACAGAAGAAGAACATGGACCTGTTGGAGTGAATTCAGAGGAGGGCCACAAAAATGATCAGAGGGCTGGAGCACCTCTCCTATGAGGACAGGCTGAGAGAGTTGGGGTTGTTCAGCCTGGAGAGGAGAAGGCTCCGGGGAGACCTTATTGCGCCCTTCAATATATAAAGGGGGCATTTAGCAACAATGGAGAGAGACTTTTTACCAAGGCCTGTCGTGACAGGAGAAGGTGCAATGGTCTTAAACTGAAAGAAGGTAGATTTAGATTGGACATAAAGAAGAAATTTGTTTACGATGAGGGTGGTGAGACACTAGAACGGGTTGCCCAGAGAAGTGGTAAATGCCCCATCATTGGAATTGTTCAAGGTCAGGTTGGATGGGGCTTTGAGCAACCTGATCTATTGAAAGATGATTCTGTCCATGGCAAAGGGATTCGACTAGGTGATCTTTAAAGGTCACTTCCAACACAAAATATTCTGTGATTCTATGTTTTACTTAAGAAACACCAAGCAATTCAAAATATGCCTTTGTGCAAGTATTTGGGCATGTTTTTATAAGCCTCACTTCTTAGCACTGAATATATACTCTTGCAAGTATGGCTAAAATTAAAAGAAATTTAATTTGAAAATGATGAGTTCTATTTGTCTATCTTCAAAGGAGATGTTTGTGCTAAAAATAATAAATGCTATAAGTTCTGAGGTTAACCTCATGTGCAGAACTTTCATGGAGTTACTTCTGAGTTATGCTCACCTGAGAGGAGAATGAGACCCGCTGTTTCATGCTGTTTACATGGAGTTTTGCTACCTCTTCGTGCACAGCTGTGTTTTAGCAATGAGTCCAGAAGTCACACTCACCCTGTACATAGCTGTTCAATGGCTGTCAGCTTGTCTCCTTCAAATAAGCCTGAATCAGCTCTTCAGCCTCCTTTTTCTTCCTCCTAAAAATACACAAACTGGTATTTAAACACTGAAACAATCCTCATTTTATTTGATATCTTTCCCATTTGCTAACTACTTGTTATATGCTTCAAGACTGATTCCATTTTCTATCATATATGGAACATGTACTTCTCATACTATGCCCTTCTGCTGCTCCCATCCTGCGTTCTTCTGATAAGCATTAGGCAAGAAAAAAGCAGGGTAAGTGCTACCCTTCTTTTCAGCCTCTTCTGGTTAAAGACTGTGTGTTTGGAAACATTTGGAACATTCAGTTTGTGGACAGGAAAGGAAAGGTTGTGTCACTGCCAGACCAAGCTTTTCCACGTCCCTCACAGCAGCTTATAGTTTAGGGCTTGCGTTAATAGTATATATACTTTCTTTGGTGCAACCTGGCATGAGCCCAGCGTAGGTACCCATTTACCTAACTGTAGAATGAGATCAGGAATACAGATGTGTTTGCTCCAGTTATAGAAGTAACAGGAGAAACCAGAGATACCCAATCTAGGCTTAATCTAGCTGCTGCAAAAAGAGCTCAGCACAAATGATCAGTCCAGCAAAGGACATCTATTAAAACCTTAACCTTCACGCAGAGGGAACAGTGGAAACTCCAGCAATGAAGCTAAAAACTAATTAACCATTGATCCAGGGTGCTTGTCCTAAGCAGCAGAAAAATTATGTTGTTTCTCGGTACTAAATATAGCCCTGACTTAAGCCATACTTTTATGTCATGTCTGTCTTCTTCTTAGGGACAAGTTTTTATAATTTTACTCATTGTTAATTGCATTCTCCCATTTCCTTTTATGAGGCTTCTTAGAAACACTGTGTTAAACTTGGTCAGAAGAAGAAACACTACCCCTGTTTTCAGTCAAGTACCCCAGAGACATTATTTTCCCTCATGCATTTCCCTCTTAAGTCTAGTTCTTGGTTCTTTTTCCCACCTTTCTCTAATATACCCGTGCATCGAGATGCATACATCAACGCAAACATATATTATATTGTGAGATCTGTTTGCTACAAATGGTCAAGGGCTGACAGCACAGCTCAGATTTCCCAGCCTAACAGCCTAACATTTATAATAGGCCATGAGCAAAGCAGAATAACTTTTAGGATCTTATTTAAAATTCAAAGCACTCAGATTATGAGAGAGTCATGCATTTGGAATGAGACAAAGCAGTAAGCATGAAGAAATTAAAATATATTAGTCTTCATTTAAAACCAAGGGAGTGTCTATGCCTCTTTCATGTACTTGACTGGTAATTTTGTGTGCATTAGTTTCATAAAGTAATGTTTTGGATGAGTAGACTTTGCCAATAAAATGTCATGCTAAGATGAGGACAGTAAAATATCTCTAGCTACTGTTTTCATATAACATAGCAATAGATTCAGTATTATGTAATTACAAAAACCCTGAGAGAAATAAAATCTAATGAAAGCTAATATGCTTTGTGCAATAATGCTAAGAGGTATTAAGCCTTTTATTTATTTAATTGCACCACAAATGTAATTACTCAGGGCAACGCTTTCAAGGCCCATGGTAGGAATGCACAAGGATCATCTGGGATCATAAAACCTTACATTATTTTCCATGTAAGCTGGTACAAGGGAGGGCACTTCGAAGGAACAGCAAATATTCAAGTACTTTTATTTGTGTAATCACTTGATTTGCTGGTGTTAAAAAAGTTTTATGGATAGAACAGGAGTATTTGTGTCTGCCGGCTTTTAAACTGCGGTCATTATCATGACCGTCAAGCAGTCTCTAGCCAGAATTTGATAGGTATACTTTTGTGTATTACCGTTTAAAATACAGTGCTACTGTCATCTGTAAACTCTATTTTCCTAAGCAAGCTACACAATCATAGAATTTTTTTTAAAATCCAGTAAAGGGAGCAGTACAAGCATAGAATGAGGTCTATCATTCACATAGAGAATGAGAAAACCATAGAATCATAGAATAGTTTGGGTTGGAAGGGACCTTTAAAGGTCATCTAGTCCAACCACCCTGCAATGAGCAGGGACATCTTCAACTAGATCAGGTTGCTCAGAGCCCCATCCAACCTGACCTCTCTGGGCAACCTGTTCCAGTGTTTCACCACCCTCATTATAAAAAATTTTTTCCTTATATCGAGTCTGAATCTACCATCTTTTACTTTAAAACCATTACCCCTTGTCCTATCACTACAGGCCCTACCAAAAAGTGTGTCCCCATCTTTCTTATAAGCCCCCTTTAAGTATTGAAAGGCCACAATAAGGTCTTCCTGGAGCCTTCTCTTCTCCAGGCTGAACAACCCCAACTCTCTCAGCCTGTCCTCATGGGAGAGGTGTTCCATCCCTCTGATCATTTTTGTGAACATCCTCTGGACCTGCTCCAATGAGTCCACGTCTTTCTTATACTGAGGGCTCCAGAGCTGGATGCAGTACTCCAGGTGAGGTCTCACCAGAGCGGAGTAGAGGGGCTGTCATGGTTTAAACCCAGCCGGCAACTAAGCACCACACAGCCACTTGCTCACTCCCCACCCAGCGGGATGGGGGGAGAGAATCGGAAGGGTAAAAGTAGGAAAATTCATGGGTTGAGATAAAAACAGTTTAATAATGGAAATAAATTATTTATATTATTATTATTAAATTGTAATGAAAATGAAAATAACAGAGAGAGAGAAATAAAACCCAAGAAAGGCAAGTGATGCAAATGAAAACAATTGCTCACCACCAACTGACCAATGTCCAGTCAGTCCCCAAGCAGCAGCACCTGCGCGAACCTAGTTTTATTCCTGAGCATGATGTCATATGGTATGTGTCCTGCTTTGAGGTAAAACAGAACCAATTTTCTGTTCAGTAATTGTAATTTTCAGCTAAACCTCTTCTAACTGAACTCTGAGATTAACATATTTTTCAGACAGTATCTGCTTCCAGATTGATAAGACCTCATTGTTTATAATTTATATCAAGGAATGGTATGCAGAGAGGTTCTTGCTTATACTTCTTGCTATAACAACCAAGGTCAGCTAACTTTGTTATATGCCCTGTTGGAGGGTCGGAAGCGGAGGAGTGTAAAGGGGTCGCATCTGTGGGGAGGAGCAGACAGGGCAGGTGACCCAAAACTGACCAACAGGGTCAGTATAAAAGCTGAGGGGTCAGCATCCTTTCTTCAATGGCTGGCGTCTGAGGAGGACCCTGTCTGTTCATCTGCCTTGGATCCCAATCTGTGCGTTCCTGAATCCAGATCCAGAATCCAGTTCCCGTCCATTGCTGAGTCCAGTCTGCGACTTTCCCTGAGAAAGTTCCTGACTGGACTCAGTGATGAATGGGACCTGAATTCCAGAACACACTGATGGGGATTGAAGGTAGACAAACTGACAGGGTCCTTCTCAGACATCAGTCATTGAGGAAAGAGAGCCACTGAAAAAGCCAAGCCATTGAAGAAGAGACAACCTGACCCCTTTAATCCCTCAGCTTTTATACTGAGCATGGGGCAGATGGGATGGAATACCCCTGTTGGTCAGGTTTTGGTCACCTGACCTGTCCACTCCTCCCCACAGGTGTAACCAAGTCAGCTGACCCTGGTTGCCACAGCAACAAGTAAGAGCAAGAGCCTCTCTCACTGAACAGAAAGTTGTTTGTGCTTCACCCCAAACGAGGACAGACTTGAATGCCAACTAGACAGTGTCGTCCATCAGAGAATGATGGATGACGATGCCTTTAGGTTAATATTACTTGAACGTTTTATCTTTGGATAATTTCTATCGTTTTTGTTCTGAGGGTCTGTTTCTTCACAATTCTTTGGTTGCTTTTTTTTTTTTTTAATTTCACTAAGATTCTGTCTATGTTGGCAGTGTTGGTCTGACAAAGGAAGATGTGGTCCTCTAAGAGTGAATACAACAATTTCAAAGATGCACTTTGAGTGAGTACATTAAGGCTATATCACTAAATGAAATTAGTTTAATTAACAAAAGCACCATTTTATCAGTAGAACTTCACCTGCCTCAGAGGTTGCACGGGCACAACTGTGTTGTTCAAGGAATCATATTGCTTTACCCTCAGGCTGCCAGGCAGTGCTGGCAGCCACCCCTGGGGGATATCTGACACCAGGCTCTAAAAGTGCTCTGACTTCTAAAACCATCTAACTTCCAAATTTGGGTCTATGTGGAACCAGGTTCTTGCCAATACAGTTGTAAAAATGTTCATTACCCTGTTGGTTTTGTATCAAAATAAGTGCTTGTTTTCTTCTTCCAATGAACGTATCCAAGCAGCATATCCACTTGCAGTGGGAAAGACAGAAGCCTCTTTAAAAAGAAACACTGGCTAAACTGCTTCAGATATTTATTGAAGAGAAAAAAGCTACCTAATTTTTAAACTGAGTAGTGTTTTCCTGAACTGAAATCAACATGCATGTCATTACAGGAGTTAGTGATTCCTTTTTTACTTTCTGTTCTGTTACAAGAAGTTAAACTCTGTGCCTTAAATTAAACAAATCTAGCTGATATGTTGATTTTAATTTTATATAAATAAAAAGAATGAAGATTCTACAGAAATTTTGTATAATGATGATCAAGTATTAAATACCATGAAGCCACTATTTATATAAAGTAACTGAGTGCCTTTTTGCAGATAGTAAAAATCCAGCACTCATACTTCTCATATTTGCTTTTACATCTGTCTCCTCTACAAGTATTCCAGTCAACCATCCAATAAATATTTTAAATCCCAGTGTTCATTTTGGACTACAAAGAGAAAAAAAAAAAATCTAATTCTTGTGAATTTCATTGAGGAGAAAGTGATATAATTTGGACTGAGTATGCTCCGGGCCTCTTAAGTTGCATTTGACCCAAATAGAATTGATTTGTATTGGACATGTGTGTAAAATTATATAATGGACTGACCTTTGTAACAGAAATATATGTTTCATTCTGAGCTGCAGATTTCCCAACGATAATATATTTTTAAAAAGAAGGTAGAATCATAGAATCTTCATGGTTGGAAAGGACCTTTGAGATCATTGAGTCCAAGCATACACACACACGAAAAAAAACAACCCCTACAATCTCTGACACTAGA
The DNA here is from genome assembly GCF_964199755.1 of Larus michahellis. Taxonomy (NCBI): domain Eukaryota; kingdom Metazoa; phylum Chordata; class Aves; order Charadriiformes; family Laridae; genus Larus; species Larus michahellis. The sequence goes on along the minus strand of NC_133929.1, from coordinate 15,773,677 downwards.
GCATGCCCTGAAGTGCCAAATCTAGATGTTTCTTAAATACCTCTAGGGATGGTGACTCAACCACCTCCCTGGGCAGGCTGTTCCAGTGCCTGACCACTCTTTCAGTAAAGTAATTCTTCCTAATATCTAACCTAAACCTTCCCTGCTGCAACTTCAGACCATTTCCTCTGGTCCTGTCATTATTCACCTGGGAGGAGAGGCCAACACCCACCTCTCTCCAACCTCCTTTCAGGTAGTTGTAGAAGGCAATGAGGTCTCCTCTTCTCAGCCTCCTCTTCTCCAAGCTAAACATGCCCAGCTCCCTCAGCCTCTCCTCATAGGACCTGGTCTCCAGACCCCTCACCAGCCTGGTAGCTCTCCTCTGGACACGCTCCAGCACCTCAATGTCCCTCCTGTACAGAGGGGCCCAGAACTGAACACAGTACTCGAGGTGAGGCCTCACCAGTGCCGAGTACAGAGGCACCATCACTTCCCTACTCCTGCTGGCCACGGTATTCCTGATACAAGCCAGAATGCTGTTGGCCTTCTTGGCCACCTGGGCACACCGCTGGCTCATGTTAAGCTGGCCATCCACCAGCACCCCCAGGTCCTTTTCTGCTGGGCAGCTCTCCAGCCACTCTTCCCCAAGCCTGTAGCGTTGCTTGGGGTTGTTGGGACCGAAATGCAGGACCCGGCACTTGGCCTTATTAAACCTCATACAGTTGGCCTTGGCCCATCGATCCAGCCTGTCCAGGTCCCTCTGTAGAGCCTTCCTACCCTCAAGCAGATCAACGCTCCCACCTAGCTTGGTGTCGTCTGCAAACTTACTGAGGGTGCACTCAATCCCCTCACCCAGATCATTGATAAAGATATTAAACAAAAGTGTCCCCAAAACTGAGCCCTGAGGGACACCACTGGTGACCGGCCGCCAAGAGGATTTCACCCCCTTAATCACAACTCTCTGGGCATGGCCATCCAGCCGGTTTTTAACCCAGCAAAGAGGACACTTGTCTATGCCATGATTTGCCAGCTGCTCCAGGAGAATGCTGTGGGGGACGGTGTCAAAGGCCTTACCAAAGTCCAGATAGACAACGTCCACAGCCTTCCCCACGTCCAGAAGGCGGGTCACATGGTCATAGAAAGAGATCAGGTTGGTTAAGCAGGACCTCCCTTTCCTAAACCCATGCTGGCTGGCCCTGATCCCTTGGCTGCCCTGCACTTGCCCTGAGAGCTCACTCAAGATGATCCTCTCCGTGATCTTTCCTGGTACCGAGGTCAGGCTGACAGGCCTGTAGTTCCCCGGATCCTCCTTCCGACCCTTCTTGTAGATGGGCGTCACATTAGCCACCCTCCAGTCATCTGGTGCCTCCCCTGTTGACCAGGATTGTTGATCAATGATGGAGAGAGGCTTGGTGAGCTCTCCTGCCAGCTCCCTGAGTACTCTTGGGTGAATCCCATCCGGCCCCATAGACTTAAGTGCGTCTAGGTGCAGAAGCAGATCATTGACTACTTTCTCCTGGATTATGGGTGGGTTGTTCTGCTCTCCATCCTTATCTTCCAGCTCAGGAGGCTGAACACCCTGGGGATAGCTGGTCTGACTATTGAAGACGGAGGCAAAGAAGGCATTAAGTATCTCAGCCTTCTCCTCGTCCTTGGTTGCAACTTTCCCCCCCGCATCCAGTAAGGGATGGAAATTCTCCCTGGCTCTTTTTTCGTTGATGGATTTATAAAAAACTTTTTTTGTTGTCCTTAATGTTAGTGGCCAAGTTGAGCTCCAGCTGGGCTTTTGCCTTCCTAATTTTCTCTCTGGATAACCTAACGAGATCTCTGTACTCCTCCTGAGTTGCCTGTCCCTTCTTCCAAAGGTGGTAAGCCCTCCTTTTATTCTTAAGTCCCATCAGAAGTTCCTTATTCATCCAGACTGGCCATTTTCCCTGCCCTTTAGACTTGCGACACTTGGGGACAGCCTGCTCCTGGGCCTTTAAGATCTCCTTCTTGAAGAGCGTCCAGCCTTCCTGGACCCCTTTGCCCTTCAGGACTGTCTCCCAAGGGACTCTCTCAACCAGTGTTCTGAACAAGCCAAAGCCCGCCCTCCGGAAGTCCAAGGTGGAGGTTTTGCTAACCCCCCTTCTTACATCACTACGAATTGAAAACCCAAGACGGCCTCCGACCACCACATCTCCCACTAGTCCTTCTCTGTGAACAGTAGGTCTAGCGAGGCACCTCCCCTGGCAGGCTCACCTACCAGTTGTGTCAGGAAGTTATCCTCCATGCACTCGAGGAACCTCCTAGCCTGCCTGCTCTCTGCTGTGTTATATTTCCAGCAGATACCCGGCAGGTTGAAGTCCCCGACCAGAACAAGGGCTGGCGATTGCGAGACTTCAGCCAGCCGCTTATAGAATACTCCATCTGACTCCTCATCCTGGTCGGGTGGTCTATAGCATACTCCCAGCACAAGATCATCTCCCTTATTTGCCTTCCCCTTCATCCTTACCCATAAACACTCGACTTTATCATCACTGGAATCTAGCTCCATACAATCAAAACATTCCCTAATGTACAGAGCCACACCCCCACCTCTCCTTCCTTGCCTATCCCTTCTGAAGAGCTTATAGCCATTCATCGCAGCATTCCAGTCACAACAGTCATCCCACCACGTCTCCGTGATGGCGACTACATCATAGCTGTCCTGCTGCACAATGGCTTCCAGCTCATCCCATTTGTTGCCCATGCTACGTGCATTCGTGTAGATGCACTTGAGCTGGGCTACTGATTTCACCCCCATCCCTAGGCTCATTACTAGTGGGCCTGGTTTTATCCCCTTCCCCCTTCATTTCTAGTTTAAAGCCCTGTCCATGAGCCTTGCTAACTCTTGGCCTAGTACCCTTTTCCCCTTTTGGGATAGGGTTTTCCCATTCTTGGCAAGTAGGCCCGGTGTTCTGTAGATCAAACTATGATCATAGAACCCAAAGCCTTGCTCGTAGCACCAGTTTTGGAGCCAGGTATTGATCTGTCTGATTTTCTTGTTAACCCATTCGTCAGTCCCCAAAACTGGAAGGGCAGAGGAGAACACAATTTGTGCTCCCGAACCCTTGACAAGCCATCCCAAGGCCCTGAAATCTTTCTTCATTGCCCTCAGACTTCTTCTCTCCAGCTCATCACTGTCTGCCTGTAAGATCAAAAGAGGGTAATAATCTGAGGGCCGCATCAGGCCAGGAAGCTTCCTGCTTATATCCTTAACATGGGCCCCAGGGAGGCAGCAGACCTCCCTGTGGGAAGGGTCCGGCCTGCATATGGGACCCTCAGTTCCCCTCAGACTGGAACCCCCCATAACTATTGCCCTCCTCCTGCTCTTCACAAAAGCAGTCTTAATGCGTGGAGCTGGCTGCTTCGACAACTCCCTGGATCGGTATCCTTAGTTCCCTCATCATCTGTCTCCAGAGGCCCATATCTGTTCTGTACGGGCACCTGGGGAGGCATGGGAGGTCTGGAGGGGACTCTCCTGCTGCCCCAAGCAGGTACCTGCTTCCATTCCCCCCCCATCCTCTCCTAGTTCCCCTCCTTCTGCCTGGTGACAAGAGGGCAGGGGAGCCTCTACCTCTCGAGGAGCCTCCGCCTGCTGCTTTTTCCCTAAGGATGGCAGGGTGTGGCTCCACCAATCAGTCTCCCTTTCACACTCCCAAATGGTCCTCAGTCTTTCCACTTCCTCCTTAAGCTCAGCCACCAGGCTGAGCAGATCATTTACCTGGTCACAGCACACACAGGCACTGTCTTTGCTGTCCTCCTGCCAGAGCAACAGACATTCCATGCAGCCCATCACCTGGACAGCTGCATGTCTCTCTGTCCAGTCTATTTGGGTTGCTTTATTCCTTTTGGCTTTGGCTACAGACTGAGTGGAGACCACGTTTTCTTTGTAGTCAGCCTAGCTAGCCTGTCTGCTCGTTCGCTTTCCCCTTGTTCCTCCCCTCACAGTCACCCATCCCGCGCCGTACTCCGCGATAGCTAACCACCGCTGCTACCGCCTCGCCGACCAACTGTCTGCTCTCACCGCGTTTAAATCTCCGCGCGGCTCCTGGCCACGTGCCCTCCGTGCCTGATTGGTTGCCGTGGACCTCCTGGATCCTGCTGGGGCTCAGGCTGCGAGTAGGGGGTCCCTGAGCTCGGAAACCCCTCTGTACAGCACGATCGAACCCTTACCTCGGGCTTACCTCAGTCCTTACTGCTGCCTCGCCGATGTACACCCTTGTTGTGGTGCTCCCAGTTGGTTCCGCGGGTAACGCCCAGGCAACGCCCATTCGCTGCTTGTTTGCTCAGTGCACAGCGACCTGGTCGCTGTTTTCCTGAAGGGCTTCTTTTATGAGGGGGGGAGTGGTCCCACCCCCTCCTCGTTCAGATCTGCCGCCGGGAGTGCTGGCTCCGCCCCACGCTTCCTCGGCTGTTTCCGCCCCCTGGGAGTGCCGGGTATTGGCCCGAGCTTGCCGCTTTTCCTGGCTTCGAAAAGCCTCGAAAACGAGCCCCGAAAACTACTTGAAAACGAGTAGTGGATGTCCATCTGGTAGTGCCTAATTCCTATACTTTGTTAACTACCATAATTGACTCCAATGTTTATTTTGCGGTATTAAACTTGAAGGATGCCTTCTACTGCATTCCCTTAGAAGAACAAAGCCAGAAGTTTTTCACCTTTGAATGGGAAAGCCCTACGACGGGACGGAAAATGCAGCTATGCTGGACAGTGCTTCCCCGAGGATTCAAGAATAGCCCCATGATTTTTGGTAATGTACTTGTGAAGGAACTGGAACAGTGGCAAGGTAAGGAAGCTAAGGTTACCTTGTTACAGTATGTAGTTGATATACTGCTGGGGGTGGACACATCTGAAGACAGTAAGGAAACTTTGAGATTGCTCAAAGCAGTCAACAGACCGAGGGAAGTGGCAGTGATGCATTGCAAGGCACACCAATCTGGACAGAGTGATATAATCAAAGGAAATCGGAAGGCTGATGAGACTGTAAAGAAAGTTGCTCTACCCACAAATATAGCAGCTCTAGTCACAGAATCACAGAATTGTAGGGTTGGAAGGGACCTCTGGAGATCATCTAATCCAACACCCCTGCCAGAGCAGGGTCACCTAGAGCAGGTTGCACAGGAACGCGTCCAGGTGGGTTTTGAATGTCTCCAGAGAAGGAGACTCCACCACCTCTCTGGGCAGCCTGTTCCAGTGCTCTGCCACCCTCAAAGTAAAGAAGTTCCTCCTCATGTTTAGGTGGAACTTCCTATGCTCAAGTTTGTGTGCCCATTACCCCTTGTCCTGTTGCCGGGCACCACTGAAAAGAGCCTGGCCCCATCCTCCTGACACCCACCCTTTAAGTATTTATAAGTGGTGATAAGGTCCCCCCTCAGCCGTCTTTTTTCCAGACTGAAGAGACCCAAGTCCCTCAGCCTTTCTTCATAAGAGAGGTGCTCCAGTCCCCTAATCATCTTGGTAGCTCTCTGCTGTACCCTCTCCAGCAGTTCCCTGTCCTTCTTGAACCGGGGAGCCCAGAACTGGACACAGTACTCCAGATGTGGCCTCACCAAGGCAGAGTAGAGGGGGAGGATGACCTCCCTCGACATGCTGGCCACTCTTTTTAATGCACCCCAGATGAAAAAATGAATGAATTGAAATAGCAAGCACTTTAATTTGTTGCTGGATTTTTTCTCACTGTCAAAACCTGTTTCAATAAAATCAGGATCTTCCTAAGTAAATATTTAACTCCTGGCACAAAGTTTAATGAAGGTTAGTGTGATTAACATAAGAAAATACCCATTGTTGGAGTTATTATTACAATTAGATCTATTAATGTCAGAGTTCAATGTTTCTATTAGACAGTGTTACCAAAGCTAGGCGGATTAATGGAAAAGAAATGCCCAAATTTGAGGTCATTATTGCAATTAGACTTGTACATGTTGAAATTTAATGTTTTATTAGACAATCATTAATGTTTTCATGCTGGAGCAAGGAGTTTATTTTCAACTTTAGGCCATATGTCATCAAATCAGAACTTAGTTGTAATGTAATATTTCCCTCGTTGTTGCAATCATTTATAAGTTTAACAACTCTTATCCTAAAATGTGGAAAGGTCCCATCTTTCCAAAATATGTTAACTAACAAGCATCTTCAACTATGCATGTCAAGTGTAAATGAAGCACTGCAATATGAAATTCAGAATACGTAGATATATTTCAATCAATTAGTCTGATCTTCTACAGAGAGAGATAAAGGAAAGGGGGAGGAGGAAAGAAATAATTGTTATCCTAAAGACAGTGTGCTTAACTCCTAAATTACCCGGATATGGAAAGGAAAAAAAGTCAATTGTATATTCTGTAGTAGATCGATATGTTTAAGCAGTATAATCAATTCTAGCATACTATAGAAAAAACAATAAATCTTTGTTTAAAAAAAATCATTAAATAAAACTGGCCAGATTCCCAGGCTTATTTTATATCTCCTAACAGGCAGAATGTGATTATAACAGTAAGGTAAAGAGCTTTATTTCATGAAGCTTCTCAATATCTGACTTCATTCCTTCTCACCACCTCTCCCTTTGTAACTTCATATACAAGGTATAGCCAGAGAAAAGCAGACTTGTACCTGTATCTTCTTCCTCAGTCACTGGAGAGAGTAGTGGGGGATATCAGGAGCTCTTTCAGGCTGCATCAGTATATTTTTTCTAAGACCTGTGAATACTTACATAGAACTGAGAATTTTATCCTGCTTTTGCACCTTTTCTTCTCTCCTCCATTCATGTGCTTCTTGGAATCAGGAAAAAGGTTTACTCGGATGAGTAACATGAAAACTAAGTAACTTTGCCTAAGGTAAAAACACAAGCTAGCAAACCATTCAGTAACAGAAACTTGAAAACATTGAAGATTTCATATATAAAATATGAAATGCTGAGTCAAAAATTTGAGTTTAAATAATGTACCAGCTGTATAATTTAACAACATAATTGAAAATAGATAATTATTTGCAAGGTGCTCACTAGGAGAAGTTGAAATTTTGCAGGATCAAGGACACAATTTGTGAAAAAAAAAATTATGTAATTAAAACTGTAGGAGTTAAACTCTGACCCTACTGTATTTCATTCCTTATATGTGTATTTTGCTATATACTTGGACAAATGAGTATTCTCCATTCCAAATGTCCAAACACTTTCTATGAGGCATGGATATGTGAAGAAACCACTTCTATATGCTCTTTGTTGAGGAAAACATATCATGCCGCACATCTGCACTCACTCCAGTCTCTGGCACTGTTGTCCCAAAACTTGTGGGTTTGTTTGCCCAGTGTGCAAGCCAATAACACACAGAGTCGAGGTATTCGATATCAGCACCACAGACACCGGATGACCCCTCCCCACCCGGAAAGGGGAATCGGGGAAAGCAAGGAAACACAATGGTTGAAATATAAATAGATTTAATAGGATAAGAGTAAATAATTAACAGTAATACTAAAGAACCAGTGTTATTCCCAATACTAATATAAGATATACAAGAATTATACTCAGCCAATTATATCAGTAGGAAGCTGTGCACTCCCAGCAGTGGACAGTAAATGTCGGACACTGTGAGCGCAACAGCGCTCCTTCTTCTCATATTCCTTTTAATAGCCTTTATCCCGCCTTCCTCAAATTATTATATTCTTTTTTGCACCTTATCCTTCCTTACTTTCTCAAATCCCTCCTTAGAGTTTCACACTCCCCATCTCCCTGAGCCTGTATTGCTCATGAAGCTACATTTCTTTCTAGTCTCCCTTTTTGTCCACACAGTCCACTTCCCTGTCTCTCTAGCCCCTATTCCCCACTGGCAGCTGTTCCCCAGCTCTCACCCATCCCTTTATCTCTCTACATTCCTTCATATCCTGAGCTTGGACATCCATAGTATCATCTCACTCTCATTTCTTTCTCATACCCTGGTGGGTTTGAGAAACCCTCCTGTCACATCACCCCATGCCCTTTACTCATCAACCTTGTGCATCACTCCCTCACAGGGCTGCAGGTAACTCTGTCCCTCCCCCATTGTTGATACCTTTTCAGGCTGGACCGAAGCTTTCACCATGTCGCACCAACAAAGCCAGGGAAGTAGTAAAAGTGCTTCTAAAAGGAATAATACCTAGATTTGGAGTCCCCGAAGGATTGTCATTGGACAGAGGACCCCATTTTGTAGCAGAAATCATTCATCAATATTCTGGTTTCATCATTCTGAGGTCAGGAACCTTAAGCACAGGCATAGTGCCTATTTAATCTAGCCCCGCCCACAGCTGCATGTCATACTGTGGTTTCAGAAAAAAAAAAATTAATAGTGGCACAGGTTAAATTCTCAAACTGAAAGAGGACACAGGACAATTCTCAAACTGAAAGAAGGTAGACTTAGATTGGATATGAGGAAGAAATTCTTTACTGCGTGGGTGGTGAGGCACTGGAACAGGTTGCCCAGGGAAGTTGTGGATGACTCATCCCTGTAAGTGTTCAAGGCCAGGCTGGATGAGGCTTTGAGCAGCCTGGTCTAGTGGGAGGTGTCCCTGCCCATGGCAGGGGGGTTGGAACTAGATGATCTTTAAGGTCCCTTCCAACCCGAACCATTCTATGATTCTATGACATCGGAGTACATATTTGACGCATAGAAGAACCTTGAAGTGGTTAACTACTTCTTGTTATCCCATCCTTGGTGATTAGCTACTTCTGACTGTCTCCTCATTATCATTATTTGTAACATCTGCTTAGAGATTAACTGTTTTCTACAACCTATGTCAGCACAATAAGGTTAGTAGGAAACAAACAATATTTTAGTTAGCAAATGGTTATAAGCAAAGCAGAGTCCTGTCTTTGGTAATGCAAGCAGTTAAACAAGTTGAGAAAATACATCAGGGACAACCTGTGCAAACTAGAGGACCATTTAATTTACTAGAAGCAATCCTAAAGGGGACTGCTCCCCCAGAAGGAGTTGCACAAAAACCCACTATCAGAAAATGCTATGCCTACCTAACAGGAGTTGCAGAAAATATGCAATTAACTGAGGGACACACTAAGGTTTCCAAATTGCAGATGCCTGTAAACACAGACCCTTTAGCGTTACAACAACCTGTTAAACCTTCACCCATTCTGGATGAACCACCCCTCACTGAGAGTACACCAACAGAAAACATTTGGTTTATGGATGCTTTAGCAAAAAGGGTGAACGTAAATGGCCATATAAGGCTGTTGCATTAGATATTACCCCTGGCAAACAAGTAATAGAGGAAGGCGAAGGCCATGCACAAGTAGGAGAAATGAGAGCAGTTGTTTTGGTGGCACAGAATGGAGCAAAAATTATATATGTAGACTCTTATGCAGTATGGGCCGGTGCCACACAGTGGCTCTGTCAAAGGGAAACCTTGAACTGGGAAGTAAATAGATCCCCAGTTTGAAGAAACTAAAGATAACTAAAATTAGGAAAATTGCCTTAGATCCTGAGTGGTATCGATTGGGAGAATGGTTATATCAACACTTAGGCCACACGGGTAAAGAAGCACTTTACTGCACGGAGTAAAGGCTGGCCTATAAACAGGAAAACTTGTGAAACTAGAATGTCCCCGGTGTAGACTGAGATTACAAGCAGATTGTCGTGCTAAAGCACCACATCTACATATCAATGAAGGGAAAACTTTATGGTCTACATGTCAAATTGATTATATCGGACCCTTCAAATCCTCTGCAAGATATCGATATATCCTCACAGGGGTGGAAGTAGTCTCTGGCTTGCTTGAGGCCACTAAGTGTCAGAGAGACGATGGGCAAAATACAGTGCGAGGACTATCGTTTTGGTTTTCAAATCTGCCTACTCCTGATGTTATCCAAAGTGACTTATCACATTTTTCATGTAAAAAACAAGAGTGAATTAAATGGGTATTCCACACCGCATACCCAATCAAATGGGATGGTGGAAAGAAATAATGGTTTATTGAAAAGGAATCTGAAACCACTTGAAGCTCAATGGGATAGGAGACTTCCCAAACTACTCCATCAATTAAATAATTGATACAGGCCCACTGGAAGCCCTGTAAGCCAAGAATTCTTTGTAAATACTGAGCTCAGTGCCCCATCCACTGAGAAAAGAGAGCATCTGACAACATTACAGCCAGGACAGCCTGTGATGATAAACTGTATTAGGTAAATTATTGTATTAGGTAAATTATTGTATTAGGTAAATAGTCACTGGTCACCATGTTGCTTAGTTTGTTCTCGTGGCTGTGTTATGTAAATTCCTATATGTTTTATGTACTCCCTGCAATGCTGTTTATTACCTCTGGGAGAGGGATCAGGATTATCATTTTGCTGTCCTATGCGATAACATCTTATGATATGATAACATCACTGTTCAGACAGTTATTTTGGGGCATTTATGCAGCATTGCTATCCTGTCCGTACCTTGGGCACCGTCTCTCAGAATTTATTAATAATCGCACCCAGTCTGTGGGGGAAAGAGGGGGAGACACTTTCCCCAGCTCTTTTGCCTCCCTGTTCTCCTTCGGGTCAGGTATGACAGCTTTTGAGAATTTTGAATATCCTTGGGATGCTCAAACCAGCCTGGTCCTATTGTTATGTTTGCTGAATGTGTTTCAGGACTTGTTTAGGGTTAAGCAACTATTTAAGACTACCACCCAGAGATCTGCCCCGAGGCTGGATAGTCAGGGGTGGCATGGCATGTGGGAGAACGTGGGCAGGTACCTAGAGAACTTCTCACCTCCCATGGTCTGGGACTTCACCCCTGAACAATTACAGGACCCTGATAAAGTGGTAGAATATTTGAAGGGAAAATGCTGTGGCTATTCTAGAGAGGCACAACTCACCGTACTGTGCTGGGCCCTGGCCAGTATCTACCAGGCACTGCTCAGTATTATGCAGCACCCTCAGGGGGAAGAGATGGAGACCAGACCGGCAGACACTGCGGCTACTGCAACCCCTGCGACAGACACTGCAGCTTCTGCAACTCCTGCAACAGTCACTGCAGCTACTCCAACCCTGGTGGCAGCCACTGCAGCTACTCCAACCCCAGTGGCAGCCACTGCACTTGAACCAGGAAACCAACCCATGCCAGTATCAGTTGCCCCTATACAGAAGAAGTAGTACATGAAGAAATCAGTTTGCTTAGTAAGGGATGATGATGAGCCAGGGTCATCATGAGAACAGGAGGAAGAGGCAGAACCAGAGATAATCACCCAATCCCTATCCTTGAGTGAGCTGCGGGATATGTGAAAAGATTTTAGCCGACTTTCAGGAGAGCACATTGTCACCTGGCTGCTCCAGTGTTGGGATAATGGGGCCAGTAGCCTGGAATTAGAGGGTAGGGAGGCCAGGCAGCTGGGATCCCTGTCTAGGGAAGGGGGCATTGACAAGGCAATTGGGAAAAAGACCCAAGCCCTCAGCCTCTGGAAACGACTCCTGTCAGGCGTGAGGGAGAGGTACCCCTTCAGTGAGGATGTTGTATGTCACCCAAGCAAGTGGACTACCATGGAAAGAGGTATCCAGTACCTGAGAGAATTAGCCATGTGCGAGATGATTTATTATGTCTTGGACAACGCAGACTTACCCACAGACCCTGATGAGGTGCAATGCACAAGGCCCATGTGGCGGAAGTTTGTACGGAGTGCACCATCATCATATGCCAACTCACTGGCAGTAATGGAATGGAAAGGTGAAGAGGGACCAACAGTGGATGAGGTGGCTGGCCGGCTCCAGTGATATGAAGAAAGTCTCTCTTCCCCCCTTGTCTCAGCTGTGGAGAAACTGTCCCGGAAGGTCCAGCAACTTGAGGAGAAAATGTCCTACTCCCCACCTGCACGGGCCAGCATCTCAGCTATTAGGAGCAGGCATTTCCCCACTCAAGAGAGAGACTACACAGAGGGTACACACCACGAGGCACCCTGTGGTTCTACCTGTGTGACCACGGGGAGGACATGAGGAAGTGGGATGGACAACCTACTTGGATCCTGAAGACACGGGTACAGGAGTTGCAAGGAAGAACAACCACAGAAGGGGATCCCTCCAGGAAAAGTGCCGCCCCAGTTTCAAGTGGGCCGTTCCCCAGACAGAGCAGAAGGCCTGATCTTGCTTCTGATCCTCTTGAAGGAACTTCCAAGTCATTTATGCAAGAAGTGAGTAACAGATACTATGACCAGGATTAGAGGAGCCCTGCCTCCGGCCAGGTGGAGGAAAGGGACAACCGGGTTTATTGGACGGTGTGGATTCGATGGCCTGGCACATCAGACCCACAGGAATATAAGGCTCTAGTGGACACGGGTGCACAGTGTACCCTAATACCATCAAGCTATAGAGGGGCAGAACCCATTTGTATTTCTGGGGTGACAGGGGGATCCCAAGAGTTGACTGTACTGGAGGCAGAAGTGAACCTGCCTGGGAATGAGTGGCAAAAGCATCCCATTGTGACTGGCCCAGAGGCTCCATGCATCCTTGTTGTAGACTACCTCAGGAGAGGGTATTTTAAGGACCCAAAAGGGTACCGCTGGGCCTTTGGCATAGCTGCCTTGGAGACGGAGGAAGTTAAACAGTTGTCTACCTTGCCTGGTCTCTCGGAGGACTCTGCTGTTGTGGGGTTGTTGAGGGTCAAAGAACAGCAGGTGCCGATTGCTACCACAACGGTGCATCGGCAGCAATATCGCACTAACCGAGACTCCCTGATTCCTATCCATAAGCTGATTCGTCAACTAGAGGTTCAAGGAGTGATCAGCAAGACTCGCTCACCCTTTAACAGTCCCATATGGCCGGTGTGAAAATCTAATGGAGAGTGGAGGCTAACAGTGGACTATCGTGGCCTGAATGAAGTCACGCCACCACTGAGTGCTGCTGTGCCCGACATGCTAGAACTGCAGTATGAACTGGAGTCCAAGGCAGCCAAGTGGTATGCCACAACTGATATAGCGAATGCATTCTTCTCAATCCCTTTGGGAGCAGAGTGCAGGACACAGTTTGCTTTCACTTGGAGGGGCGTCCAATACACCTGGAATCGACTGCCCCAGGGGTGGAAACACAGCCCCACCATTTGCCATGGACTGATCCAGACTGCATTGGAACAGGGTGAAGCTCCAGAACATCTGCAGTACATTGATGACATCATTGTATGGGGAAACACAGCAGAAGTTGTTTTTGAGAAAGGGAGTAAAATAGTCCGAATCCTTCTGAAAGCTGGTTTTGCCATAAAACAAAGCAAGGTCAAGGGACCTGCGCAGGAGATCCAGGTTTTAGGAATAAAATGGCAAGATGGATGCCATAAGATCCCAATGGATGTGATCAACAAAATAGCAGCTATGTCTCCACCAACTAGTAAAAAGGAAACACAAGCTTTCTTAGGCATTGTGGGTTTTTGGAGGATGCATATCCCAGATTACAGTCTGATTGTAAGCCCTCTGTATCAAGTAACCCAGAAGAAGAATGATTTTAAATGGGGTCCTGAGCAATGACAAGCATTTGAACAAATCAAACAGGAAATAGTCCATGCAGTGGCCCTGGGGCCAGTCCGGGCAGGACAAGATGTTAAAAATGTGCTTTACACCGCAGCCGGGGAGAATGGCCCTACCTGGAGCCTCTGGCAGAAAGCACCAGGGGAGACTCGATGTCGACCCCTAGGGTTTTGGAGTCGGGGATACAGAGGATCCGTAGCTTGCTATACTCCAACAGAAAAAGAGATATTGGCAGCATATGAAGGGGTTCGAGCTGCTTCGGAAGTGGTTGGTACGGAAGCACAGCTCCTCTTAGCACCTCGACTGCCGGTGCTGGGTTGGATGTTCAAAGAAAGGGTCCCCACCACACATCATGCAACTGATGCTACATGGAGTAAGTGGATTGCACTGATCACACAGTGAACTCGAATGGGAAACCCCAGTCGCCCAGGAATTCCGGAAGTGATCATGGACTGGCCAGAGGGCAAGGATTTCGGAATATCGCCAGAGGAGGAGGTGATACGTGTGGAAGAAGCCCCACCATATAATAAACTGCCAGAAAATGAGAAGAAATATGCCCTGTTCACTGATGGGTCCTGCCGGATTGTGGGAAAGCATCGAAAGTGGAAGGCAGCTGTGTGGAGTCCTACATGACAAGTTGCAGAAGCCAGTGAGGGACAGGGTGAATCGAGCCAGTTTGCAGAGGTGAAAGCCATTCAGCTGTCTTTGGACATTGCTGAGCGAGAAAAATGGCCAGTACTTTATCTCTACACTGACTGGTGGCAAATGCTCTGTGGGGGTGGTTACAGCAGTGGAAGCAGGGCAACTGGCAGCGCAGAGGCAAACCCATCTGGGCTGCTGACCTATGGCAAGATATTGCTGCCCGAATAGAGAATCTGGTTGTGAAAGGATGCCACGCAGATGCCCATGTACTGAAGAATCTGGCCACGGAGGAACATCAGAACAACCAGCAGGTGGATCGGGCTGCTAGGATTGAAGTGGCTCAGGTGGATCTGGACTGGCAACATAGGGGTGAACTATTCATAGCTTGATGGGCCCATGACACCTCAGGCCATCAAGGAAGAGATGCGACATATAGATGGGCTCGTGACCGAGGGGTGGACTTGACCATGGACACTATTGCAGAGGTCATCCATGAATGTGAGACATGCGCTGCAGTCAAACAAGCCAAGCGGTTAAAGCCTCTTTGGTGTGGAGGATGTTGTGTTAAAAGGACTGTAGTCTCGATATTTGTCTGTCAGAGTCCCAGGGCTTTCACTGATTTACTATTAGAGTCCCACCGAAGGACTTCCACTGAATCAGATTCACAAATAATCAAAATTAGTTACTTTATTGAGAGCGACAGTCGCAGATTCGAGATTGCCGTTGATAAATTCACTGACTACAATAGCGCTAATTACTTAAGGTTAATATTGCTAGCAAAAATAATGATAGTACAACAACCCGGGGTAACATTCACCAGAGGGTGAAAGGCGCAGTGAAAGAGCATGTCCCAGATAGAATTAAATCTGGCCAGAGCCATCAAGGACAACAAGAAAAACTATGTCAGTGAGAAAAGGAAGACTAGGGAAGATGTGGGCCCTCTCTGGAAGGAAACAAGACATCTGGTGACCCAGGATATGGAGAAGGCTGAGGTACTCAATGACATTTTTGCCTTGGTCTTCACCAGCAAGGGCTCTAACTACACCACCCAAGTTGCAGAATGCAAAGGCAGGGTCTATGAGAATGAAGAACTGCCCACTGCGGGTGGAGATCAAGTACGAGACCATCTAAGGAACCTGAAGGTACGCAAGTCCATAGGACCTTATGAAATCCATCTGTGGGTCCTGATGCAACTGGCAGATGAAGTTGTGTCGTGGTTTTGGCCGAATTGGCCAATGGCTGGCCACAGATGCTCTCCCCCCACCTCCCGCACACAGAGAGGAGGAGGAAAGATAGAGATTTATGAGTTTAGAAGAAAGCAAACTACTTGAATGAAATATTAATAATAAAATAAAAAAATAATAAAACAGATACAGTATATACAAAACCGTATCAAGCTCCCAGGATGATGTCACCAGCAGGCACTGGGGAAGTCCCAGACTGGACTCAGCGATGGATGGGAACTGGATTCCAGAGCTGGAGTCAGGAACACATGGATTGGGATCAAAGGCAGACGAACAGACAGGGTCCTCCTCAGACATCGGCCATTGAAGAAAGAGAGACTTGTCCTTTTGATCCCTTAGCTTTTATACTGAGCGTGATACAGATGGGATGGAATACCCTGTTGGTCAGTTTTTGGTCACCTGTCCTGTCTGCTCCTTCCTGCAGGTGGGACCCCTCTACACTTCTCTGCTTCTGACCCTCTAATGGGGCAAATAGGAAAGTTAGCTGACCTTGGTTGTTATAGCAATAAGTATAGGCAAGAGCCTCTCTGCGTACCATTCCTTGGCACAAACTGTAAACATTGGTCTTATCACTCTGAGAATGAACGGTTTTTTGCACAATATGCTATTAGTTTCAGAGCGTTAGGAGAGGCCTAGCTAAGAAGTAAAATTACTGAACAGAAAGTTGGTTCTGTTTTACCTCAAACCAGGACAAGCTGTAAGCTGCTATCCATCATATTTGAATACATTATATTTGAAAAGTTGCGGCAGGTGACGCAGGTCACAGTTGTAGTGAAGTTCCCACTGACTGGAAAAGGGGAAACGTAACCTGCATTTTCAAAAAGGGGGAAAAAAGGAGGACCTGGGGAATTACAGGCTGGTGAGTCTTACCTCTGTGCCTGGCAAGATCATGGAGCAGATCCTCCTGGAAACTCTGCTAAGGTACATGGAAAATAAGGAGGTGATTGGTGACAGCCAACATGGCTTCACCAAAGGCAAGTCATGCCTGACAAATCTAGTGGCCTTCTATGAAGGCTTTACAGCATTGGTGGATAAGGGGAGAGCAACAGACGTCATCTACCTGGACCTATGCAAAGCATTT
Source organism: Larus michahellis (assembly GCF_964199755.1). NCBI lineage: Eukaryota > Metazoa > Chordata > Aves > Charadriiformes > Laridae > Larus > Larus michahellis. The sequence goes on along the minus strand of NC_133929.1, from coordinate 15,757,239 downwards.
GACACTGTCCTGCATGACATCCTTGTCTCTAAACTGGAGAGACATGGATTTGATGGATGGACCACTTGGTGGATAAGGTACTGGCTAGATGGCTGCACTCAAAGGGTTGCGGTCAATGGCTCGATGTCCAAGTGGAAACCAGTGATGAGTGGCATTCGTCAGGGGTCGGTACTGGGACTTGTGTTGTTTAACATCTTTGTTGGTGACAGGAACGGTGGGATTGAGTGCACCCTCAGCAAGTTTGCCAATGACACCAAGCTGTGTGTTGCGGTCGACACGCTGGAGGGAAGGGATGCCATCCAGAGGGACCTGGCCAGGCTTGAGAGGTGGGCCCATGCGAATCTCATGAAGTTCAACCAGGCCAAGTACAGGGTCCTGCACCTGGGTCATGGCAATCCCAAGCACAAATACAGGTTGGGTGGAGAATGGCTAGAGAGCAGCCCTTAGGAGAAGGACCTGGGGGTACTGGTGGAAGAGAAGCTCAACATGAGCCAGCAATGTGCACTTGCAGCCCAGAAAGCCAATCATCGCATCCTGGGCTGCATCAAAAGAACCGTGGCCAGCAAATCAAGAGAGGTGATTCTCCCCCTCTACTCTGCTCTGGTGAGACCCCACCTGGAGTACTGTGTCCAGCTCTGGAGTCCTCAGCACAAGAAGGATGTGGACCTGTTGAAATGGGTCCAGAGGAGGACCGTGAAGATGATCAAAGGGCTGGAGCACCTCTCCTCTGAAGACAGGCTGAGAGAGCTGGGGTTGTTCAGCCTGGAGAAGAGAAGGATCCGGGGAGACCTCCGGTACCTGAAGGGGTCCGACAAGAAAGCTGGGGAGGGGCTGTTTGCAAGGGCATGTAGCGATAGGACAAGGGGCAATGGTTTTAAACTAGAGCAGGTAGGTTTAGATTAGACATTAGGAAGAAGTTCTTTACAACGAGGGTGGTGAGGCACTGGCACAGGTTGCCCAGAGAGGTGGTGGAGGCCCCATCCCTGGAGACATTCAAGGCCAGGCTTGATGAGGCTCTGAGCAATCTGATCTAGTGAAAGATGTCCCTGCTTACTGCAGGGGGGTTGGACTAGATGACCTTTAAAGGTCCCTTCCAACCCAACATATTCTATGATTGAATGGTAGGTTATTAGCTACCAAGCAGGCAGAAATCATCATAAGGACTTTTTTATCTTTTATAGTGTTGTTTAAGAGAGAAAAGCTGAGTTAGATCATGTCTCTGTAAGGAAAAGAAGATCTTCTATAGAGGAAATATCTATGTGCCTTCCTTAAAAAAAGAACAAGAGCACGTTGACTTTTTTGGTATAAGCTGTGGCAAGTCAAGCAGCTACCACAATAGATCAGGTATCTGTTTGAAAATAAAATAAAAATGCTGCTAGTGTGTATGAGTAGTCTATATTTTTTTTTGTATTTTTTTCAGGATACACAGATCCTGTGTGACCATGGCATAGACTGAAGAATGCGAGTAAATTTTGTTTTCTTGCAGCCTTCTATGTCTGAAGCTTATAGAAAGAGTCAACTATTGAGTTGAAGGTAGCTTTGTCCACCCTCCGTCAGCACCCTAATGTATTCTTAAACAACTGGATTGAGCTGAAGCTTGCCACCTTTCAGACTTTATATGACCACCTCTGGTCCTTGTCCTTTGCCATATTTATTCTCTTAATCATCAGAAATATTTTAACTACCTGACTCAGAGAACAGACAATAATATATCGAGCAGGTTACTTAATTCATTTGTATGATGATATTAATTTCATCTTCTTGCAATATGAGTAACATTGTGTTGTACCCAGTTTAATTTTATTTTGTATGACTTATATTTTATGTTATATTTTTAAACATTTTACATGTTTTTAAGTCTTGCTTGTTTAATTGAATTGGATCACTTCTGTGCATCGAGCTCTTTGTGTAAGCTAGGGTTTGAAATGTTAGCGCTGAGGTGTTTACCAGGTCAGAGTATGTTATTTAAAGCAGTATCTCAGTTTTTGACAGATTAGATATAGGAAGAGGAAAAAAAAATATAATCTCAAATTGGAGAAAATGAGAATTACTCGGGCTTCTGCAATTATTACTGGTTTATGGCAGTAATCAGACTGAGTATAATTGAAAGCTGATTCTCAAACTTATCCGCTCCTTTTTTTTTTTTTAACATGAAAAACATGCATGTGAAAAATACATGTTAATTATCTGTGCTGGGTTGACCCCAGACATCAGCCAAGTACCTACACAGTTGTTCTTTCACTCTCCTCTCCTGTGAGATGGGGAGAAAATACAAGGAAGGCAAGAAGATTCTTGGATGAAGACAAAGACAGTTTAAAAGGTGAAGCAGAAGTTGCACATGCAAACAAAGTGAATTCATTCACTACTTCCCATCGGTTGGCATATGTCCAGCCAGTTCCTGGAAAGCAGGGAAACCATTATTTGGAAAGACAAATACCATAACCATGAATGTCCCCTCTTCCTCCTTCTTTTCCCCCAGCTTTTATTGCTGGGCACGACATCATATGGTATGGAATATCCCTTTAGTCTTATGCCACCATATTAATCTGAAAAGGAAAGTGTCAGAAGACTGTTTTTACTGTACGTAATTAAGCGATTCTGAATGCTCAGTGAAACTTGAATGGTATGGCATTGAGCTTGGTAATGACAGTTAACGAGATGAGACTTGCACTTATTCTGCCTGCGTAATAGGTAAAAGCTTTTGCCTTCAGAATAAGGGTAGAGAGATACTGAAGTATTCATTAAAAATGCTAAAAACAGCAACAAGGGCACTGTTCTGTGCCTCTCTATTTTATGACTCTCACCAAGAAAGGAGAAACTAGATTAAATAATTTCTTAATTGTACCTATTCAATATCTGTAATAAACTAAGGCATTTGTATTCATGGTGGAGAAGACTAAAAGTAGACTTTCAGGAAACCAGTAGCAGCACAGGGAGTAAGTTATGCTACCGTATCTTTCTTTCAGAGTCCAAAATATTCACAGACTTACTGAAACTACATAATTAATTTAATTCAGTGTCTGAAATAAGGAGATAATGCCTAGAAAAGGCCTTTTCACCTTTGTCTCTGCTGCCTTTCCACATTCATGTACAAAATAATTTTGCCTTTTGCCGGTCTTCTACTGCCATTGGTGTTTCTGTATATGTGCATCATTATGATATTTGCAGCTTATAATATAAATATATATATATACGGTCTTTCCACTGAATGACAGAACTTAGCTGATACTGAGAAAATGCATTATTGGATTTTTGAAAATGTCCAAGTGAATGTTAGTAAGCACAATTTTGTTTAGATTCTGTTATTAAAAAAAAAATTATTTTTCAAAGACACAGCCCTAAGCTTTAACCCAGCAAGCCTACTGAGACATCACTGTTGTTTTCAAATTAGGACTTTGGTCTCAGCTTGAAGGTGACAGCTGCAGCACTTACCTCCCTTCTCCATACTATTCTGTTATCCTGGTGACTTGAGCTAACTGCTTTGATTTCTTTCTTGACCTGTTTAAATCTCACAAACATTCAGACTCGTCTTTGTCCCATTTTCCCATTTATCCTGTAGCAAGAGGGATTTTGAGATACTGGAGACTATCGAGTACCAGGATCATAGCCGTAACTTCTCAAAAAGGCAGTGGATGAAGGTGCAAGCCCAGGCATAGACCCTGGCATACATATATTATAGGTGTACCATATTGCTCAGTAATTTAATGCTACAGACAGAAACAGAGGTACTTTGGCAAAAAGATCAGGAAATGTATGTGCCCAAGTAGTACATTTCTTATTCTGCAATGACTTACAGAACTACTTTATTTCAGAATTTTGTTTCACAGTAAATTTTTTAACCAAAAGAAGAACCCATAAAACATGAAGTTGTACTGTAGCATCAGCAGAGGGGCTTAAAAGCTCAGATGTAATTTATTTTATTACATTACATTATTTTATTTTTACTTTATTGAGAGCGACAGTCGCAGATTCGAGATTGCCGTTGATAAATTCACTGACTACAATAGCGCTAATTACTTAAGGTTAATATTGCTAGCAAAAATAACGATAGTACAACAACCCGGGGTAACATTCACCAGGGGGTGAAAGGCGCAGCGCTTATTACCCAGAAAGGCGTCCCTGCCTGGGGTGGAGGAAGAGAACGCAGCCTGTTGACTGGTCCATCGGGTATCAAGTTTCTTCTCTCCCAATTTAACAGTCATTTTCTCCATCCTTTTATCCCCACAATTACGAGGTTTCCCTCCCCTGGGTGACATGTAGTATGATTTGGGTGGAGAGACGAGTGCTATAGTCATATATGTTTAGCGTGATCTCTAAAATCTTCATTAGCATATACAGGGGTGTCAACTTGAATATGCATTTCACAGGTAACGAGGCAAAGGTCAATTACCGGGCATGGTAGCCTCTCAAGGAAACAAAGAGCTACACAAGGTCTCTGTTATCTTGATTTTACTGTCTCTGCTGATGAAAAGCAGGGCTGTCCTGGCTCCCCAAGACTACCCCGTTATTTATGTATCCTGTGATAGCCGGACAAGCCTTCACTCCCCTGGGTTGCACAAGAGATAGCAAAGCCAGTCTTAATTGCTCTTTGAGCACAGAGACTTCACCTCGTTATCCAAATTCCACAGCCCTTCACTGTTCTTCGGGTTAATTTCCCAATTATGATTTCCCATTGTCTTGGTGACATTATGCAATGTTTCTCCCGCTTCTTGTTCAGTGGGACCACTGATCATAACATCATGCACATAGTGAAACAATTTACAGTGTGGGGAAATATTGTAGTCTTCCAAAAGTTGGGCTAACAGCCCATGAAAAATTGTGTGGCTGTGTAGATACACCTGAGGCATGTCCAAAAAGGGTTACTTCTGACCCTTCCATGTGTATGCAAATTGATCCTGTGATTCCTCAGCAACTGGGATGCTGAAAAAAGCATTAGCTAAATCTAACACAGCATGTCATATCCCACCTTCACATTCATTTTGCTCGAGGAGAGTGACCGTGTCAGGCACTATGGTTGCTAGTGGAGGGACAGTCATATTTATCAGTTGGTAATCAACCATCATTCTACAGGAGGATCAGGTTTTGTCACTGGCTAAATGGGGCTATTGAAGGGGGATTGGATTCCAGCCTCCAATGGCTGTTTAATTGTCTTGGTGATTTCAGTATGACCTCCAGGCAGACGATACTTTTTTTGACATAATCAGTTTGAGCAGAGGATCCAAGACAACAGGGACCATGATTACCTGTCACACAATTGTAGTGCAGGCCCCAAAAGAATATTTGCCTTTCACTGTCAGGAAAGTTTTACCTTCCTGTAAAGCATATCCTGCTTCCTGTCTGCCTGCCTGATAGCCATGTTCCTGTAAGTCTTTGCGCGCTTGGGTATTACGTTTAGCCCAGTACTGGTGAATTATTGTATTTGTTGTTGTAACAACATGGATAATTGTGCTACTGATCTGTATTTCTTATTGGACCATTATTTAGAGATAAATTGTTTACCTCTAAAGCTGTTAGTCTGGTGTCTGTTGCCATAGTGCGATCCTAAAACTTGGCAGGGATGGCTTAAGCCCTTACATTGTCCAATTGTAATTCTAGAGAAATCTCATGGGACAGTTCTTCTGCTCCCCCAAAGGCTATAATTTTCATCAATTTATTTTTCAGTTATTGGGAGAGATCTCATGAATCAAAGTGACTTCATCTGCTGTATCATAGAATCATAGAATGGTTCGGGTTGGAAGGGACCTTTAAAGATCCCCTGCCATGGGAAGGGACATCTTCCATGAGACTAGGTTGCTCAAAGCCCCGTCCAACCTGATCTTGAACGCTTCCAAGGATGGGGCTTCCACCACTTCCCTGGGCATCCTGTTCCAGTGTCTCACCACCCTCATTGTAAAACATTTCTTCCTTATATCCAGTTTAAATCTACCCTCTTTCAGTTTAAAACCATTACGCCTTCTCCTGTCACTACTGGCCCTGGCAAAAAGCCTCTCTCTGTCTTTCTTATAAGCCCCCTTTAAGTATTGAAAGGCCACAATAAGGTCTTCCTGGAGCCTTCTCTTCTCCAGGCTGAAATAATTCCAACTCTCTTAGCCTTTCTTCATAGGAGAGGTGCTCCATCCCTCTGATCATTTTTGTAGCCCTCTGTGGAGCATGGATTCACAGACTCTGGCGGGGTTATTATTATCCAAATTCCACAGAGGACGATGGCTGAAATATAAATATAGGGAGGCCAGGCAGATTGATTATATCACACTGCCACAAACCCGTCAAGGCAAGCGCCATGTGCTCACAATGGTGGAAGCAACCACTGGATGGCTGGAAACATACCCTGTGCCCCATGCCACTGCCCGGAACACTATCCTGGGCCTTGAAAAACAAGTCCTGTGGTGACATGGTACCCCAGAGAGAATTGAGTCGGACAACAGGACTCATTTCCGAAACAGCCTCATAGACACCTGGGCCAAAGAGCATGGTATTGAGTGGGTGTATCACATCCCCTATCACGCACCAGCCTCTGGGAAGATAGAACGATACAATGGATTGTTAAAAACTACACTGAGAGCAATGGGTGGTGGGACTTTAAAACATTGGGATACACATTTAGCAAAAGCTACCCGGCTAGTTAATACCAGGGGATCTACCAATCGGGCTGGCCCTGCCCAATCAAAACTTCCACGTACTGTAGAAGGGGATAAAGTCCCCGTAGTGCACATGAAGAATATGCTAGGGAAGACAGTCTGGGTTAGTCCTGCCTCAGGCAAAGGCAAACCCATCCGTGGGATTGCTTTTGCCCAAGGACCTGGGTGCACTTGGTGGGTGATGTGGAAGGATGGGGAAGTCTGATGTGTACCTCATGGGGATCTGATTTTGGGTGAGAATAGCCAATGAATCAAATTGTGTGTTGTTGATTGCTAAATAACCCTGTCACTGTATGTCCTCGTTACTATAATTGTTATCAGCTGTACTACAGTAAGAATCACCCAAACTAAGGACAGATGGACTTTGATGAAAAACTGAGTAAAGCGCAGCGGTGATGGGATCAGAACTGACCTCAGCAGCTGGCGCCCAGCAAGTTCCTCAATATTTACATCTTCAGCCCATGGACTGTGGGCATGATCCACACTGGGTACACCAGTCACAAGCTCCAAAAATACAGCATGCAGCAGGCCAGCACCACACAGCATCTCACCTGCCCTGAGAGACTGTTCTAACAGATGGAGCCCAAAGCCATGGATTAAATTAACTCAGTGGGCATTTTAGATGGATGGCCCATAGACTAAGGGCATTATATCTGTATGAATATATATGTACCTATATATGTATATTATAAGACAGGGAAAAGTGGTGGCAATTCATTGGAACCTGTAAGATCTGGGCATGGCATAGATGGTATGGAATAAGGGGTGGATAACGTCCTGGTTCCATTGGGGATAGGGTTAATTTTCCGCAGGCTCCGGCAGGGACACAGGTATTCCATCCCATGTGAGCCATGCCCACTCTGAGCTGCCGGGGGAGGGGGCAGGAAGTCAAGGTTTGGAGCAGGCTGGGGCGTCCTGGATCCAGTTGGTGAGTGGCAGTTCCATAATCGTGTTTGTATATTCCTCTATCCATGTTATTGTTGTTGTTTTCTTGTTCCCTTTGCTGTTCTGTTAAACTGCCTTTGTCTCAACCCACGAGTTTTGCCTTTTTCTTCCGATTCTTTCCCATACTGGGGAAGCTCGAGAGAGCGGCACGTGGTTCTTTGTTGCCGTCTGAGGCCAAACCACGACACATGGGAAGCTACCAATAGCAGTGGTGCAAAACGTAGAATTAATGCACGATGGATTTTTCCTTCTTTTTAGTGGGGTAACCTGTTCGGACTGTCCCCACAGAAACAAGTCTGTATTTTCTCTTACAGCACCCTGCAGGATGGCAAACAGAAATGCTGTGTTCGTGTTAATATTACAAACCCTAATAGTGCTGCTTACACCCATTGCAGTCTTCTCTATTAGCATTGGGAACTAACCAATGGCTCTTATGAGATATACTGCCTCAGTGGGAAAGAATTAATGAAAGGGACTGACAGCTGATTGTGGATGCACTTGGTGCAGCCCAAAGCAATGTTTCTCTAGCTCTTAGTTGTATCCAAGCTCAGCTGTGGATGCAATTTACAGTAGCAGCAATTATATGAGAAGGTGAAGAGGGCTCCTTACCCACTGAAATTTGAAACGTAATTTGGGATAATGTAACTAAATTTGAAAGGGAATTCCAATCCTGGTGGTATTTAGTCAATTTTACTTATGACCCCATCAACAATAAGGCTACATCTTTTGTCCTAACAATGCACAATGCTTCGGTATACACCATATACCCAATCATTGTGTTAGGATTAAATCGCACTGGAACTATATCCATTACAACATAGAGTGTGGGCCTAACGAAATGGGAACAAATGGCAAACTGTTGATGTTAACGCATGTGTTGTACGGGAACAACAATTTGTGAGAGTAACACCATCGAAGCCCAAGACATTTGTCTTGACACTGAACAAAATGTTTGTTATTTTGAAATACAAATCCCAATGAAAATCCTGAAATTGTACTTGTATGTATTGGAAAAGGATGTGTTTGTATGAGAACCCTTTGTGATTTTGTATTCATAGATAACATTACTGTAGATACAAGTAATCACTCAAATATTTGTGTTTGTAACTTTACTGAAGTTATGGGATGTGACTTCAGTTATTCAGCTCCTGTTACTTCTTATCAATTGTTACAATCTAATTATACATTGAGTCAAGATTTATTGTCTACCCCCATTGGAATGAATCCAAAACAATGGACATAAAACTCTAATCACGGTTCATCATAGTACAGAAGCAATACACCATGTCTTGGAAAAAGTGAAGGATGGAGAACACCATTGGTGGGAAACTCTTCTTGGATGGTCACCGACAGCAATGGGAGTTTTTAATCTCATGTTTCACCCAGTTGTGATTTTACTAACTCTAACGTTAATGTGTCTATTGCTTATAATCATATTGTATATAAAGGTCAGGTCCTCCCCGCTATGGGGCTAAACCCTTCCGCCCCGCAGGAAGAATCCTGATTCTGTTCTCTCCCTGCTATGCTACCCTAATCAGAATCATGTTCTGTAGCTACAAGGAATTGCACATCTTCCTCCTCCTCTCTCATCTTTAGACACCTATTTCCAATACTACATGCAGAAAAACATCTGGGCTATTCCTTTTTCTCATCCATCATCATTACATTAGTGTTGTAGTAAAATTGATATTAACTAGAAAAATGAAATGTAACATGTAATCGAAGCAACTAAGGGAACCTGACATTACTGCTAAAAGACCTCTATACGGCCCCAACATCATTTATAGAGAAATAGTAACTAGACATGATTTATCTAAGAACTAACTACTAGACAATGTAGCTTTGTTGATAAGCAGGATATTCCTGTCAAGAGAGTGATGAACTGTAGGCCTGGTCAGCAAACCGAGAAAATCACCTGGAACTGCCAAGATCAGAGGAGAAGTAGGTAAAAGGTAATTTTGTCAGGGGGAGATCGCGACCACTGACTCATTGGACACCTACCCAAATGATACCACCTACTGAAAAGAGAACAATGGAAGAAGAAAACAGACTCTGCACACTAATTTACATAGGAAGCAAAGAAATCTCAATGAATCATTAAAGAGAATAACAATGAATATGTAATAATTGTTAGAATATGTAATAGTGTATAAAAAGGAAAATATTTGAAACTAAGGTGTTAGCAAGCACCCCATTTCTGCACATTAATGGAATAAACTTGGAAATACCTCTGCTCTGTGTGTTGTTGGCTTGCACACCAGGTAAAGAACTCAGATTTGGGACAACATAAGAATCATTTACCATCAACCGACATTTCTTTCTGGTTTCATAATAATTTCTTAGAGCAAAAAACAAATCCACATATGGAAGTTCATCCCACTTATTTTGCCTCCTACAGAACAACATCAACTGTAAAATAGTATTATGATTCAACGATCTCATTTCAGGCCACTTCTCCTTGTCCTCCAACTTATACTTTGGCCACCACTGAGTACAATATTGTTTTAATTTTCCCTTTGTCAGAGGGTCTCCACCAAACTTATTCCAATTCCCAAGAATACATCCTAAAGGTGAACGGGGGGAGGCTCCGAGGAGGGGCTGGTCCCCATATTTTTCCCCAGAGAAAAAACCTTTAACCACCCCTTCATACACTCATCACCATCACCATCAAATGTGTATGATTAATTCTTTATAGAATATCACAAAAATACTACACCACACCTATGGACCTTTTGTTACTCCCCTTTTATAACCTCATCCACTTTTACTTTCAATGTCACTAATTAGCATTGCACCTTTGAGTCGCTTACCACTCCCAGATGAGGAGAAAACTCACAGAGTCCCTGATGAAAGGTCGGTGAGCACTGGAATCCGAGCAGTTATTCTCCCCGCTGGTCTTCAGCAAGTTGATCCAGGCAAGGCCTGTCACATCTGGGGTGCCAGAAACTGTTGTCCGAAAAGTCGGATCCGTTACCCAGTGTGCAATAGCCAATCTCACACACCAGGATGAGACATTGATTATTTATTTCAGAGTTGTGCAAGGCGGTGTGCTTGGTGGTTTTCCACAAATCAAGCACACCTATCAGGACTCTCCATGCAATTTTTTATACATTTTACATCATCATTATAATATTAGTACCTCCTACCTATATTTGATTGGTTAGTATTTTACATACGGTTACACAATCGAGTTATAGCTACCACACATGCTCAGGGGAAGGGTCTTCACCTGGGTGAGGGTCTTCTTGACCTATGGACATGATTTTTAGTATTATAATGAAGGTAGTTCAGCTTAGGACACTAAGAATTTTCACTTTTCTGCCAACTTGGCTAAACTTCTCAAAACATGTGGCTTAGTGCCATCTTCAAGTTCTATATGCTCATATGTTCCAGGATATGCCTCCTCAAGAATGATAACAATCCTTGCTTCCCTTGATTAGGAGTTCTTTCATTAACTCATCCTTGATAGATTCAAGGATAGAATCCTCATTATCCGTGTGTCCTGGTTCCGGCGGGGATAGGGTTAATTTTTCCTGGTATTCCATGCCATGTGAGCCACGCCCACCCTGAGCTGCCGGGGGAGGGGGCAGGAAGTTGCTGCTTAAAAGCGGGCCGGGGCGTCCTGGGTCCGGTCGGCGAGCGGTGGGGAGCGGCGGTTCCGTAATCATGTTTGTATATGCCTCTGTCCGTGTTGTTGTTGTTGTTTGCCTGTTCCCTTTGCTGTTCTGTTAAACTGCCTTTGTCTCAACCCAAGAGTCTTGCCTTTTCTTACGATTCTTCCTGTATTAGGAAGGCGCGAGCGAGCGGCACGTGGGTCTTTGTTGCCGTCTGAGGCTAAACCACGACAGTCCTTTTTTGGCGCCCAACGTGGGGCTCGAAGGGTTGAGATAACGACAGAATCCAACTAGAACGTGGGAAAAAAAAAACGGTTTTGGTTTTTTTTTTGTATGCATTTATTTTATTAGGTAAATAGTCACTGGTCATCATGTTGCTTGGTTTGTTCTCATGGCTGTGTTACATAAATTCCTATATGGCTTATGTACTCCTGCGATGCTGTTTACCATGTCTGGAAGAGGGATGAGGATTATCATTCTCCTGTCCTGTGCGTTATCTGTTTATGATATGATAACATCACTGTTCAGACAGCTATTTTGGGGTGTTTATGTGGTTTTGTTGTCCTGTCCGTACATTGGACACCGTCTCTCAGAATTTGTTAATAGTTTCCCCAGCCCTTTTGCCTCCCTTTTCTCCTTCGGGTCAGGTATGACAGCTTTTGAGAATTTTGAATATCCTTGGGATACTCAAACCAGCGTGTTCTTAGTGCTATGTCTCCTGAATACGTTCCAGGTCTTGTTTAGGGTTAAGCGACTATTTAAGACTACCACCCGGAGATCTGCTCCGAGGCTGGATAGTCAGGGGTGGCATGGCATGTGGGAGAACATGGGCAGGGACCTAGAGAACTACTCACCTCCAATGGTCTGGGACTTCACCCCTGAACAATTACAGGACCCTGATAAAGTGGTAGAATATTTGAAGGGAAAATGCTGTGGCTATTCTAGAGAGGCACAACTCACCGCGCTGTGCTGGGCCCTGGCCAGTATCTACCAGGTACTGCTCAGAATTATGCAGCACCCTCAGGGGGAAGAGATGGAAACCAGACCAGCAGCCCCTGCGGCTGCTGCAGCCCCTGCGGCGGACACTGCGGCTACTGCAGCCCCTGCGTCAGCCACTGCAGCTACTCCAACCCCCATAGCAGCCACTGCCACTGAACCAGGGAACCAACCCGTGCCGGTATCAGTTGCCCCCATACAGAAGAAGAAGTACACAAAGAAATCAGTTCGCTTACTAAGAGATGATGATGAACCAGGGTCATCACGAGAGCAGGAGGAAGAGGCAGAACCAGATATAATTACTTGATCCCTATCCTTGAGTGAGCTGCGGGATATGCGAAAAGATTTCAGCCGACTTTCAGGCGAGCACATTGTCACCTGGCTGCTCCGGTGCTGGGATAATGGGGCCAGTAGCCTGGAATTAGAGGGTAGGGAGGCCAGGCAGCTGGGATCCCTGTCTAGGGAAGGCGGCATTGACAAGGCGATTGGGAAAAAGACCCAAGCCCTCAGCCTCTAGAAACGACTCCTGTCAGGCGTGAGGGAGAGGTACCCCTTCAGTGAGGATGTTGTATGTCACCCAAGCAAGTGGACTACCATGGAAAGAGGTATCCAGTACCTGAGAGAATTAGCCGTGCGGGAGATGATTTATTATGACTTGGACAATGCAGACTTACCCACAGACCCTGATGAGGTGCGATGCACAAGGCCCATGTGGCGGAAGTTTGTACGGAGCGCACCATCGTCATATGCCAACTCCCTGGCAGTAATGGAATGGAAAGGTGAAGAGGGACCAACGGTGGATGAGGTAGCTGGCCGGCTCCGGCGATATGAAGAAAGTCTCTCTTCCCCCCTTGTCTCAGCTGTGGAGAAACTGTCGCGGAAGGTCCAGCAACTTGAAGAGAATATGTCCTACTCCCCACCTGCACGGGCCAGCGTCTCAGCTATTAGAAGGAGGCATTTCCCCACTCAAGAGAGAGAGTACAGAGGGTACACACCACGAGGCACCCTGTGGTTCTACCTGCGGGACCACGGAGAGGACATGAGGAAGTGGGATGGACAACCTACTTCGATCCTGCGGACACGGGTACAGGAGTTGCAAGGAAGGACAACCACAAAAGGGGATCCCTCCAGGAAAAGTGCCGCCCCAGTTTCCAGTGGGCCGTTCCCCAGACAAAGCAGAAGGCCTGATCTTCCTTCTGATCCTCTTGAAGGAACTTCCAAGTCATTTATGCAAGAAGTGAGTAATGGATACTATGACCAGGATTAGAGGGGCCCTGCCTCCAGCCAGGTGGAGGAAAGGGACAACCGGGTTTATTGGACGGTGTGGATTAGATGGCCTGGCACATCAGACCCACAGGAGTATAAGGCTCTAGTGGACACGGGTGCGCAGTGTACTTTAATACCATCAAGCTATAGAGGGGCAGAACCCATTTGTATTTCTGGGGTGACAGGGGGATCCCAAGAGTTGACTGTACTGGAGGCAGAAGTGAGCCTATCTGGGAATGAGTGGCAAAAGCATCCCATTGTGACTGGCCCAGAGGCTCCATGCATCCTTGGCATAGATTACCTCAGGAGAGGGTATTTTAAGGACCCAAAAGGGTACCCCTGGGCCTTTGGCATAGCTGCCTTGGAGACAGAGGAAGTTAAACAGTTGTCTGCCTTGCCTGGTCTCTCGGAGGATTCTTCTGTTGTGGGGTTGTTGAGGGTCGAAGAACAACAGGTGCCGATTGCTACCACAACGGTGCATCGGCAGCAATATCGCACTAACCGAGACTCTCTGATTCCCATCCATGAGCTGATTCGTCAACTAGAGGTTCAAGGAGTGATCAGCAAGACTCACTCACCCTTTAACAGTCCCATATGGCCGGTGCGAAAATCTAATGGAGAGTGGAGGCTAACTGTAGACTATCGTGGCCTGAATGAAGTCACGCCACCGCTGAGTGCTGCCGTGCCGGACATGCTAGAACTCCAGTACGAACTGGAGTCCAAGGCAGCCAAGTGGTATGCCACAATTGATATAGCAAATGCATTCTTCTCAATCCCTTTGGCAGCAGAGTGCAGGCCACAGTTTGCTTTCACTTGGAGGGGCGTCCAATACACCTGGAATCGACTGCCCCAGGGGTGGAAACACAGCCCCACCATTTGCCATGGACTGATCCAGACTGCACTGGAACAGGGGGAAGCTCCAGAACATCTGCAGTACATTGATGACATCATTGTATGGGGAAACACAGCAGAAGAAGTTTTTGAGAAAGGGAGTAAAATAGTCCAAATCCTTCTGAACGCTGGTTTTGCTATAAAGCGAAGTAAGGTCAAGGGACCTGCGCAGGAGATCCAGTTTTTAGGAATAAAATGGCAAGATGGACGCCGTCAGATCCCAATGGATGTGATCAACAAAATAGCAGCTATGTCTCCACCAACTAGTAAAAAGGAAACACAGGCTTTCTTAGGCATTGTGGGTTTTTGGAGAATGCATATCCCAGATTACAGTCAAATTGTGAGCCCTCCGTATCAAGTAACCCGGAAGAAGAATGATTTTAAATGGGGTCCTGAGCAACGACAAGCTTTTGAACAAATCAAACAGGAAATAGTCCATGCAGTGGCCCTGGGGCCAGTCCGGGCAGGACAAGATGTTAAAAATGTGCTCTACACCGCAGCCGGGGAGAATGGCCCTACCTGGAGCCTCTGGCAGAAAGCACCAGGGGAGACTCCAGGTCGACCCCTAGGGTTTTGGAGTCGGGGATACAGAGGATCTGAAGCCCGCTACACTCCAACAGAAAAAGAGATATTGGCAGCATATGAAGGGGTTTGAGCTGCTTCGGAAGTAGTTGGCACAGAAGCACAGCTCCTCTTAGCACCTCGACTGCCGGTGCTGGGTTGGATGTTCAAAGAAAGGGTCCCCACCACACATCATGCAACTGATGCTACATGGAGTAAGTGGATTGCACTGATCACGCAGCGAACTCGAATGGGAAACCCCAGTCACCCAGGAATTCTGGAAGTGATCATGGACTGGCCAGAAGGCAAGGATTTCGGAATGTCACCAGAGGAGGAGGTGACGCGTGCAGAAGAGGCCCCAACATATAATAAACTGCCAGGAAATGAGAAGAAATATGCCCTGTTCACTGATGGGTCCTGCCGGATTGTGGGAAAGCATCGAAAGTGGAAGGCTGCTGTGTGGAGTCCTACACAACAAGTTGCAGAAGCCAGTGAGGGACGAGGTGAATCGAGCCAGTTTGCAGAGGTGAAAGCCATTCAGCTGTCTTTGGACATTGCTGAGCGAGAAAAATGGCCAGTACTTTATCTCTACACTGACTCATGGATGGTGGCAAATGCCCTGTGGGGGTGGTTACAGCAGTGGAAGCAGGGCAACTGGCAGCGCAGAGGCAAACCCATCTGGGCTGCTGACCTATGGCAAGATATTGCTGCCCGGATAGAGAATCTGGTTGTGAAAGTACGCCATGTAGATGCCCATGTACCGAAGAATCGGGCCACGGAGGAACATCAGAACAACCAGCAAGTGGATCGGGCTGCTAGGATTGAAGTGGCTCAGGTGGATCTGGACTGGCAACATAAGGGTGAACTATTCATAGCTCGGTGGGCCCATGATACCTCAGGACATCAAGGGAGAGATGCGACATATAGATGGGCTCGTGACCGAGGGGTGGACTTGACCATGGACACTATTGCACAGGTCATCCATGAATGTGAGACATGCGCTGCGATCAAACAAGCCAAGCGTTTGAAGCCTCTTTGGTATGGAGGGCGATGGCTGAAATACAAATATGGGGAGGCCTGGCAGATTGATTATATCACACTGCCACAAACCCGTCAAGGCAAGCGCTATGTGCTCACAATGGTGGAAGCAGCCACTGGATGGCTGGAAACATACCCTGTGCCCCATGCCACTGCCCGGAACACTATCCTGGGCCTCGAAAAGCAAGTCCTGTGGCGACATGGTACCCCAGAGGGAATTGAGTCAGACAACGGGACTCATTTCCGAAACAGCCTCATAGACACCTGGGCCAAAGAGCATGGTATCGAGTGGGTGTATCACATCCCCTATCACGCACCAGCCTCTGGGAAGATAGAACGATACAATGGACTGTTAAAAACTACACTGAGAGCAATGGGTGGTGGGACTTTAAAACATTGGGATACACATTTAGCAAAAGCTACCTGGCTAGTTAATACCAGGGGATCTACCAATCGAGCTGGCCCTGCCCAATCAAAACTTCCACGTACTGTAGAAGGGGATAAAGTCCCTGTAGTGCACATGAAGAATATGCTAGGGAAGACAGTCTGGGTTAGTCCTGCCTCAGGCAAAGGCAAACCCATCCGTGGGATTGCTTTTGCCCAAGGACCTGGGTGCACTTGGTGGGTGATGCGGAAGGATGGGGAAGTCCGATGTGTACCTCATGGGGATCTGATTTTGGGTGAGAATAGCCAATGAATCAAATTGTGTGCTGTTAATTGCTAAGTAACCCTGTCACTGTATGTCCTCATTGCTATAATTGCTATCAGTTGTACTACAAGTAAGGCACAGGGATGATGGGATAAGAACTGATCTCAGCAGCTGGCGCCCAGCAGTTTCCTCAAGATCTACATCTTCAGCCCACGGACTGTGTGCATGAGCCACACCGGGTGCACCAGTCACAAGCTCCGAAAAATACAGCATGCAACAGACCAGCACCACCCAGCATCTCACCTGCCCTGAGAGACTGTTCTAACAGATGGAGCCCAAAGCCATGGATTAAAAGAACTCAACGGACACTTTGGAGGGATGACCCATAAACTAAGGGCATTATATGTGCATGAATATATATGTGTATATATATATGACAGGGGAAAGGGGTGGCAATTCATTGGAACCTGCTGGGCATGGCATAGATGGTATGGAATAAGGGGTGGATAATGTCCTGGTTCCGGCGGGGATAGGGTTAATTTTCCCTGGTATTCCATGCCATGTGAGCCACGCCCACCCTGAGCTGCTGGGGGAGGGGGCAGGAAGTTGCTGCTTAAAAGCGGGACGGGGCGTCCCGGGTCCGGCCGGCGAGCGGTGGGGAGCGGCGGTTCCGTAATCGCGTTTGTATATGCCTCTATCGGTGGTGGTGGTGGTGGTGGTGGTGGTGGTGTTTGCTGTCCTGTTAAACTGCCTTTGTCTCAACCCAAGAGTCTTGCCTTTTCTTACGATTCTTCCTGTATCGGGAAGGCGCGAGCGAGCAGCACGTGGTTCTTTGTTGCCATCTGAGGCTAAACCACAACACCGTGAGAATACACATATGGCCTTTCAACACTAGTCACTAATAACATTTCAAGGATATGCTTTGGTAACATAGGGATGCCTCTCAAGGTTACTTCTTGAGATTCAGAGATTACTTGCCGCAACGGATCCTCAGTAGGTGACTAAT
Organism: Larus michahellis; assembly: GCF_964199755.1. Lineage (NCBI taxonomy): Eukaryota > Metazoa > Chordata > Aves > Charadriiformes > Laridae > Larus > Larus michahellis. Next base: position 15,739,635 of record NC_133929.1, on the reverse strand, counting down.
AGCATGCTAAACTTTGAAATCTTAGCTAAGTGATATAAAGGATTATTGTGCATATATAATCCTTTAGACATAAACCGTTGACCAGGTCTGGGACTGGGATTGGATCCAGACGCACCTAGACTCCTCTCTGAGAAGTATTTTAGAAAGCAAAGGAGTCTTTTCTGAACCTTGTGACTCAACGGGAGAGTGTCCTTGACAGTTTTGTCTGACCCTGTTCTCTATGCAGGAAATAACCAAGTGTACCTTGCCACTGAATCTTGTTAAAACACTGTTGCATTTACTATCAAACTCTGTTAAATCATTGTTTTGTATCAAAAAATATATTGCTGCTTCTCTCTTACGAGTGAAGCGTATCACTCCATCCGTGACACCTCATCACAGACATCTAAGGTCCTGCAAATTCTGTATGATTTTGGAAAATAAATTATTTTCTAATTAAGTTGATGTCATAACCATCAAACTTTAAAACATCAGCAGTATATAGGGAAAATAGTTGTACATCGAAAGCTTCCCATCTCACCCTTAATTCTCAAGTAATTATGATGTAACTGGAGCTCCTTAATGTGGTTTTTCTTTTGTTTACTTATAGGTAATTTTTCACACCACATATGCCCTTGACTCAGATGTGTGACCAATTTGTGTGCCACAAAAATTTGTAACTCTGTCTCTTGTATATAAAACTGATACTCCAGCTGTGACCTAGGCAGTGCTTCCAGGTAGGCTGTGGGGTTGCTTCTTTCTGCCTCACTGAAGGATTATCTGTCTGCCTTCCACTAAGGGCAGTCTTCTCCCAGTCTCTCCTGGAGCTCTTAAAAAAGCAGAGAAACAGACTGAGCAATTGAACTAAGGCTCTCATTCTTGCTTTTTAAAATCTGCTTATATATTTCATATAAGCTAGATGTTGATCTGCTCTATAATATGACATCAAATATGAAGGTATGGTAGACAAAAGAATGTTAAACTGAACTTTATTTGGCAAGAGTAAAGTAATAGGCTCCTGATAGGGAGCCATAGAATTATGTGTATAATGTTAAACAACAAATGGGCAGGGAGTGTCGCATATCCACATGATGCAACAAGGATTACACTTTACATTGGAGTGTCAAATATTGCTGACTGATATCTAAAATAACATGCAGCCAGGCAGATCCCTATAGACTTCACATCATCAACTTAAACTCACAAAAACTGACTCCAGATCCACCTGCCTCAGACAATTGTGTAGGACTATTTTTTGCTGCCAAGTTCATCCTCTGTGCAATGAGCGTTCTCCTTTTTTCAGTTGTCCCAACACAAATAGAAGCTGGGAGCTTAGCTAGCTCTTTAGTGTCTCTAGACTTATTGCTTTCCTGAAGCTACTGAGGAATAAGTAACATAAAAAAAAACCCCAAGGAGACTTTTAGGTCTATCAGACATACAAATAAATATGCGTTACAGAAATCCGCAATATATTTCTGTTGATAGAATGCTGACCATAAGCTAAAGCTATGAAAATCTGCTTGGCAAGTTATAATGTTCCTGAACACCCGAGAAATATGTAATTATGGAACTTTACAAACAGATAGTATTAATTTCATCATCATTCATTATCATATTGTAGGTATCATTTTAACAAAGTATCTTTTCTAGGCTTTCTGAAACACATTTTACTAAATAATATCATCCATGTTATTGATTCCACCTTATTTGCAAATGTGACATTTCCTACTACCCACTCATGGTGGCATGATACAGGTAGAATCATAGAATGGTTAGAGTTGGAAGGGACCTTAAAGATCATCTAGTTCCAACCCCCCTGCCATGGGCAGGGACACCTCCCACTAGACCAGGCTGCTCAAAGCCCCATCCAACCTGACCTTGAACAATTCCAAGGATGGGGCATCCGCAACTTCCCTGGGCAACCTGTTCCAGTGCCTCACCACCCTCAGACTAAAGAATTTCTTCCTAATATCTAATCTAAATCTCCCCTCTTTCAGTTTACAACCATTACCCCTCATCTTATCATTACACTCCCTGATAAAGAGTCCTTCCCCATCTCTCCTGTAGGCCCCTTTCAGGTACTGGAAGGCTGCTATAAGGTCTCCCCAGAGCCTTCTCTTCTCCAGGCTGAATGACCCCAACTCTCTCAGCCTGTCCTCATAGCACAGGTGCTCCAGCCCTCTCATCATCTTCATGACCCTCCTCTGGACCCACTCCAACAGGTCCATGTCCTTCTTATGTTGGAGGCTCCAGAGCTGGATGCAGTACTCCAGGTGAGGTCTCATGGGAGCAGAGTAGAGGGGCAGAATCACCTCCCTCGACCTGCTGGCCACGGTTCTTTTGATGCATCCCAGGATGCGATTGGTTTTCTGGGCTGTGAGCGCACATTGCCAGCTCATGTCGAGTTTCTCATCCACCAGTACCCCCAAGTCCATCTGTTCAGGACTGCTCTCAATCCATTCTCTGCCTGGTCTGTATTGATGCTTGGGATTGTCCTGACCCACATGCAGGCCTTGTTGAACTTCATGAGGTTTGCACAGGCCCACCTCTCAAGCCTGTCCAGGTTCCTCTGGATGGCATCCCTTCCCTCCAGTGTGTTGACCACGCCGCACAGCTTGGTGTCGTTGGCAAACTTGCTGAGGGTGCACTCAGTCCCACTGTCTATGTTGCCAACAAAGATGTTAAACAGCACTGGTCCCAGTACTGACCCCTGAGGAACACCACTCGTCACTGCTCTCTACTTGGATATCGAGGTTGTGTGTGAGGAGCTAAAAGACCATGACAAGCCAGGCCAAGCCTTCATGCTTGATCCTAATGGACTTCAAATGTAAACTTTCAAATATTCCAAATTTGGTCTGTGCCACATGGCCAACAGCAGGGCTGCTGGATAACTCAAGTCTACAGCTGCTGGAGGAAGAAAGTTAACCCTGGCCTTGCTCTGTGTCTCCTGGAGAGCTGTTCTTGGATTTTGCCTCTGAGGCCTTGCCAGAGCTGACCCCTCCCCAGGTCCCGCAGAACCTGGATTACCTCTATGTGACCCTCTCCTGTGTGCTGGTTGCAGAAGCCTTGTGAGGACCTCCTCCTGATTGCATGAAAGTGTTTTACAATGACAGTTTCAAATTTGGCACCTTTACGTCTAATATCAGATTTCTTCAGAGATAAATAGTTCAGATTTCCTCCCCCTCCAAAAGGCAATTAGGCGACATTGAAGATATTTCATTTTCAAAACTTTTTATTAACGAAGTCATTACTAGAGCTATATTAAATAAATAAATAAATAAATAAATAAATCCACAACAGTACTTGGCATAATTTATGTTTCTTTTAAAACTCTGCTGTTAACACACAACTTCTTTTAATAGCTTCTATACTGACATCCTGCATGCCATTCTTCATCTCCCTGCCACTTTTTACAGGTCTGTTCTTCTGAAACAGGAAGAAAATGTTAATGATGGAAAGTCTGAAAAATCATTAATAGCACCCAAATAGAAATCAGATTTAAATGAGGTGTAAATGCGCCAACGGTCACTCACCAAGGAGACCAGCTCCAGTGCAGGTAAATCCACACTGGGGAAGGGACTTGTGGCAAAGAGAGCTGGAAAGGGGCTCGTTTTGGGGCTTTTCAAAGCCGGGAAAAGCGGCTAGCTTGTGCCAGAAACCGGCAGCTTGTAGGCGGGTAGCTGAGGAGGCATGGGTGGAGCCAGCACCCCTGTCGGCAGATCTAAATGAGGCGTACTTGCTGAGACCACTCCCCCCTTCATAAAAGAAGCCCTTCGAGAACGCAGCGACCTGGTTGCTGCGCACTGACCAAGCAGGCAGAGAGTAGGCATCACTCAAGGCGTCACCTGGGAGCACCATGACAAGGGTGGGTTTCCTGGGCTGGCAAACAGACCCAGCAGTCACAGCAGTTTGCATGGCAGTTCACACAGGAGAGCACTGAAAGACTGCCAACTCAGCCAGGAAGCGATGGTATCCACTCAGAAGACCATGGCATCCATGAGCTCCACAACCACCAACTCCGATACAGCCTCTCAGACAGAGCTCTCGTGGGAACATAAAAATTACATCTGAGCTTTTAGCCCCTCTGCTGATGCTACAGTACAACTTCATGTTTTATGGGGGCAATCAGGGAATGTGAGAGAGAGATAGATGGTTGGAGTTGCACCCTGCCTCCCATGATAGAAACCCAGCAGGCAGACAGAGCCCCTGCTACAGAGAACTCCCTGTCCTCTCTCCACCCAACTGAATGTGGTGACTTGGAGGACAGGGGGCAAGGGCAAGAAGTTCCTGCCTGGCGCAACAGGCGCCACACTGGTGACTGCCCAGCGACTACCCCGCCTTCCCAGATGCCACTGTATAACAGGTACATTGCTCTGCAAGGGGAACTGGACAATGATGAGCATGATAGTTCTTCCAGCTTGGAGGTGTCATTGAGGTCTAGTCGGACCACCCCCCTGCATCAAAACCTCTGCGGTAAAGAATAAAAGACAGGTCATTGTCATAGGCAACTCGCTACTGAAGGGAGCGGAAGGCCCAATATGCAGGCCAGACCCGCTACATAGGGAGGTCTGCTGCCTCCTTGGGGCCCAGGTCAAGGATGTGAAGAGGAAGCTTCCGTCCCTGGTATGGCCCTCAGATTGTTACCCCCTTTTGATCTATCAGGTAGGCACTTTCTCCAAGCTCAGGATCAGTGCATCCCTAAGAGCAAGAAATCAGGCAAGGGACACGGGAGACCTGCATGGTTGAGCAGGGAGCTTCTGAAAAAGCTCAAGTGGAAGAAGGAAGTTTACAGCAAGTGGAAGAAGGGACTGACCCCTTGGGAAGAGTACAAGAATGCCTTCAGAGTATGCAGGGATGAAACAAGGAAAGCCAAGGCCTCCTTGGAATTAAACCTGGCAAGGGATGTCAAGGTCAACAGGAAGGGCTTCTTCAAGTATATTGGAGGCAAAAGGAAAACTTACCTAGTGGCCTTCTACAATGGTGTGAGTTAGAGACCAAGACAACAAAGGAAACCTCGTGGTTGGTGTTTACTACAGGCCGCCTGATCAAGGGGAGCAAGCTGATGAAGCATTCTTACTTCAGCTTCAGGGAGCATCACGTTCACAGGCTCTGATCCTGCTGGGGAACTTCAGTCACCCTGAGATCTGCTGGAAAAGCCACACAGCAAGCTGTAAGCAGTCTAGGAGACTCTTGGAGTGTGTCGAGGACAATTTTTTAATCCAGGAGATAGACAGCCTGACAAGAGGAGAAGCATTACTAGACCTGTTGCTTACCATGCCCCGAACTTCAAGGCAGAGACTGGGGGAATTAAGTCTCTCCCATTGTAGATCAGGTCTGAGACCACCTGAGGAACCTGAACATAAACAAGTCCATGGGACCCAACAAGATGCATTCCAGGGTCCTGTTGCCAAGCCACTCTCCACCATATTTGAAAAGTCCTGTCATTCAGACAAAGTCCCCAGTGACTGGAAAGAGGGAAAAATCACACACATTTTTTAAAAAATGTAAAAAGAAGGACTCTGGGAACTACTGACCAGTCAGCCTCACCTCTGTGCCCAGTAAGATCATGAAACAGATCTCCTGGAAGATATGTCAAAACATATGGCAGACAAGGAGGTGATTAGAGACAGCCAACATGGCTTCACCAAGGGCAAATCGTGGCTGACTTACCTAGTGCACTTCTACGATGGTGTGAATGCATTGGTGGATAAGGGAAGAGCAACTGATGTCATTTACCTGGACTTCTGTAAAGCCTTTGACATGGTCCCATACAGCATCCTTGTCACTAAATTGGAGATATGGGTTTGAAAGATGGACCACTCGGAGGATAAGGAATTGGCTGGATGGCTGCGTCCAAAGAGTTACAGTCAACTGCTTGATGTCCTAATAGAGATCAATAAATAACAAGTGGTGTCCCTTAATGGTCCATATTGGGACTGATACTGTTCAATATCTTAATTAATGTCATAGATAGTGGGATTGAGTGCACCCTCAGCAAGTTTGTGGATGACACCAAGCTGAGTGGTGCAGTTGATTGCCTAGAGGAAAGGGATGCCATCCAGAGGGACCTCAAGAGGCTTGAAGAGAGGGCCCATGTGAACCTCATGAAGTTCAACAAGGCCAAATGCAAGGTCCTGCCCCTGGGTTGGGGCAATCCCCAATATCAGTAGAGACTGGGGGATGAATGGATTGAGAGCATCCCTGCAGAGAAGGACTTGGTGATACTGGAGGATGAAAAGCTGGATATGAGCTGGCAATGTGTGCTCACAGCCAAGAAAGCCAACCCCATCCTGGGCTGCATCGAAAGAAGCGTGGCCAGCAGGTCGGAGGTGATTCTGCTCCTCTGCTCTCATGAGACCCCATCTTTAGTACTGCATCCAGCTCTGGGGCCCACAGCACAACAAATACATGGACCTGTTAGAGCAAGTCCAGAGGAGGGCTGTGGGAATAGAGAGCAGCATAGGTCTGTTCGACCTTGATGAGATAAAGCTGCGTCCTTGAGAGAGGGCTTGAGAGAACAGAAAAACAAGTAAGAATCAGCAAGAAACAGGACGTGAGAATGAACTTGTTGCTCCTCGTGAACAGACAGCAGAAACCAATCGGAAGAAGTAGAGAAGCGCGTGGCAGTCGACCTTCAACCTATCAGCAGAACACAACTTGCGCGTGGAGACTGTGTATAGCTATAAAGCCTGTCAGATTGTTGCAATAAAGGTCTTTGGTCTGTACCCCGCCAGAGTCTGTGAATCCATGCTCCACAGAGGGCTACAAAAATGATCAGAGGGATGGAGCACCTCTCCTATGAAGAAAGGCTAAGAGAGTTGGAATTATTTCAGCCTGGAGAAGAGAAGGCTCCAGGAAGACCTTATTGTGGCCTTTCAATACTTAAAGGGGGCTTATAAGAAAGACAGAGAGAGGCTTTTTGCCAGGGCCAGTAGTGACAGGAGAAGGCGTAATGGTTTTAAACTGAAAGAGGGTAGATTTAAACTGGATATAAGGAAGAAATGTTTTACAATGAGGGTGGTGAGACACTGGAACAGGATGCCCAGGGAAGTGGTGGAAGCCCCATCCTTGGAAGCGTTCAAGATCAGGTTGGACGGGGCTTTGAGCAACCTAGTCTCATGGAAGATGTCCCTTCCCATGGCAGGGGATCTTTAAAGGTCCCTTCCAACCCGAACCATTCTATGATTCTATGATACAGCAGATGAAGTCACTTTGATTCATGAGATCTCTCCCAATAACTGAAAAATAAATTGATGAAAATTATAGCCTTTGGGGGAGCAGAAGAACTGTCCCATGAGATTTCTCTAGAATTACAATTGGACAATGTAAGGGCTTAAGCCATCCCTGCCAAGTTTTAGGATCGCACTATGGCAACAGACACCAGACTAACAGCTTTAGAGGTAAACAATTTATCTCTAAATAATGGTCCAATAAGAAATACAGATCAGTAGCACAATTATCCATGTTGTTACAACAACAAATACAATAATTCACCAGTACTGGGCTAAACGTAATACCCAAGCGCGCAAAGACTTACAGGAACATGGCTATCAGGCAGGCAGACAGGAAGCAGGATATGCTTTACAGGAAGGTAAAACTTTCCTGACAGTGAAAGGCAAATATTCTTTTGGGGCCTGCACTACAATTGTGTGACAGGTAATCATGGTCCCTGTTGTCTTGGATCCTCTGCTCAAACTGATTATGTCAAAAAAAGTATCGTCTGCCTGGAGGTCATACTGAAATCACCAAGACAATTAAACAGCCATTGGAGGCTGGAATCCAATCCCCCTTCAATAGCCCCATTTAGCCAGTGACAAAACCTGATCCTCCTGTAGAATGATGGTTGATTACCAACTGATAAATATGACTGTCCCTCCACTAGCAACCATAGTGCCTGACACGGTCACTCTCCTCGAGCAAAATGAATGTGAAGGTGGGATATGACATGCTGTGTTAGATTTAGCTAATGCTTTTTTCAGCATCCCAGTTGCTGAGGAATCACAGGATCAATTTGCATACACATGGAAGGGTCAGAAGTAACCCTTTTTGGACATGCCTCAGGTGTATCTACACAGCCACACAATTTTTCATGGGCTGTTAGCCCAACTTTTGGAAGACTACAATATTTCCCCACACTGTAAATTGTTTCACTATGTGCATGATGTTATGATCAGTGGTCCCACTGAACAAGAAGCGGGAGAAACATTGCATAATGTCACCAAGACAATGGGAAATCATAATTGGGAAATTAACCCGAAGAACAGTGAAGGGCTGTGGAATTTGGATAACGAGGTGAAGTCTCTGTGCTCAAAGAGCAATTAAGACTGGCTTTGCTATCTCTTGTGCAACCCAGGGGAGTGAAGGCTTGTCCGGCTATCACAGGATACATAAATAACGGGGTAGTCTTGGGGAGCCAGGACAGCCCTGCTTTTCATCAGCAGAGACAGTAAAATCAAGATAACAGAGACCTTGTGTAGCTCTTTGTTTCCTTGAGAGGCTACCATGCCCGGTAATTGACCTTTGCCTCGTTACCTGTGAAATGCATATTCAAGTTGACACCCCTGTATATGCTAATGAAGATTTTAGAGATCACGCTA